>NC_034593.1:137664032-137680052 GCF_900095145.1 Mus pahari
TCTCTCTCTCTCTCTCTCTTTCTTTCTTGCCTTAGAAAGCATTCTTCTGCAACTGCCATGCCACCCTGTGTCCATCATATTGCAGACAGGGAATTTAAACATCTATAAAGTAAATTCACACTTAACTTGAGAGACTGGAGGCCATTGCTGAAATGTTTCTGTTTTAAAATATTGTCAATTATTTACTTAAAAATAGGTTGTTTTGGAAGATTAAATTTAGTTGAGAACTTAGTTTTGAACTATTCAAAATGAAATACTGTTTTTTAAATTTAATTTTATTTTAATTTATTTTTTACGCTCCATATTCCATTCCCTGTACCACCGCTCCCAATCACGCTTTGACTGCTCCACATCCCACACCTCCTCCTCACCCCACCTTGTGTCCACGTGGATGGCCCCACCCCACACCCCACCTGGCCTCGGAACTCCCTAGGGCCTCCAGAGACTTGAGGGTTAGGTGCATCATCTCTGAATGAACGCATATCTGGAAGTCCTCTACTGTATGAGTGTTGGGGCCTCATATTCAGTGGTGTATGCTGTCTGTTTGGTGGTCCAGTGTTTGAGAGATCTCATGGGGTCCAGATTAATTGGGACTGCTGCTCCTCCTACAGGGTCACCCTTCTCCACAGCTTATTTCAGTCTTCCCTAATTCAACAATAGGGGTCAGCTACTTCTGGGTGCAAATATCTGTATCTGACTCTTTCAGTTGCTTGTTGGGTCTTCTGGTGTGTGGTCATGCCAAGTCCCTTTTTGTGAGTGCTCCATAGCCTCAGTAATAGTGTCAGGCCTTGGAACCTCCCCTTGAGCTGGAGAGACAATTGTGTTAAACCTTGTTTGCAATCCCTTTATTTATTACCTCTGCATTCATGATACAACTTTAAATTTTATAGCACTTAGTTTTTATTTTAAACAGTAAAAAATAAAAATTGAAAGCTGATGAGTGAAAGAAATTAACTTCCTTTTATATATCTTTTAAATATGAGAAACACAACAAAGCATGCAAACTTGGAAATAACACTTTGGAGGCAAGCTTCATTTCTGTTAGGGTTTTACTCTCCTATTATTAAATAAAGATAAACAACATTTTTAAATTAGACACATATGAAGACTAATATATTTATTTCAGTTCAACCAGTTTTACACTGAGTAAACCAATTTTTCAATGTACTAATAGACAGAAAAGATGTTTGAATGGTGCAAAGATCACATAACTCTTCAGTGAAAAATATTAATATAAGAGTACAAAACAGGTCTAAGGACAATCAAAGGACCATGGTACCTCTGAATTCCCACCAAACAACATTCATTAGGTTCTGGGTTTTTTTTTTCAAACATTAACTCCAATACATTTCTGCAGATTTTTTAAATTGTGAATTTTAATGAAGTGAAACTTGCTAATTATTCTGTCCTATGCTTTCTTGTATTTTGCTTATACCATGACAATGAAAAATATGTAGCCTTCAAAATTAGAAATTGTACTTTTAAAAACAATATATATATGTACATATATACATGTACATGCACACACATTCCTAACTGTAAAATACAAAAGTATATACTGTATATATTATTATAAATACACACAATATATGGTATATATTTTATATATAATCTATATAATACATACAAATATATACCACAAATAAATATATAAAAACAAGCAGCTCAGTTTCTATAATGTTATTTGTATGTATACTTAAGGTATAACCACTTACTATTGGATATCAAATTGTGTTGGGGGAGTTCTTCCCTGTATAAACCATTCTTTCCCTTCTCAGTATTGCTTCATTGCTTATAACTCTCTGTGTAGGATTGCAACCTCTGATCTACCAACTTTTCATGTCAGCATAGCTACAGATATCCTTGCTGTTCAGATCTTGTTTAGGAAGCCATGTTAATGTGAACTCATGGGTGTAGCTTCTCTGATATTTCTAGGAAATGAAATTTCACAGCTAGCTTCTTGTTCCTCTTGCTCTTATGATCTTCCCATGCCCTTTCAATGATGTTCTATGAGTATTACATGCAAAAATAGTGCTATAGTTGTATCAATTGTTTGAGAGTACACAATCTCCTGTTCTTTGAATTTTGATCATTTGTAGCTTTCTGAAATTGTCTTTCCCTATTGCAAAGAGAGTTTTCTTTGATGAACGATGAGCACTCTATTCATCTGTAGGTATAAAGATAAATATTTAAAATTAGTTAGGGCTCGTGCCAGTTAGTAAAGTGATGGTTATAGATTCTCCTATTTCTTCAGCCTCATGCTTATGTATCTAGTACCAGGCAAGATTCCCCACTTTCTGAGCCTTAAGTCCAATCAGAGTTGTTGATTACCACCAAGGTATGCATAGAACTATTCCACACGTAGGGGTATTATGCCACTATGGCCACTCCTGTGTTTAATAAGTATCCTAGCTGGGTAGGACTATTGTTTGCTTCCTTCCTTTGGACACTTGCATGCTAACTTCTGGTATAAAGAACGGCAGTCCTTAGGAAAGTAGCTTTTAGGAAGTATCCAACTCAAATTCTCCATGTCCTGTCTGAAGTACATAATGTCTCCAAAACAGGGACTTAATCTTCATCTATGAGAGGCAATCAAAATTTCACATATCTCTTGAACAACCCTGAAGAACTCAGAAAGGGTTGTGTTATCCTGTCTACTGCTGTGGTCTTTGTTATGACCATTTCTGGGAACACTGTCAGCTCTGGTAAGAGAATTTCACTGAAACCATTAGTAAATGCATACATTGACTTCTATGTAATTTTAGGTCAGTTGACAATAATACAATTTCTCATGACTTCTTAGATGGTCTAACGATTAGTATTTGCCTTCCTTCCTGCTTCTTCTATATTGATATTCCTTCTCCTCCCTAATTAGTGGCCTCTGCTTTTCTCATTCAGTTCTTCAAGCCACTTGTTCTTTCTAGATTTTTAAAGTTTTAAATGATAGTTGCTAATGAATTTTTAAATAAATATGTGCCTTAGCCATCAGAGAAATTCTGACTCTTCCTGACATACTCTTCAGGGAGAGAAAATACACAAAGATCAATTGCATCTTATAAACATACTGCTTAAGTTCTTCCTGGTGACCAGCCACATTCTATTGCATAGCAGCATGCTTTAAATAAATGGAAATTAAGTATAGTATGTTTGTACTGGCTAGTTTTGTGTCAACTTGACACAAGCTGGAGTTATCACAAAGAAAGGAGCTTCAGTTGGGGAAATGCCTCCATGAGATCCAGCTGTAAGACATTTTCTCAATTAGTGATCAAGGGGGAGGTACCCTTGTGGGTAATGCCATCCCTGGGCTGGTAGTCTTGGTTCTATAAGAGAGCAGGCTGAGCAAGCCAGGTGAAGCAAGCCAGTAAAGAACATCCCTCCATGGCCTCTACATCAGCTCCTGCTTCCTGACCTGCTTGAGTTCCAGTCCTGACTTCTTTGGTGATGAGCAGCAGTATGGAAGTTTAAGCCAATAAACCCTTTCTTCCCAAACTTGTTTCTTGGTCATGATGTTTTTGCAGGAATAGAAACCCTGACTAAGACAATATTCTAAAGAAAAAAAATACCACAATGAATATCATCTTCATGTGTTGTTGTGCAGTCAATGTTGTCAGTGTAGTGTTGGCCCTTTGCTCATTTAAAGGAAATATATGTAGGAAGGTTTGGTGAATATGCATATACTTTGTGCTTGTTCAGACTCAGAAACTGCATTTTAATGATGAATTACTAAGTGAAAATTCATGTATAGCATGTATTTCAGTTTGGAACTTATACATACTTGAATGTGTTCAGACTGTTCAATTTGAAGTATCTCTGGATTAAAAAATCAGAATATTTCACAGATGCATTCTGCCTGACTTTTAATAGAGGTGTACTGAAACCAGTGGCCTCCAAGCACAAGAACTATCACTTAATATAAAAATGATACTGACGTGGCAGCAATAATCCTATTGCCACATCAAAGATCTCAACCTATAGAATTTTTAGGGGAAAGTATACTGAATGTTATGGATCATAATGTTTATTATGTAAACTAGATATAGGCTTTAAATTGGTTTTTAAATAACTTAATTTCCTGTATTATGGGTAGCAACTTTTCTAGTTTTCACGTGAAGGATGTTCATTATGCTTGTTTATGTTTTAATAAACAAGAATTTCTTGTGTTGAAATTAGTGAAACATAATTTAATAAATATCAGGTCTATGGAATGGTCTAATAAACAATTGTATATTTTTGAAGTCAGAAATACATATCCAATTTTGGGGAAGAACCTGTGTAAACAAATAAGTGATAAATTAACAAGTTTAAGTATAATTCTTAGTCGCTAATGTACTAAAGAAATAGAGTAATTATGTTTACATTGAAGATATATTTCAACTTTTTCTTCAAGACTCAAAAGAAGTTAATTTTTAGGTTATGGATGTTAAATAAGCATTTGGGGTATGTTTAGACTTCTATTATATATGAATTGTTATTTTATTTGGCTATATGTAATATGACAAAAAGTACACAAATGTCATGTAATAATCTTGCTAGCCTATGAAGGTTTTTTTGTCCATCTACTGAAATGAAAAAGACAAAATGTGGAAGTATTTAGTGATTGAAAATTTTATTTCAGCTACTGAAGATATCTTAACTAGCAAGATTCCATTGATCTACTATAAAGCTTTGTCAACTAAAGCTTTTTTCTTCAAATTGATTCTCCATTTTCTCTTCTCATTTTCTCAACAATGCACAGCAGGAATCACTGTCTACAGACAGAAAACAGGATCTAGCTGTAGGCATATGTATAAAACAAAGAAGCCCTGATTAAAGGGGAAAAAAGACTGCTGTTCCTATTTGAACTTAAAATTATTGATCTTGTCAATCAGTTACAAACACAGAGCTCCATTTAATTCTACAACGAGCATTAATGGTACAGGAGCATGGCTGACCATTTTAAAAGTCAAAGGAATATGAGATAATATGTTGTTAAATTTTGTACAGCCTAATGCCTATTAAGGTGTGTTCTGTTTCACAGGCGTTAGGTCAGTCTAGAGTCCTTTATAATTGGCAACTTTGTGGGTTAGTATAGAGGTCAGACCATGAGTGTTAAGAGGGGGCAACTTCAGCATGCATCTCTCAAGTCTACTCTTTCCTTGAGGTAAAAAGAAGAGCATTTAAGTTAAATAAAAACAGATAATAATAATGAGTGATACTAAGTGACTGAGCTGTAAGACAATTTTTTTGTAGACTGCTCAAAATAGGCAAGTCAAAGAAATGAGAAATGTGAAGGTATCATGGTCATTATTACTTGCTCTGCAGGACAAGCACATAAGCTTTTGGGTGTATGTAAGACCATGAACCCGTCTCCCACCTTCACTTACATCCATGCCCTAGAGCTCATCAAAGATCCAGGCTCTGCCTGTGCTTTCCTTCAGTCCCTGGAAGCATTTTGTTATTCCTTTTCTAGCAGGCTATGTACCATTTGGAATGTACTTTTAGTATAAACACAGAGGTATATGGGCTGACTGAAAATGTTGTGCATGGTTCCTGCAGGCAGTGCAGGCATGAAATCCTGAGTGAGTACCATCCTATTCTTTCCCATAAAGCCCAAATGAGAAGTCCTGAGTCTGCTGAAGTTCAGGAAGTGAGTGTTCATCACCAGCAATGCGACATCAGACGCTTGTGATATTACTCCCATAGCACAATAGTCTGTGCTTCAGCCATTCCTCCTGCACTGCTCACCTCTCGATGATGTCATTCATAAATCTCCTTAATTTTGGTTGATGTAAAACAGAGATAATGTGTGCCAATGAGGGACATTTAGAAAGCAGAAATAGTCTATCAGAACATAGCTAATTCTATATTTTATTTATGGGAAGTATGATATTGTAAAAACTACCAGTGTTGTCAGCATAGTTTGTATTCCATAGAACTTTAAATCTCAAATTCAAGGATGCATTTTTTGAAAACACCCCCTTTAATATGTTTGGGTATTTTTTTCCTTGAGTGTCTATCCAAAACTAATTTATGTTTTTGTCTAGCTTTGTGAATAAAGATAAAGTGCAAAATCAGTTCATTGTAGAGGCCACTTATAATTATGTACCAGTAAGCAGAAATAGTAAAATGTGTTAAACATTAAGTTAAATTAAATGAACATTTTTAACATTAAAATAATCTGAGTTGAAGGTAAAATAATATTAAAAGGCTAGAAACCTTGGTTTCATAGCATTAGATAGAAGAAAATTCCATAAATGGTTTGGACATATTAGTTTCTCCAAATTCTCCAAGGAATTATGGGGAAAACTTAGGAACTTAAAAAAATAGTTTTTACTTGGATTACTTTAAAAACAAACAAACAAATCCAGCTTATTTACATTTACTCATTCTTTTACTATATTTCATTTTGTTTACTGTTACCTTTTGTGTTTTGCTAGAGAAAAATATCAGTATCTTATTATATGTGAGAAAAATTATAGGTCTTAGGAAACATTGGAATAAACGAACAAGTTGCACAGACAAGCAGATATTTTCTTCTCTTTTAATCTTAATTCTAAGTGTTAGCTGTGTTATTCCCACTAGTCCAAAATGCCTTCTCATCTGTGATGCCCCTCAGGATAGTCAGTCACTGTATACTAATTTTAATAGCTCTCCTTTTTTTTATTTTATTTTATTTTTTTTTTTGTCAGAAGAAACACACACACAATCATTAGTAGTCCAAATCAAGGAATATATTTTAATGCTGTTGAAGGGATAAGTATACACTCTGAAGCCTACATGCATGGCATTTGACTACAAGCTGTTTATATAAGGAGTGTAGAAACATAACATGAAGAACAAGAAATGACCAAAGTTAAAAATCAGAGAAATAAAGTGAAAAAAATTAAATCAATAAAGTACAAAACTAGAGATGCAAAAATGTTGAATTGAAAAGGGAATAACAATTTGAATATAGAAGATAATGTTTTACACTATATCCATAATTTGTACCGACTCTTTGCAATTTTCAGTAGAGGGGTATGTATTTTACCAGTGAAGGATCTGATGGCACGTAGACAATTCCTCTGGACTGTGGAAAAGGAAAGACATGACACCAAGGGCAAAGTGAAAGAGTAGCAGGAACCTGTAACAGGAGCATCATGATGGCGAAACCACAGGACGAGACGAGTCATTTCGAAAGCACTAAGGACAATTTAAATATAATTTCAAAGAGAGATGTCGCAGGAGATAGTCTTCTTACTGGGCCAGATGGTGTAACATTGCAGATGACATTGGAAGGACTGAGCTACTATTTTGCTTCTGTTTTCTCAATCAGGATAAAAATGATATTCAAACTGCAAAGGTAGGACCAACAAGGGAATCCAACACTGAAAAGCAAGAGATAATAAGAAAGCACTTAGCTGCTCAGTGAGGTCACATTACCAGACAGAGATGCATTACCTCCCCTAGGACTGACATCCTGTGTCACTGGATGTCAGTGTCCACCACACTTGGGGAATGTGTCTGTCCTCCTCTGTGGCTGCTGCTATTTTCCAGAACAGGCCATCATCTTTTCTCTGTAGAAATGTGTTTAAGTCCTTTAGCCACTCTCTCCTAAGATCAGCTTCCATATAGCTTCTGCAACGAACTTTCCAAAAATACCAAGAGCATGACTATATTCTTCCTGAAGATCTTTCTTTCTGGAGAACATGATTCCTCTGGTGTTTTCAGAGGACTTTCTCATTGCAGCCTTGGGGAGGCCCCTCTGACACCTTTTCGTAGTATTTGGTCTTTCCTTTCACAGAGTGCTGGACCTGCTCAGGGGTCCAGTGTGTTCCTGTGCATTCCAGCATGCTGCCTCTCCTGGCTTGCCTGAGCTTTAATTTAGTCACTTTGTTTATGCTAATTCTTCTGAGCTCTTGTTCTTTGTTTCAAAGTAGAAAGTGTTTCTACTATGAACTTTCCTTTTGTTATTTTTCAAAGTAATTGAGTATGATTTGTGCATATTTAAATCCTGTGAGCCAAATGTTCTGCTGACATAATTTTAATTGTTATTAAATAACCTACATTGTTACATACTTTTGGAAAATCATAACAAATAAGATATTTTAATATTCTTGATTTGTAAGATTATATTTAATATTTCTAAAGTAAAATTTTTCATAAAAACTTAAATATAACATAGATTTAATGAGTCAGAATTATCTTTTTATTCCCCAGTACTTTTCTTGTATACTAGCCTCTGTAATTGGAGTGAGTCAGTTCTGTACATGCCTGTATGTATGCATGTATGTATATCTATATCTGTATATGTGCTTTAGTCCACATGTCAACTCATGCAATTTTCCTCATTCTTTTAAAAGTGACAAAATATTCCTTAGAAGTGATCACACCATACTACAGCAGGGGAATGAATATGAGCAAAGAAAAGATTGTCCTTCACACAGTGAAGATCTTAATTCTGCTGGGTCTAATTCATCATGAGGCTTAGTGGAAGCAGGAGAATGCTGTGGGCTACTTAAAATCAATTTTGTTTCTTAACCCATTTGAATTTTTCCAAAGCTTTTACAATTTAAGTTCCTGTCTTTGGTGACAGTGACTCTATTATTTTAGCGACTTTCAAAAATGTTTTCCATAAACTTTAGAAGTGTGTTATGAAGCATGGAATTCCAATATGCAAGAACTTCTAAAGAGGAAGCAGCTCTTCTGCCAACTCGTGACACCATTTACACTCAGACTTCTCTAAGAGGGAATGCTAGAACTACATCCTGACTTAAAAAGACATGGAACTAACTTGATTGACGTGGCCATATATTTTTATTAATGAGTGGATATCCATCAACAAATGTGACTCTAAATATGCATTGGTCTAACATCGGTTCTCATTTCCACATCTCTTAGGGCAAAAAAAAAAAAATACTTACTGAATAAATAGCTATTAAACAGATACATGTGGTGCTGAAGCTAATGGTCTGAAAGAATTCTAGTTTGAAATTATGCTGGCAAACCAACAAGAATAGGACAGAAATCGGGGACCATAAGGAGCTCAGGAGGGCTGTGTTTAGGGATGCTGGCAGGTGCCTTTCTGTCCAGTCCTCAGCATGTGATCCGTTACAGATCACAGTGATATTGGTGTCTGGCCCGTGAGTGCTCTGCCCCGTCATCATCATGTGATCCACCATAGATTACATTGAATTTAACGTCTATCCCTGAGTGGTACTGATTTCATACTGTTCAGAAAGCAGACTCCAGTGGAAGGCAGTCTCTCTCTCTACACTTGCTCTTTTTTAGCAGGAATATTTACAAACAGAAACATGATTTGTGAACTACATGTAATAAAAAGGACCCCACAAGTATGTCTGATGAGAAATAGCAACAATAAGTGGGTATGTATTCCCTTAAATGGAAGAGAAATGCACAAATAAATCACAGCACTCTAAATGATTGAAAATCCATCTTTAATGCAAAAAAAAATGTATACTGTCTGTGGTGGACTAGATTCATGGATGGAAACTGTCACAACTAAGGTCACTACACAGCATGCTAGTACATGGGAAATTATTGAAATGACAAAACAAAACAAAAAATTTATGATTAAAAGAAACTCTGAAAAGCAGTGAGTTGTGGTGGTATGAGAGGAAACCACTTCATCCACGGAGATAATCCATTCTCGGTGGATCTTTACTGGATTTAGAATCACCTAAGAGAAACATCTCTGAGGTTATCTATGAGAGTTTCTCCAGAGATTACCTGAGGAGTAAGAATCCACCTGGAATTGAGTACCACCATCCCTTCAGCTGGTTTTCTATACTGATTTTTATAAAGCAGGAAGGATTCCCGAATTCATCTCTCCCTCTATTTCCCCTATGATGACAGCACAGAGTGAGAGCACCATGCTCCCTCCTCCCCCCCATGATATAGGCTTTCTTACCTTCACCGTGTCACACAGGAATCCTCCGGTATTAGCTAAAAAACCCCTTCTTTCCCTTACTTTTATCATGTGTTCCGTTACTGCAGTGAAAAAGTAACAAACACATGTTGTAGCCAGTCTTTTGTTGACTGTTAGTCGATCTAAGTGATTTTCAATTGCCTCCTTCAAGATGTTTTTCTATAAACCTAAAGTCATTAAAACAGCTGATGAGCACAGTTTATAATGTGCTTTTCATGCACCCCTTATGTCTTTGATATCAAGTATTTCGTTTAATCATAGCAATAACCTTGTCTGCTGGGTAAGATTATTATTATTCCTAATGCTCAGAAGCATCTCATAATCTCTAATTATCCTTTAAGTCTTCATAACTCAGGCCACCTTCTTCTGTGCTCCTCCTTGAAAACTTCAAGATGCCCATATCTGGAACACACACTTTGTTTTAAAACATGTCACCTTTGAACAGATTGAAATCCATGACTGCCAGTGAGTGCATCTTGTCCTTTAATGAGTGCCAGGGCTATATTTGGTGGCTGTTTATTAAGCGTCTGCACATCATTGAGTGTTCTAAGAATAACAGCTGCAGGTGCTCCTGAGTTGGAGACCATAACTGTTTCTGTGACCCTTAGAGCCTGTTTCTGAAACGTACTTCCCATGTTAACTGAATTCTTTCTCTTTCTGGCTTGTAGAAGGTGATGGTTTTGCAATAATTCCAGAAGGAATGCATGCTACAAAGAGGTGATGGTTTCAAATTATTTTCTGTCAATTATAAGCTACATTGCCCTTGGGCTAGATCTTAATCTATCTAGGTATAATTTTCTTCACCTAGAGAAATATGAGAATTGTGAGGACATTCAGCACTGTTGCATAAATGAAATAATGCAGAGCTGCAGAGACAACCCCAGAAGGAAGCACACAGGAGGTTCTTAGGACAGGAAGTGACACACAGTAAATGCTAGCTAAATGTTAGCCATTCTTGGGAAGATAGAGGGGATGGCGCCTACCAGTATGGTGCTCTGGCTCCATAGGAAGCAGGAGCAAACATATGTGCACCCATGCACAGCCCATTACAGCACAGTAACCATCACTGTGCTTACGTTTCTGCAGTGCAGTTAACATAATTTTATTTCTGCAATCAGTTCTTAAAAGCATTGTAACCAAAATGTGTAGTTCTCAGTATTGAGTGCTGTTCCATGAGTCTCTAAAAATTCCCATCCCCAACGAATCTCTTAGTGACACCCAGAGCTGCTCAGCAGTCATTCACTGGCCTGGCAGCTTGGAGGTCGAGGGTGCAGTGTCTTAGGTGCTGGGCACTTCAGCATTTAAGCCCTCATCCAGTCAATTTAAGACTACAGCGATTTGCTCTCTCCTTTGAGACAAGACACAGCAGGCTCTTATCAAGCAGTTATCCCCAGGGAAGAAAACTTCCTCCAGGACAAGCTAGCCAACCACATCAAAAAAGGGCAAGCGAGGGACAGTCCCCTATGTCTCCTGTGTGAACGCCTAGCGTTATGAAAAGGCCTTCGGAGTGTCATGATGAATAGTGGAAAATAACACAAAGGAGGGTGTGGGGGATGATTTAGCAGACAGCTGGGCCACTGTGGTTGGTCGTCAGAATCTTGAGTGGTTTCTTATAGCTTATGGCCAGAGCAGCAAAGAATTTTGAGGAAAAGACAATGGCCTTGGGAAGGTCATCTTCTCAGATATGTACTTGCACTGTCAAGAATATCAGACACGGCACTTCAGTAATCTATTTGTATGCAAGGAAGAAACAAAGACAAGGGGGCCCATGCCTCCTTCCCTTACACAAGTGCGCCAGACATTTGAAGAGAAGTGGCAGTAGGTTCAACGTTTAAGATGTTACTCGGATCTCTGTAGAACTTTTAGAATTTCTTTATTAGCATCTCGAATCACTCTTTTAATGGCCCATTTTATGTGGGCTTCTACAAGACTAGAATAATTTAAATAAAACAATTCTGACATTTGTTTGAACCATGCTCTTCAATCTATTAATTAAAAGCAAACCATAAATACAGTGTAACAAGATACAAGACTAGGCTTTGTATACTTTTAAGAGGGCTTTCTTAAAGCATGTGTTAAGAAGACAATGGTAAGAAACACCTGGAAATTAGGATGTGTTTATACCTCATGTTAAAATTTTCGCCTGTAGAACATAAGCAAAGAGAAATTTATTAAATAGCTTAAGTTTAATTATCTCATAATCTCAAATTTTAAATAATTTATGTGTGCTAACTTTATTGCTGGAGATACATCTATTATTGAGGTTAAAATGCCTAGAAAGCATCAAGCAAATGAAGGTGTCAGTAAATGGAAAGCTTGAGAGGAGAGTTCAGCTTTCTTTTACAGATCATTAAAATAAAACATACGGGACTTTTATGTACTTACAACATTAGAAAATGGAAGGGGTAATTTTAATTGAATTCTGCCTGCGTGGTTTTGTGGAAGGTATGAAACAATTAGTATCTTTCCATTAGCTAATTTTTAAAATCTTAGCCCTAATGAAGTAGAGCCCTGGGCACCATCAAGCCACTGTATTGACAGATGATAGGAGAAGAACCATGAGCCCCACTTGAATTTCTGCAAACATTTCCTGTCTCCTGTATACCACATGCTGATTCCTCTGCTACTTGCTTTGGGGTGACCAATACATTTCTTGTATTCCAAGATGGAACATATACTCTATGAGGGGGATTTGATAGGTATTCAACTAACTTTGCAAGAGGAGACAAGCAGCAGCCAAGAGATGTATAAGAGCTTAAAAGAAACGACAGAGTCAGAGATTGAATCTGCCTCCTCTATATAAAGTGAGATGAGGGTAAGACTAAATGCTTAGGTTAAGCTGTGCTGTATATTAGAACACATGAAGACTATAAGTTCAGTCTTTGAGGATGAAGTGAGGTGCTTTTTTATATTCAAATTGCACTCTCCCCTCCCGTTTGCAAACTTAAATAATTTGGCTTTTGGACATCAGCAGCTTCATACAAGCATATGAAATATACTGAAAGTCCTTCTGAGAAGTGAAGAATACAAAGAATGTATTAAACTTTTGCAAACTACTTATCTGTTTGTAACTTTCTAGTACCATATTCTTGGTTTGATACATTTTACAAAGGACTATAAAATTCAACACTGTCACTAGAGCAAAGTAACAATCTCCCAGGACAAGAAGACTACATCTATTGTCCACAAAATACCTGAAATATTCTTGGTCTCATGAGAACAGTGATTGATAATCTCTTGAAAATGTTGCCAACCTGCACATGAGTGTCTTTTCACTGCCTGAATATTGACTAGGGCAAGTCTAAATTAGAAATATTGTGTTATTATCTCTGCATCCACTTCAAAATATAATGCATCTGCAAACATGAAAGTAATAAAGGTATCATGTGTTCTCGTATACATCTTTACAAAGTCCATTCTACATGAAGTACTCTTAATCTTATTAATTTATTAATCATTAAGTCATTCTTCTTTAAAGAAGTCTGATCTCAGTGTAGCCACTAGACAACATTGGCTAATAAAGCATCCTTCTGGAGGTGATTCTCTTAGATAGATAGATAGATAGATAGATAGATAGATAGATAGATAGATAGATAGATAGATAGATAGATTTATCTCTGTATTTTCCTTTAAAGGCTCTGTGCTGTCACCAGCACAGAATGTGTTATAAAATAAAGCACTAAGTGAGAACATGGCTTCATTAGTCTTCCCGTCAGTTAGTATATTTTTCCTGCATACTGGGAAGAAGGTAGCATGGGATGCCTATATCAAGGATCCTACCCATGGCAAAGAGAGGTCACCTCTATTGGTGCTGGTGGATCTTGCACATGAGTTTTGAAGTGTTTGGTTGGTACTGAAGCAGAGGACAGGCTTCACATGCTTGAGGCGTGATAATCGGTGTCTAATACACATTGGGTGAACCTGGAGTTAGATCTCTTTAAAGGCAGGAAATTAGAATTCTGCTATGTGACATTCTGGGGAGTTGTCCTTTTTCAGGTTTGGCATAGAACATATCTCAATTTACCTCAGGCCTAAATTCCTAGGAACATTTATATAATTCCTTTTAGTAGACCCGTGACCATTACAAAGGAAGCTAAATTTAGGTTAAAATATTGATAAGTCACCCCACAACTGTGTGTTTCATTATCCTCTTTCCTTTCTCTGAAGCTTTGTTCTTCTGGGGAAAACAGCAAGCAGAGCGAACATGCCAGAGTTCATTCCTGTACACAAAAACTCACAAGTATATATGGATCTTCCTTTCGCTGTTCATTACACTCCAATTTTTGTTCTATAACTAGGGTACATACTCACAATGCTCACAGAGTCTTGCAAATGTCCATTTCTCAATTCATCAGACCATTTCTGATGAGATGTCTAAGCATGGACAGCACTGTGCTCTCTCTAATGTGACTGGGGCTGCTATCAGCTCTCTGCTCTCACACTCCTGGTGCAGCATCAAGTAGGACTTAGATCTCTTGCATTTTCTTGGACTGTAACAGATGATGGCTGCCCTCTAGTGACAAGACATCCTTGTTCTTTTTATATAATTCAAATAGGGAATGTGTAAAACAGATGTTCTGTTTTCTAGTCACACAGTGAGGCATTAAGAAACCTTATTAAGAGAGTGATATAAAAGTATTTAAATATATATTTAATTATGATGAGTGTCATGCTTTAGAAAGCACGTAGGTACAATACAATGTATACATATATGTATGCATACATTTTTAAAATCATAGCACAGTACCAACATAAATTTCTCCAAAAGTCAACATTCATCTAATTTAACTGTTAGTTAAATAACCCATTACAATATCATAGAGCAAATGTTAGAATTTTTAATGCTTAAAGGCTAATATATGACCACTCAGCTTACTGAATCTCTCTTCTATCTCCTGAAGAATTCTCCATCATACTTTCCCTGACGAAGAGAACACACTTTGTTCATTTGACAAGCAATTTGTATTTCTAACTAGCTTCAGAACAATTACTTTTCCCCTAATTGCTAAAATGTCTGGGGCTGTATTTAGATGGCCACACATGCCTGAGTGCACCAGGCCACATTTAAAATTCAACCAGCAAGCTTGTCACTGCCCCAATCAATAATAGGAAAGCACAAAAATCCAGACCACCAGGCCAGTTAGCCTTCTCATTTCACATCAGCTACAAGGTGCAGCCTGGCAATGTTTGATTTAATTAATTTCAAATTAAAGAAAGGAAACAAAGAAAGAAAAGAAAGAGTGCGCTTTGGCCTGTAGCTGATAGAGCTGAATCCAGAGAAAGCTCATTGCAAATCAGCGCGGAATGAACTCACTTCGAAGATGCTTGAAAGGAAAGCAAATCTCTCATCGCTGCACACTTCATTTTCACCTGTCCACAACTAAAGGCATTTTCTTCAATAGGTAAATAATTGTTTTAATATAAAATAATGTTTACAATGACAACCAATACAGTCAGTGCTTTGAAGAAAGAGTAGGTCTTACACGCTGGCGGTATGAATTCAAATTGAGCCAGTCAGAATGGAAAACAACATGGATGATCTTCATCCAAACAGAAATAAATAGAATAGAAATGCCATATGGCTTAGCAACAATTCTCCCGGTGTTTACCTGAAAGAATACATGTCAGCTGAGTAGAGAGCACTGGCACTCACGTGATTATTTCTGCACTAATCAGGTTAGGGAAGATAGGGGTCAGCATAGAGGTCCATCAGTGAACGGGTAGATAAAGAAAATGTATTCATAAAGGAGGTTTATTTAGCTATGAATAATAATGAAATCATGTCACATGCTGGATAAGAGATCATACTGAATTACAATGAAACACACATGAGAAAGAGGGAAAGAGATAATTAGAGATAACACAGATCGCTGAGTGTATTAAAACTAAACACATTATTAGAGGAAAGAAACAAGTGGAAAACTGAGAGCATTACAGAATAGAAAATGTATTGTAGATGCATACATGAGTCAAAGGCTGAGAGCAGAAGGCGATGCTCTTTGTGAATTTCTGGGAACTTTTCTCTCTCTCTCTCTCTCTCTCTCTCTCTCTCTCTCTCTCTCTCTCTCTCACACACACACACACACACACACACACACACACACACACACACA
>NC_034593.1:137680831-137717830 GCF_900095145.1 Mus pahari
ATTCCCTGATATAAAATGAAATGCTAAACTAGGAGGACTCTTCGAGAAACAAAACAGTGAACATCTCAGATTGCTTATCATTTTGTAGAGGCAAAGATCACCTCATTCCCACAAAGGGAAAATAAGTTTATTTTTTGGGTGTGGTGATATACTTTAAACTGTTTGCTTTGGGACACCCTGAAAATTTAAAATGAAGTGTGGTGCTATGAATGGAGTTCCAGAAAGCACCAGAGACCTGGGAGGTGAGAGACTCTCAGGACTCAAAGGAAGGGGCCTTAGATGAAATGACCAACAGAAGGGAGAGGGAACTTATAGAGCCCACCTCCAGTAGGAAGACAGGGCATCAAGTGAGGGATGGGGTTGCCATCCCACAATCAGAACTTTGACCCATATTTGTTCTTGTGTGAAAGAACTGCAGAAATGGAAATGGAGAGGAGTCTGAGGAAAAGAAGGTCCAGCGACAGGTCCAAAGTGGGATCCAGCTCAAGGGGAGGTCCCAAGACCTGACACTATTACTGAGGCTATGGAGTGCTCACAAAAAAGGGACCTATCATGATCATGATCTGGAAGACCCAACAAGCAGCTGAAAGAGCCAGATGCAGATATTTGCATCCAACCAAGGGACAGAAGCAACTGACCCCTGTGGTTAAATTAAGGAAAGGCTGGAAGAAGCTGAGGAGAGCAACACTGTAGGAGGTCCAAAGGGCTCAATTAACCTGGTCCCCTGAGATCGCTCAACACTGGACCACAAACCAGGCAGCATACATACACCAGCTGATAAGAGGCCCCTAACATATATATATAGCAGAAGACTTAAGAGACTGGGTTCTGTCAGAGATGATGCACCTAACCCTCAAGAGACTGGCCCCCAGGAAGTTTTGAGGTCTGTTTGGGCAGGGGGTGGGTAGTGGGGACATCCTTGCAGAGTCTGGGTAGTGGGGAGGAGGTATGGGATGTGGAACAGTTGGAAGGTAGACCAGGGGTGGGGGGAATAAAATCTGGAGTGATAAATAAATAAATACATAAATAAATAAAAGAAAATAGAGTGGAGTTGCTTACTTATCTGTCATTCACTGTCAGGATTTGAGTATAAAGAGTCCCAGCACACAGATGGCTAAGAGGTGGCAGTCCTTATAAGACATGCATGGTTCTTCAGCTGAGAAACTGCCAAAGGACTATTTTTATAGGTTTCCCTTAGTGTAGCTAAGAGTTAACAAGATTAACAAACTCTGAATTTCCATTCTGTGTTTCAGTATGGCACAACCTGGGACTAAACATATGAGAGGTACAGTAGTTGGCAATAGCCCTATTCCTGATGCAGAAGCTGGCTAGTCACTAGGTACAGCTCATAGAATGAAGTCACTATGCGTGCTTACATATAGATTAAACATATTATTATTGTTTGATAATATATAATCATGAATATATAATAATATGTATAAATAAAATATATAAAATATAAGAAATGAGGAACACTGAAAATAAACGCAGTTAGTTACTGAAAGTGGGGATGGGCCGTCCTCAGGTGAGTTCTTCCTTTAACTTCATTCACTGCCTTTATGAATGACAGAAAGATTTAAACATCAGTTGAGAAGAAAAGCAGGGTCTGCAGTAAAATGTCAAAGTGTAAATGCCTTATGTTTACAACCCCTTCTAGTTTATGCTATTTTATTGTGGAAGCTATACTAACACAATAACTTGAATCTTAAGGAATTTCACACTAAAAGATTTAAACCTTCACTGTTTGGACTAAGCTTTCCTGGTCTTCCCCTTTTATAAGCTTACACATTCCAAAGGTGCTTCCTATATTTCTGTGGGATATTTTCATGGAATTCTCTGCATGGAGCTTTGAAAATCCTCTATATGCATCATTTGCACTCACATCCTGTGGCAGCCATGTTTTCTTTCATGGAATTCTCTGCATGGAGCTTTACAAATCTTCTGTGTGGGTCATTTGTTATTCTCACTCATATCCTGTGATACATTTCTCTGCTCTCAGATTTTGCTCTCCTTCTTGGTCAGATGTTACAGGGATTCATTCACTTTTTGATCTAGAAAGAACTTAAATATCTCATCCCTATTAAATATTCCTGTAAGAAGGATTTCCATTGCTATTTCATCTCTGTAATATAGCAGATCTGAAGAAAAGAAGGCACAATAACCGTATCACCTAATCTTTAGATCATTCTCCAAAGTGTACTTAGATAAGATAACTTCCTTTTTTGGGTACAATGTTTGAGCAGATGGCAATAGGTCTAGGCACATTAATATATCCCATTCCTCTTCTTCATAGGGTGTTAGATGAAAGAAAACTCATTCCAAATAAGTAAGAAAAAAAAGAAAATAGTGAAAATGTAAAGATTAGCAACACAATCAACAAAATTAATGGGAAGATCAAGTTCTACATGTCCATAGTCATTACAAACAGGCTCAAATTTGACAACTCAAAGCTCAGTAAATAGAAGCCATTGCACAATTAGAGGAATAAGTAGAGTAAGAGTGGGAAAAGAGTTTCTGTGGGTATTGATAATTGTAAACCTGGCTGTATTTAGAGTCACCAGGGAATCATGACCCTAGAATGTGCCAGTTGGTGCTTAAAGGAATCTTAAACTAAGGTAGGAAGATTCAGCCTAAGAATACGCGGTGCCATTGCATAGGTGGAGATCCTGATCTAAACACAAAGAAAAAAATTTCTGAGCATCAACACTTTTTTTTTTTTAATCCAGACTGTAGATTCAATGTTAACAGCCACCAATACTCTTGGCATTGTGTCTTTTGTGTCATCACAGACCATATTCTGACCCTCCTGAGGCATGATAAACCTTTACGTCCTTTAATCACTTTTGCCATATATTTTGGCACAAGAATGAGTGAAGTGACAAAAAGCCAACAGGTCTTAATAATAAGAAAACATAAATAAGATTCAAGATAGCAAGAAAGATGAACAAATATGGAGCATTTTATAGGGTTAAAAACAGATTGGCTACTGTGGCATGAAAAATGCCAGTTTTGTATCTTAAGCACAGAAAATGCCAATGCTAAAAAGTCAGGGTCAGTGGAAAGAATGGAAGGATGTGAACTTGCATCCTTCTTTTTATACTGTATTCAACCAATTCCAGTTCATGCTCGTGGATAAACACATACTGAAGAGTACAAAAAACACAGTACAAAATTATTTCTAGCTTTAAATTTTACTGTTGTTTAGCTTGTTGCATTTTTGGCTTAATTGTGACTTACAACCTATTTCTTACTTAATTGTGCCTCCATTCTCTGTGTTTGTGTGTGTGTGTGTGTGTGTGTGTGTGTGTTGTTTATATTGTGATATGTGTGTATTATGGTGTGGGTCTGTACTTGTATGTGTGTTTATGATCTGTATATGATGGTGTGTGTGTGTGTGTGTGTGTGTGTGTGTGTGTGTGTGTGTGTGTGTGTGTGTGAAAATAACTCCCAACTATACTAATATATCAATGGTCAAAATTAGAAATGTTTAAGCAACAAAATCAGTAATGGTTGCATGGTATTATAAGTTAGAAAAATAACAAGTGTCCTAGAGTCTACGCCAACATTTAGAAAAGTACTGAACATACAATTAAATGATTAATAGACAGCTTTCTTATTCAGAAAGCTCCACCTAGGTATTGTAAAATGAATCAAACAACCATGAATACTTTGTTACAACAATAAGAAATTGACTATTTTGTTTCAGTGAGATTTACAGATATATGTTATAATTGGAGATTGAAAATAAGAGAAAATAGGGGGTTAGGTATAATCTCAAATGATCTCCCTGAAAAATCTACAGTACAAAGAAACATAATTCTGAAGTAACAGAACACATTCACACATGGTTTTAAGAAAGCCATTGTGCATGTTAGAACCATCCCTGGCACCAAGCACAAATGGAGGAGATTCAATGACAGAGATGATAGTTTGTCCAAAATACACATAGTCATGATCTACTCATAAGAAGCTTGCAAGTTAGAAATAGACATTAAAAGTGGTTGGGTTCCCATGACCCAATGGGGATGAGATTATCTGAAATGCCCAACAAAGGAGAGAGAGAACCTTTAGAGACCATAACCAGAGGTTAGGCAAGGCCCCTAGTTGAGGCAATGGTGCCACCCACTCATCTCCAAATTTTTAACCCAGAATTGCTCCAGTCTAAAGGAAATATGGGAACAAAGTGTGGAGCAGAGACTGAAGAAAAGGCCATCCAGAGACTGTCCCACCTGGACACCAAACCTAGACACTATTGTGGGTGCCAAGAAGTGCTTGCTGACAGGAGCCTTATATAGCTGTCTCATGAGAGTCTCTGCCAGTGCCTGACAAATACAGTAGTAGATGCTAACATCCATCCATTGGACTGAGCACAGGGTCCCAAATGGAGGAGCCAGAAAAGGACCCAAGGAGCTGAAGGGACTTGCAACCCCAAGGAAGGAACATTTCATCCAGGTTTTCCAGTTTGTTGAGTAAAGGCTTTTGTAGTAGGATCTGATGATGTTTTGGATTTCCTCAGATTCTATTGTTATGTCTTCCTTTTCATTTCTGATTTTTTTAATTAGGATACTGTCCTTATGACCTCTAGTTAGTCTGGCTAGGGGTTTATCTATCTTGTTGATTTTCTCAAAGGACCAGCTCCTGGTTTGGTTGATTCTATGTATAGTTCATTTTGTTTCCACTTGGTTGATTTCAGCCCTGAGTTTGATTATTTCCTGACTTCTACTCCTCTTTGGTGAATTTGCTTCCTTTTGTTCTAGAACTTTCAGGTGTGCTGTCAAGCTGCTAGTGTATGCTCTCTCCAGTTTTCTTTTGGAGGCACTCAGAGCTATGAGTTTTCCTCTTAGGTCTGCTTTCATTGTGTCCCATAGGTTTGGGTATGTTGTGGCTTCATTTTCATTAAACTCTAAAAATTCTTTAATTTCTTTCTTTAGTTCATTTTTTAAATTTTTTATTAGATATTTTGTTCATTTACATTTCAAATGCTATCCTGAACATCCCCTATACACTCCCCCTGCCCTGCTGTCCTACCCACCCACTCCCACTTCTTTATCCTGGTGTTCCCCTGTACTGGGGCATATAAAGTTTGCAAAAACAAGGGGCCTCTCTTCCCAATGATGGCTGACTAGGCCATCTTCTGCTACATATGCAGCTAGAGACACAAACTCTGGGGGACTGGTGAGTTCATATTGTTCTTCCACCTATAGGGTTGCAGACCCCTTCAGCTACTTGGGTACTTTCTCTAGCTCTTTCTTTAGCGATCCTGTGTTCCATCCAATAGATGACTGTGAGCGTCCACTTCTGTATTTGCCAGGCACTGTCATAGCCTCACAAGAGACAGCTATATCAGGGTCCTTTCAGCAAAATCTTGCTGGCATTTGCAATAGTGTCTGCATTTGGTGGTTGATTATGAGGTGGATCCTCAGTTGGAGTAGTCTCTAGATAGTCTATCCTTTGTCTTAGCTCCAAACTTTATCTCTGTTATTCCTTACATGGGTATTTTGTTCCTTATTCTAAGGAGGAATGAAGTATCCAAACATTGGTCTTCCTTCTTCTTGATTTTCTTGTGTTTTGCCAATTTTATCTTGGGTATTCTAAGTTCCTAGGCTAATATCCACTTATCAGTGAGTGCATATCAAGTGACTTCTTTTGTGATTGGGTTACCTCACCTGAGCATATATCTAGAAGATGTTCCAACTGGTAATAAGGACACATGCTCCACTATGTTCATAGCAGCCTTATTTATAATAGCCAGAAGCTGAAAAGAACCCAGATGTCCCTCAACAGAGGAATGGATACAGAAAATGTGGTACATTCATACAATGAAGTACTACTCAGCTATTAAAAGCTAAAAATTTATAAAATTCTTGGGCAAATGGATGTATCTGGAAGATATCATCCTGAGTGAGGTAATTCAATCTTTCTTTATTTCTTCCTTGGCTGAGTTACCATTGAGTAGATTGCTATTCAGCTTAATGAAAACACATGGTGGAACTTGTGGTTCTAGCAGTATATGTAGCAGAGGATGGCCTCATTGGTCTTCAATGGGAGGAGAGGCCCAGGTCCTGTGAACGTTCTATGCCCCAGTATAGGGGAAACCAGGAATGGGAATGGGAGTGAGTGGGTTGGGGAGCAGGAGGAGTGGGGAGAAGATAGGGAATTTTCAGAAGGGAAATTAGGAAAGGGGATAACATTTGAGATGTAAATAAGAAAATATATAATTAAAAAAAAAGAAGGAACAACAGTATGAACCAACCAGACCCTCCAGAGCTCCCACAAACTAAACCACCAACCAAAGAGTACACATGGAGGGAGCCAGCTACATATGTATCAGAGGATGGTCTTGACAGGCATCAATGGGAGGAGAGGACCTTGTCCTGAGTAGGCTCTATGCCCCAGTGTAGGGTAATACCAGGGTGGTGAGGTGGGAGTGGGTGGATAGGTGGGGAAGCACACCCATAAAAGCAGGGGTAGGAGTGATGGGATAGAGAGCTTATGGAGAAGAAACCAAGAAAGGGGATGGCATCAATATGTAAATAAATAAAATATCCAAAAAAATTTGTGTGATTATTCATCCCGCCCTCTACCACCACCACCCCCAAAAAAAGTACAGAAGATGGCCATGTTACATGACGTCACAGAAAGCAATTCTTGAAGTCAAAATGAGAAATCTTTAGGGCGAATAACACTCTAATTTTTCAAAATTGACTATAAAATGTAATAATTATGAATTAAAAAATAACTTACTAGTTAAAGTATAGTGTGCTTCTTTGTATCTCAGTCTATCCAAAATTTATTTTAAAATTAAAAATATTTTACACACACACACACACACACACACACACACACACACACACACACACACGTAATTGGCCAGCAGTATTCAATGGTTTTAACTTTGTGAAAAATGAAGAAATTCTAAAATTAAAGAAAAATAACACAAGTAAAAACTGTCACAGACCAGAAGAAAGTGAGGGGACATTCAATAAATGAAATTAGAATTCTGGTCTTAATTATGGGAACGAAAAGTTATGTAGAAAGAAATCAGTGAAATGCATGTAAGTTCTACAATCTTGTACCAATGTCAGAATGCCTTTTCTGATAACTCCATTGTCATTGTGAATATTAACCTCAGTAAAGGTGTATAAATAGAACATTTGGCCCCTGTTCTTCAATATGTAAAAATATCAATTTGAAAGTAAAACTATTTTAAAATAATATAAGAAGGACATATTCCAAATATAAAGCAAAATAAATTGCCTTGGTTTCAAGCAATTAGTGAAGTGTAGAGAATAGATTTTAACATTCCCACTTGTGTAGCATAGGGCTTGAGGCATGAGAAATTTAGACTCTAATGCATTCATATTGAGACGTTTGCCCCTGCAATGAATAATAATCACATGATTGTAATAATGTGAATGAAATTTATGCAGTTTGAGCATTTGGACCACCTATGGGCAGAGTGGTGAAAGCTTGATTATGGTTATAAATGATAATGTGGATATTTATATTTTTGACAGTACAAAATTATACATGAACCTAGCGCAAATATGTAGGTAGAAATAGGGAGATGTGAAAGCAAATCTGGATGATTGTCAATATAGTGACACACTGTATAGAATATAAATTACTTACAAAAATTGGTGGTGATATAAGATAGAGAAATCAGAATAGGAAAATAGAGCAATATCTAGCATTAAATCAGTTTTGTATGAATTTGTTGTATATGATATTTAAAAATATCCATAAAGGCTATAGTAATCATAATTTGCAATACTGTTGGTGTCCTTTAACTTGTATGATTATTATGGCACTCTTTAGTATAAAATACAATTACATTTATTCTCCAGAGCTTTGCCTGAATTAAATAAATAATATAAACTTACACGTCTTATGTATGTTAGGCAAATTAAAGTATACATAAGCTCTCTAGTTCCTCTCTTGCGCGCTTAGGCTCTTCCCCCCTTCTCTATTCTCTTCCCCCTCTCTCCACGTGTTCATGCCGGCCTCTCCTTCTCTCCTCTCTCCCTCTCTTTGTTTTTTTTTTTTTTAATTTTTTCTGTCACTTCTACCCTCTTAACTCCCCTCCTCTTGCCCTAAATAAACTCTATTGTATACTATAAAAAAAAGGAAAGTATACATAAAATGTCATTTTATTTCTGTTAAATTATTTACCGAGTGGTCTTTATATACCTATTAAAACTTGTCTGTAATTTTAGATGTGTTTAATAGTTTTATTCTCTATATTTAAAGCATACTCTTTTAATTTAGTCAACTGACTACTGTTAATATAAGGACCTCTGCACACTCAGCTTATGAGTCACTGCTTCCTTCTTTCTCTTCTCTTCTTTCCTCTCCCTGACTTTTCCCACTTTTCCCATCTCCTTACATTCCCACCTTTCTCTGTTTTCATCTTTCTGCCTTTCTTTAAGCTATAGTCATATCCTGGACTTCCTTCTTTCTTATAACCTGTACTTAAATCTGTATTAAAGATATTTCTAAATAAACTTCAATATGCTTCTTAATTTTACCAATGTGGAAGTAGCTTGAGATAAGTCTTACTCTTATTTTTATAATCTGAACATATAGATTGATTGCAGTATTACTGTTCCTCTGCATCTGCAGGGATGTGGTTACAAGACTTACACTACACAATCTCCTAAGGGCATCCAGCATATGGATACTTAAGTCTCTTATAGACTATCGTATGGTTATTTATAATATGTGTGCCCTCCTGTATATTTTCAATCATATCTAGATTAATGCCAATGCTGCTGTTACAAACTTTTATATTGCTTAGGAAATATAGCCAAAACATTTTTATTATATATGTCCAAACAATATATAATAAATATATACTAAAAATATAAATGCATACAATCTTAATTGTACAGAGTATATATACATATATAAAATCACATAACATACATATTTGTCTTAATTTTTGCATAAACTAGCATTTGAATAATTTGTAAAAGTCTACATTATATACTAGACAGACATATTTTAATTTAGCAAAAATCACTGTTATACTATATACTTTATATGCTCTTAGATCCTGAACAATATTAATATGTATATTTCATAATATTATAATAATAACAAAATTCATATCCTGAGAGTTATAGGTCAAAATTTTATTCTATTAATTTTCTCAAAGAAATAGCTAAAGGTAATAAGAGGTAAAATAAAAATTAGTAGGTTTTTGATTGCTTGTTTTATGTAACTCATAGGAAGTAAGTAGTACCAGAAACTGATGTGATTATGTCTCTGGACAGTGCTTTATTTCATTTCCTTCTACACATGAGCCCTTTCATATATGCTCTTCTTATGCCCCTCTCTGTGATTTAAAGAATTCAAATACACAGATTCTCTAGTCAAGCACAGAGTATTTTAGCTAAAGTTGAAATCTCACAGAATTAATTTAACATACTCTGAGAAAGTAACATGCTATCTTAATATGGGCCAGTTGGACACTGTAGAGCCCAGAACTGATAATGTAGAATTCTATGAATAAGGTGAAACTCACTAATGGAAGACAGTTCTAAAGTAGTTCAACTCCAACCATCTACTGTTTATAATTCCTTAAGATCTTCATTGTTTTTTTTTTCTAGTTAAAAATCACAATTCATTATATAATGATACAGAGAAAAAAATACTACTATGTGTCCTCTTTGGACATCTAAAGAAGTGTTCTACATTGAATTGTTTATAACCTAAGGTGCTGAACTTAGTAACAGTGAATGTCACATTACTAGAAATAGAGTTTTTGCAGAAAGCCATTACAATAAGTTTTGATTATTATGAGTGTGTTCTAATACGAAGGGCAACTTTGGATAGCAAAGACATGCAGACACATAATGTAAGCACTGAAAATATGAAGGCAGGGATTAGGGCAATGCTTTTATAAGTCAAGGAATGAAGAAGATTTCAAGGCAAATGCTCTGAGCTAAGGAAAAATATTGACTAGATTGTATATCATTGCTGTTTCTATTTAGAAACTTGTTGATATGGGTATATTAATTTTGGTCTAGTTTTCAGAAATTCACATATAATAAATTACCAAGTTTAGAGCCACAGAAACCATAGTAATTTACCATATTAATTTTTAAGGGTGGTTGCTGTGATCATAAAAACATAAAGCACTATAAGAATATGTTCTAAGGGGGTGTGGGAGAAGGGGGTGCTTCAGCGGGCCTATGCCAAGGCATCCCTTCCCCCTGAGGGAACAGCCACACAATGGTATAGTATTGAATAGAATAGAGTTTATTCAGGCCATGGGGACGGGAGTTAAGAGAGTAGTAGAGACAGAGAAAGAGGCATGAGAGAAGGAGAGAATAGAGAACTAGAGACCAGCCAAGAGAAGGGAATGGGGAAGGAAATGGGGGAAGGGGAACAAGGGGCAAGAGGCAAGAGAATAAGAGAATAAGAGCAAAAGAGAGCAAGGAGGAGGTAAGCAGTCCCTCTTATAGTGAGTCAGGCCTACCTGGCTGTTGCCAGGTAACCATGGGGAGGAGCATACCTGGCTGTTGCCAGGAAACTGTGGGGGTGGAGCCCAGACGGAGTACCAACATTTCCGTTTTGGTTTTATTAAAAAAAAAAATTAGAGGTGATGGCAAAGCAGGAGTAGGGTTGTCGATGATATCTGACTACTTCATGCTGACATTGGGGTGACATATCTCTGGAGAACCTAGAGGAATGGGTATGAGGGATGTTTGTCCAGTCTTAAGAGAGTTGGCTCTTTCCTTGTTGCCCAGGGTCTGTGGAGCCATCTGAGGATAGGTCAGAAGGAACAGGTCCAGAAGTCTGTCTCTGTGACAGGAGATGCGGCATCTGAAGGTGGCTCCTCTGGAGCTGTCCTGAGTGTAGCAAGCACCTGGATTCAACATGATGTTGGAACACATTATTATAGGTAGAGAGTAAGATTAAGTATGTTTGGGAGAGAGAAAATTTTTCCCTTAAATGTACAAACATACTTAGTCATCAGTTCTGGGAAGCAATTACAAAAACATGCACACACATACACCCAACACTCATCCAAAAATATACATGCACCAACTTTATTAGATATAAGAACTTACCTTTTTCAAATAGATTCACTGACTTACAAAATGTCAAAGAAACTCATGTGACCTCAATAACAAAGGTCATACATGGTTTTGTTTTACACTCTTTTGTGTAATGCTTTGGCATATAGCACAGGATAAAAAAGTAGTGGTACACAATTTATAATAGACAGATAATTAATTGTAACAAATAAACTCTGGGTGTCAAATTTTAATTTTAAAGAAATTTTGTCATTCTAAGTCAACTCTAGAATAATTTCATCCCGCAAAATGCTGTAGTTTCCCATGGTCAAGTGGATTTCAATCTATACAATTATTGGTAGCAATAACTGAACTTAGAGAGTTTTAAAAAAAAGAAGAAGAGGAAGGCAGAGGAGGAGAAGGAGGGGGAGGGGAAGGGGAGGAGGAGGAAGAGAAAGAAGAAGAAGAAATAGAATAAAAAGAAGAAGAAGGAGGAGGAGGAGGAGGAGGAGGAGAAGAAGAAGAAGAAGAAGAAGAAGAAGAAGAAGAAGAAGAAGAAGAAGAAGAAGAAGAAGAAGAAGAAGAAGAAGAAGNGAAGAAGAAGAAGAAGAAGAAGAAGAAGAAGAAGAAGAAGAAGAAGAAGAAGAAGAAGAAGAAGAAGAAGAAGAAGAAGAAGAAGAAGAAAAGGTAAAAAACAAGAACAAGAAAGGAGAAGGAAGGAAGGAAGGAAGGAAGGAAGGAAGGACGCTCCATGATTTGGGGAAACAAGGGCAATATTAGAGGATCTAGAGGAGGTATAAGGCATAGATATGGTCATATTTCATTGAACACACATATAGAATTTCAAAAAATAAAAAATATATAATTACCTATGTTCTCAGTATATTTCTACTTAGAAACAACTGTGTAACTCCAACCACGGCAATGAGGAGAGGGAGAGATAGGGGGAATAGAGAGATGGGAAAACAGACTTACACTATGTCTTTGAATACAAAAAGTACAACATTATCACTTCACTTCCTTATATAGTGGGAAATTATCCTCTTTATTTCTCAAATGTTCAACAAATTCTAGGGTGAGAATATGTTAAAAAAACAAAATTGCTACTATAGTCATATTTTTTTTGGCTATTCACACTTATCATCAGGAGATCATATTCTATTTAGACCTTATTAAATGTTGTACCATGTGGAGCCAATGTCAACTTTACCTCTATTGAGAATTGTTAAGTGATTTGGTCACAGTGAATGTACACATTGTACATCTAATGGGAAATTTCATAGCTGGTCTTTTCCTAATAGTTCTCATGTTTCTATTAGTCTCCCCACATTTTTACTCTAATATGATTCTAAAATTTTTCTGTAACATTTTTATTCATGCAACTATCTAGTTTAAAAAGCTTAGATTTTATTGTTCAAAATTGTCCACATTGTGTCATCCTATGATCAATGATAATACATTTATCCTTGTTATATTTTTAAAGCATTTGATAAATATCTCTAATTAACTTCTGTGGTACTAAGCATTACAGTCAATCCTGAAAATGTGGAGTAGAACAAGCACAGAGCTATATTTCATCAGCTGACAGTAGAATAATCAAGACACATGTACTACATTCTCATTATTTGAGGTGGTTATATTCTGTAGAGTTGTGAACAACAAATTAGCAAATCGTGAATCACTGGAGCAGAACAGATCCCTAAAAAAGCAGAGAGTTATTTAATGTAAAGAGAAAGAACCAGGCATATATATCAACTGGAAAAGCACATATTGGATAACTACTACTACTATTATTATTATTATTATTATTATTATTATTATTATTATTATTTTATTTTATTTTATTTTATTATGCTATCTTGTGCATATCTGCAGATGACCCATGCAAGTTCCATGACTATTGAGTTTAGGGTTGAACATGCATCTGAATTTAGAGTTCTAGCAAGAATGAAAAATTGGTGTGTAAATGGATGAGAAAAATACACTACATCATGTCTGGTAGAAAAGAAAAGACAAAGAAAACCACGTATTTGGGATTTGGAGAACATTCTATACAGAATATTATAAGTAGGACAATATTCTGTTAATGACAATATATGCTTGTCTTAAAGAAAATAACATTTTAATGACAATAACCTGAAGCATCACGACACAGAAAATGTATAGAGGATGTATACATTTTAACAGTTTGATGATCCTTGAACATGAATTGAAAAGTGAAGAGAACAAAGTGTCCAAAGAAGGTATGAGCTGACAGAATATTAAGTACTCTGCATGTCCATTTTCTTTTCTTTTTTTTGTTTTGTTTTGTTTTGTTTTGTTTTGTTTTGTTTTGTGTTTAAGAGACAGGGTTTCTCTATGTAGCCCTGGCTATCCTGGAACTCACTCTATAGACCAGGCTGGCCTCGAACTCAGAAATCCACCTGCCTCTGCCTCCCAAGTGCTAGGATTAAAGGTGTGTGCCACCACGCCCGGCTCGCATGTTCATTTTCTTGAGAGGTTTGAAACCATGAATATTTCAAAAATGGGTGTGGCATGAAGAAAATTTGTACTGCACGATATAAAGATGATATTCAAGATATTAACTGATACTTCTATATTTATTTTTGTCTTAATTATTATTTTGTATCTATTTCTTTCTTAATTGAATAATTTGTCAATTTCAAAGTTTCTGGTGGAATTTTTTTTGTTGTTGTTGTGGAAAATTATGGATGCCAACTCAAACTCATATCTTGAATATCTTATCATTAGTATTTTAAAGTGTGACTGAATTTGTAAGTAGGCCATTTAAACAAGCAATTGGCTTAAAATGAAGATAATAGGGTGCTTCTAACCCAATCTTACTGATTCTCTTCTTTACTGAAGAAATTAAAATTTTGTGACCTCTAAGATAGAAGAAGTATTAGTCTAGTGAAAATATGAACATTGCACATCATGTATAGATAATTCATAAGAAACTGAGGCTAGCCAACAACATCCTGATTTTGAGGGTCTGGACCTATAAAAATATTAAATTGTGTATTTAAGGAATTCAATGTTCAGTATTTCATTTTTGTAGGCCTTACTAAACAGGACAACCTCTGTCAATACATTTTGATATTTTATGATTTATGTCCATTTAGTATTTAAAAGTCTTGAATAACAAAACTTTTGGTTTCAAATATTTAATCATTGATTAATTTCATCTATCTAACTTAACTATAAATTCAAAGGCAAGAATCTTTACCTTCTCATATCTCCTTAGCTTTCTATAGCACCTTCCTAAATGGACTGTGAGAACTTTAAAAATTTAAAGACTAACAAGGTCCATAAAATATTTTCTGTGATTTATTCCAAGTACATAATATAAACAAAACATAAATATTTTACTTTCCATAAAAGAGGGGATTTTAAAGAAGGCATCCTTTAAGTATAAAATACAAATAGAAAAATTACAAATGCCCATACTGAAGTTAATAAATTCAGAAAAGGTACAATCACTTGTTTATAGGAAATTTGGTAATGATTGAAAGAACAGCCATTTTTTTCTTTCAAAATAAAACCTCTGGCTTCTCCCATACTCCTAGTTCTTATGAGAGGACTATAAAGGAGGACTCACTGGAGAGAAATACTGGCGGTTTCTTTATATGAGCTCCCATAGAAACCTTTCCGTATCCACATGAGCTGAGCTATGTTTGATATTCACTGAGCTGTATTGAAGACAGCTCAGTTCATACTTCACTGTTTCCTGGGAGGAAACAACCCTTACTTATCATGTTGTACAAGCTTTAGAATGGGTTTGTTACTCTATAGGTTCTGAGAAAATCAATACGTATTCTAATTGAAATTCTCAGTGCCAGATATGGGGATAACTCCATTCCAGTTCTTATTCAGGGAGGTCTCAGATGCACACAGAACAACACTGGGTGTCACAGCTCCTGGCTGCCAGCCATATTTGGTGGTGAGACCCTATTGCTAAAGATGTTACTCATTTTGTATTCAGATTATAAAGAAATCAACTTCAGGTGTCAAGGAAAATGCAGTCATGTTGGCTAGCTTATACAGTGTCAGAAGGTACTATATAGGCTGTTGGGAGGTAGAAAATACATCAGTGGATTAACTCACTGCTGGAAAGAGCATGCTAAAATACCTTCCTGTCAGGAAAGAGGTGCCCAGACAACGATGGCATAACAGATATTGGGTTATCCAGTCCCTTTTTGATTAGAAACATGTTCAACCCCACGGTGACTGTTGTCATAGGCACCAGGATGAATCTCCTTTTACTGTTTTGTTTAATAATTGCCAAACTTCCTTCCAAATGATGTTTATAATGTTCACTTGTGTTGCTTTCAGTATTTTACGGTGGATATTGTTTAATACAAAGACCCATATCTGGTCAAAGTGACAACCAAAAGTAACTGAGTGTTCTAGTATAAATGGCTCACCTAAATAAACTATTTCTCATGTAAGACTGAGGAAGTGCCATAACAGTGGGCAAAACAATGTAGGGGATGACCTATGAAATACAGATCTAGGTATACATTGTCACTATACATACCAACACATAAGATCTGTTCCCTGCACAAGACAAGTGCAAGTTCAAGCCAGCTAAAATCTAGCAAAAATGGGGAATGCCATCAGAGGCCTATACTTGGTAGACAAGCTAATAGCACCTGATGGTTTGTAAGGAAGGAAGAGTATCTCTGGGGGGGGGGAGTTTAGATATTGGTAAATCGCTCATGTTTAAATGCGGTGCCCTATACACACATAGACGTAAGCATTAATTTGACTCAAGGGTTTATTTAAAAAATGGACACAAAGTTGGAAAGGTAGCCAGGTAGGCTGAAGAGTAGGGGAAGTTGGAAAGAACTGATGGTATATGGAAATGCCAAAATACATGTTTTGAATTTCTCAAGATAAGGGTCCTGAGAGACAGTGCAATGTTTAAGAGCAACAGTAACTCCTGAAAAGTTCCTGAGCTGATTCTGAGCACCCATGTGGTAAGTTTCCAACCATGTGATCTCTATTTGCAAGGCATTCAATGCTGTCTTCTGACTTCCAGGGACTTGGTGCACATATATGCACTAGGTACACATACATATTCAGACAAACAACCCACATATGAAATAAAGTGTTTAATGTAATGAAAAACTATTAATATTCAATAATAAATAAGATACTTTATGTGCAAATGTTTTTAATGGTGCTAATCTTTCAGATATTTATGTTTATAAACACAGGTTATTACTGCTGTTGGATTTGTTCATAGAATTTTTCTGTTCACAGTAGTGAATGGTTTCTGGAGAGACTCATACCTGAATGGTCAAAGTGCTGAGAGTAACTGAAAGTGTCTAGCCTGAGATGAGACATCTCTATAAACCCTCCATAGCTACAGAACATCATAAAGCAGGGGGAAGAAGTAATACAATAGCCAGAAAGTGGGGAAGAGTTCTATGAAACTCTGTCACGTTGACATAACCTAGATGTGTTTAGGAACGCAACACAGAGATGTGTTCATTTGTACAAGATATGTCCTGTCAAAATAATTGGTTTTGGAAGTGGAGATTATAAAGCCACAACTTTCCTGGGGAAAATGTGTTGGCAGTTAATAATTTTTTTTAAGGAGAAAGAATCATTTATTTCAATGGTATACACAGCAGGGCATTTCCTATGGTGTAAATAATTTTTCTATCAATGTTCCTATAAGATTCAGTGATTCATAAAAAAGAAAATGGAAGGGTGTAGTTTGTGTTTGGGGTGACTGAGATACACATATGCATACATGAAATTATCAATAAATACAGATAAGAAAACCTCCAGCCTAGTGCCTGTGTCTATAGTGTCTATTTAGAAAATAGCAGCCCATCATTCCAATTTTTACCTCTTTTTTGCATTCTGCACTTATTTCAATACTTAGCATTATTTGGGTAGGACGTCTGTTGGTTTTGAGCCATTTGTTTTAAGGTGCTCTCATTTGCAAATGTTAAATGAATACTGTGAGAAATTTTTCAAAAAGTCACACAGATGGCTCTCAGAAGAGAAGCAAGTATTATGCTCAAGAAAGATGATAGCTTACAGGCTTCTTGAATAAATATCTTCAGAATTTTCTACAAGAGATCTAGATTATTTACCTGACACACGTGCTTTTGAGCATTTCTGTGACATGACCTTCTTCAATTGAGGAAGTCACCTTACAGCGAAACTTATCATCACAACTGTCCAGTTTATTTCTTGGCCAGGGATTTAAAACCTTACCACAAATACAACCTGGGAATCCCACTGTGAGTTCTGTTCTGTGCTCTCTGCTGTGCTCCTCTGACATTCTGAGCAAGATCAATCCATCAATTTCTTCCACCAGGAACTGAGTTGCCATGACATCACCATCAAGTGCAGCCCTGTTCTAGAAAACCAACTGAGCTTGACCAAAAATGAGCAGCAATTTATTTTCAACCAGGGATGCTCTGTCTCTATAGAGTTTTAAATATCAGATTCTTCTGCTGATGTGGTTCCAGGCCTATCTATGCAGGGCTAAGAAGGGAGGAGGAGACAGAGCTGTGTACTCACATTCAGTAAATCACTCCAGCCGTCCATGTGGGATTCCCTGCTGCAGATGAAAGGCTGGAGCAGATTATTGTTTGAATTTTCAAATAAAAAGGCAAAATAATCAGGTTTCTTTCTTTCTTTCTTTCTTTCTTTCTTTCTTTCTTTCTTTCTTTCTTTCTTTCTTTCTTTCCTTCCTTCCTTCCTTCCTTCNCTTCCTTCCTTCCTTCCTTCCTTCCTTCCTTCCTTCCTTCCTTCCTTCCTTCCTTCCTTCTTTCTCTCTTTCTTTTTTTCATTAAGGTTCCAAAGAACTGACTGATGATGAATTGATAAAGAAAAAAAATAATCAATTTGGGAATCAGAAAATTTTGTGAACTTGTTGCCAGTGCAATATTTCTATGGGCTCCATATTTCTTTCTTCTTCTGGAGGTTTTGAAAAACAACATTGGAAAGTATGCAGCATTTTGTTTTTTGTTTGTTTGTTTGTTTTGTTTTATTTGATGGTGGTGGTGGCTTTTTTCTTTCTTTTATGTGTATATATGTGTCTTTCTGTGTGTATCTGTGTCTGTCAGTGTAGTGTCTGTGTGTGTGTGTGTATGTGTGTGTGTGTGTGTGTGTGTGTGTGTGTGTGTGTGTGTGTGTGTGTGTCTATCTGTCTTTATGGACGTGGTGTGTGTTCATATAAAGAACAAAGATTAAGGTCAGGAGTCACTCTCTATACCATTCTACTGTTCTAATGGATTATCTCACTGAACAAATATCTTATAAATTGTCTAGACTTACTGGTCACCAAGTTCTGGGTTCTAACTAGCTCAGCCCCAGTCAGCAGTAGTGTTAGAGGGGTATGTAGCCATGTCTGATAATTATTTTAGGGATCCAAATCCAGGTCCCTGTCTTTACATGACTGGCACTTTACCAGTGAGTCATCTCTGCATGTCTGATGCAAAATCCATTCACAGTTTTACAATTACCACTTCCTTTAAAACTGGACTGCTTTGTAATGTGCTTATGAAGAATTTGTCTCTTTAAGATTTATCTACATAGTCTTTCTATCTGCAACACCCATATGAATTAAGGAAGTCCTTTCACACTATGTTTTTATATGTATATGAAATTGGAGTCTCTCTTAGCACTTGCAGTTATATTACCTGGCCTTAATAACCACCTCAGGCAAAATAATGTGCATGAATATTACATTATCTAGGAAAAATTGGAATAGGCACAGTACTAATTATAATGTTTTATAATTCCTATTTCTATATTTTTCATTAGAACAATATCTATAAAACAATTCCTCTGTGCCTATACAAAAGAAAATGCTACTAGAATAGTAGATTGCAGAGGTGTATATGGCTAGCTGAACTTATTTACCTATATTTTATTATAACTTGAATATACATTTATTTAAAATGAGATATTTGGTTTCAACTACATGCTTCACTTGGAAATTTGAAGTGAATCAAAACTATGTCCAAAATAATTAAGGGGTATAAGATAGCAATTGCACTACAAGAGATTCTCGAAGCAAGATTACTATCATTGACTGAAATGGTTAGGAAAGTTCATAAGACAGATGCATGACTTTGAAGGACATCGTTTAATGCTGGTTTGAAACACTGGCAATGAATTCCAAGATGCATTCAGTTGGAGTGCTTCTACAACCTCAGAATCAGTGTCTCTCAAAGACAGCTGTCTTCTGGTAAGACCATTCATGAAAAGATTGTGGAGTTTTGTCTGAGGATCTTTGGAAGAGGATCTCTGAAGATTCTTGATTATCGAGCATAAAACATTGTGATATCTTCTGTTAGCATGCCACAATGATCGCTCATTTTAAACATGATCACTCTGTCCCGCTTGGTGAGAGATAAACACTGATTCCACCTGGCCTTCACGGACTCCTGAGGCCAAATTGCTTCTGATCTTCAAACTCTGTTCTTTCCTTTTTCAAAATGAACAACTCTATCCCATGAAAGGGCTGGAGAGCAAGACAAGCTTAGAAGACAGCGTTCTCAGCAACTAGCTTGACAGTAATAAATCCACTTGCAATAAACTAATGGTGATAGCATCTATTATAAATTAAATAAAGAACACTAATCTTCATGTAAAAAACATTCAAAATAATGTAATTAGATGTTCAATTAAAGACATAGTCAGCTATTCACACTGTAACTGGACATATAGAATTCTCCTCCCAAAGTTATGATCTGGAAATATTAAATTAGATCTGGGATAAATAAAATTAAAAATCCTAACCTCAAGTATGTTGCTGCCTTATGCAAAGAAGGCAAATAAGTGGGAAGGTCTATAGCACATACACCATGTTGTGACATGCAAGAGATATCTCAGCCAAACATGGAGCTCACTCAGACATACCATATTATGGCATGAAAGAAACTGACAGATATGGAACTCACATAGAATCAGGGAAAACTTTCCTATGAACTAGACATGACTCTATAATTTGTTTTCTTGGCTGACTATAGCAAATTAGAACATCATGGATTTATATAAAAGAAACCCATTCCTCTGTTCAGGAGTTCAGAAGTGCAAAATTCTGCTATGCTATGTTGCCTGTGAATGTTTGAAGGAGAAAAATGTCTTCCCTTCTTTTGCTATACTTCTGTTGCCTCCCAGATAGTCTTTGCATTTCTTAGTTTGTGGTAGTTTTATTCCAATCTTTTTCATAAGGTCTTTTATAACCCTCTAAATATGAGCATGTCGATAAGCTAAGGATTTAGCTTACACTCCTGGTCTGGTAAGATTGGTTTTAATTAACTGCTAAAGGATTACTACTCCTCAGGTATCTAGCTGGAGCACTGTCTAAGGCACTTTATCTAAACTAAAGCCTTTAAGTTCACGTGAAGGTGGATCTGACAAAGAAAGTTTGGCTGCATGACATTTCCTAGGAGATATGAACCCACCCCACAAAATCAGTCCAAAGAAATGATTCTACTTACACGAACCCTGATGAATAAACAGTAATTGTGACTGCTCACAGGATTATGGTTGAGGGGTTTCTGCCAGGAAGATGAGTAACTCAAAGGTAGTTACATTACTGAACACCTCAGGTCAGTGTTTTGGGAACTCACAAAATTCTGTATCCTGAAAATTCCTGCACAACTTGGAAGCAGTTCTGTGGAAGGAGTTGCTCTCGTTCAGCAACTCTTCCTGGTTCGTGTGCTTTGGAGAGTGGAATTATGAGTCTTGTATATTTAGAGGACTGTGAGTCCTGTAGTGTTCTTGGGATTCCTAGGTTAATGTGTGTTTGTGTCTTTCCCAGATCTGAAATATCAACATTAATGTCAGTTTTATTTGTTACTCCTACAGTAGTGTTAATAAGAAAGTAATTTTAAGGGAGTGCAGTAGATAGTAATCAAAATAATTAAAACATGCACCTAGAAAAAAGATAAAAAGAAGCTCATGTGCTTCACAATTTTTTTTGCCTTAATTCTCACTGAACTTTCAATAGAGGAAAAAAATACATAGCCTTAGAAAAGGAAAGTTTTATCTCTTTTCCAGGTTTAACTGCACCATAGACCAACTTTCCTAGATAGAACCTGCTGTCTATTGAAAATCCCTGGTGCTTATTGAAAGTTCAATCTGAAATTGCTGGGTTTTTCACTTTCTTCAGTTGTTAATCATATGAGAAACCACTGGCGTCTGTCTGAAAATCAATTTCTGACTTTCTATTGCATGTAGTTTAAAAGCTAATGATAATTTTGTGTGGAAGGAAAAACAAAACAAAAGAAACAAAAGAAACAAAAATAGAACAAAACAAACAAACAGACAGACAAACAAAAACCACAAAAGGTCCATTCTGTTTGGCCTGTAATACCACTTAGGGAGACATACAGGGAAAGCAACACATGAGACAGGTGTAGTTATAACATCCTTGACTGACGACCCACAGGCACTTTCTCTGCAGAAATCTCTGTTCACTACATTCTCGAATGATTTGCAAAACTTTGTCTGATGCATATTATCATCAATTCAATTTTCCCAATTTTTCCCATTCCTAGCTTTTCACTAGACAAGGATAAGCCAAGTAGGAAAAACCAAAGAAGTACACTGTCTGTTCTTGGGAGTCCTGGCATGCAGGCAATAAATGTTAGCTAGTTTATCTGAATATAAAGCAGTATTGAATCAAATAAGTTGGTAAAGCAGAATTTTAAGTGGAACATTGCTCAAGTGATATATGAAAACTGCTTCCAACAAAATTCCCTCCATTTCTTTATTTCTAAATTAATATCATCATATTTAGATTCATTTCAGGTCAGGTATTTCTCAAACATTAGAAGCTAATTACTAATATTGGCATTACTCCTTGTGTACAAAAATGCTTACATCTTTGTGGAAATTATTATATGTTAAGTACAACTATATTATAAAAGATAACTCCTCTGAACCAATAACTAGAACAAAGAAAGATGGTATTTTTAAAGGGAATGAAAATAATCTCATTTAGTTTAAGGGATATTAAGTAATTAGTTATTTAATATGGGAGCAGTGTTTCATGTAGTCCTAGTATATCTCAAACTGGACTCTTAGGTAAAAAATGTTCTTAAATTTCTGATCTTTGCTTTTTTATCTCATAGGTTCTGGGATTGTGGATTCTGCCTTATTATGTGAACATGGACTCACGTTGGCCACTCAGAATTGCTAAGATGATTAAGTAACATGATATATAAACAAATACTTTCTTGACCTTAAAGTCATATAAATTTTTGTTTATCATGTATTATGCTCCCTTTATACCCCTTTTACTCTCTGACCATACAAGTTTTGGCAAGATTTTGTAACTAAATATTTTATTTAGGTCCCCAGCCTTGCTTTAAGGGACTCACGTTAGGTCAACTTTCTGAAAGTGAGTTCTTGTGAATGTGAACCTAAAGTTCATACATTTTCATTTTGTCTCTCCAAACTCATTCGCATAGAACAGATAACCCATTACTTAGAAGAGGAAAAGCAGACATCCAAACATCATGAAAATGTTGATCATCACTGACATGTTTCCTGGTATACCTGAAAGCTAATATACAATTTTCAAATTCAACATCAAATTGTAACAGTTTCATGAGAAGTCTCCTCCCTTCTGCCTCTAAAGCAGCACGGCCTGGACAAGGCTTTTCCCTGTAGCACGGGACAGAGCTGGAACCGAAAGATAAGGGCTGACAAGATTCTCTCCATGCACACCTTTATAAAAACTTAACTCACAGATCTGCAGAGGTGTTGCTGAACTGTCACTGCCCCAAGAACCTGTTAAAGGGATCTTAGATAATGATTGAACTCCTGGTGTCATTAATATTCTGGTAAATTCCAGTGAAAATCAATCTGTGTTCAGCAGGCAGTCCTCCCTAGGGATTGTACCTTTGCCCTCTGTGTTTATGTCCAGTATGTGAAGTGCCTATGTCTCAGTCACCACTGCTCCCTGACTGTTCTCCAGCCACATGCTCTTATGAACATGTACAGATCTCTGTTAGGGAATGAAACAAGTAAAAATGAATAATCAAATCAGTCTATCTATGGGCAATCTGCTTTGGTACCATAATGTTGTGTAAGAAGTGTCACTTTCTATATATTGTCAGAAGATAATATTACAGAATAATTCAGACACTTTCCAGACTAAAGCAAGAATTCTATTGAACACAGATTTGTTTGTTTGTTTGTTTGGTGAGCGGAAGCAAGATAAGACCTTTAGGAAACGAGCTCTATTAATTATTACAATTGGTTGGATTTCACTCTGTAGCTACAAATAATTTAAAAAATCTCAGTCTTAGCATACATGTGTTTATCATTTCAGTGGGACGGCAAGTTTGTTTTTTTTTTTAATTATGTAAGTAATCTAGTTTAGTGTTTTCAATAGATCAAACATTTACAAAGAAAAATTAGGGCTGGTGAGACAGCTCAGACCGTGGGAACACTTGCTATTTAATAAGAGGGGATGTGAATTTCACATGCAAGAGTCAGGTGCAGCTGTGAGCTTGTGTAATTTGCAGGGTAAAGACTGATGATTCCTGGGAGCCTCACAAGCCAAACTAACCAAAAATGGAAGCTTCAAGTACATTGAAAAAAACTGCCTTTAACAACAAAGTGGAGAGCGATAAAGTAGGTTATAAATTGTCCTTCACCTGCCTTAACCAGTGCAGGCACAGGCAAGAGCACACACATCCTGCGAGTGAGCATGTGCACACACAAATCCGCATACTCACACCTCACCACACACACACACACACACACACACACACACACACACACACCACATACAGGCACAGTAAGGGAACGTTGGAGTGAAGAAGACAGAGAGACAGAGATTTTGTAAAATGGATACCAAAAAATGTAGAGATGATCTTCAGGCCGAGATGATCAACTTTCAAAAAATTTTAAGTATTAAATGTGAGACTTCAGGTTCCTATAAGGTATTTATTCAGGTATTTATTTAATAACATATATTTGTAGATAACATTTTGAGTAATGTTTAAATTAATTAAAATATTTTATAGGTTGGCTTTGTTTGTTTAATTTGTTTGCTTGTTTTGGTTTTTATGTTGTCCATGGAGTGTTTCTTAGAGACTTGGTTTCAGATTATATTCATATCAGACAGCCAGAGGTTCTGGCTAGTGGTCTCAAAGACTCAGCTTTCAAATTTAAGCCTAAGTTTACAGGAAGATCAAGTTAGTGGCTGAAAGCTAATGCTTTGGAAACAGTGACAGAATGTCAGATTTACCCGCATTTTTAAAAAATATTTTTATTAGATATTTTATTTATTTACATTTCAAATGTTATCCCTTTTCCTAGATTCCCCTCTGAAAATTCCCCCCCCTCTCCCCTCCCCCTGCTCCCCAACCCACCTACTCCTATTCCTGATCCTAGCAATCCCCTATACTGGGTCATAGAACCTTCACAGGATCAAGGACCTTTCCTCCCATTGATGACCAACTAGGCTATCCTCTGCTACATATACAGCTAGAGCCACAAGTTCCACCATGTGTTTTCTTCCATTAGTGGTATAGTTCCAAGGATCTCTGTGGGTACTGTTTAGTTCATAATGATGTTCCTCCTATGGGGCTTCAGACCACTTCAGCTCCTTGGATACTTTCTCTAGGATGTGTGGCAGACTTATTCATGATCCTTAATGAGGAAGGACAATTGCATCTGTGATAATCAATAGATGATTAGTATAATTATTCCCACAAGATTCTAGTATAGTGACACACAAAATTTCCCCAGGAAAGCCATGGCTAAAAAGGAAGTTCAGCAAATCTGTCTGTGTTGCACTCCTAAATGTTGAGCACATACCATACCGTGCAGTGCAATGCACTTTTAAATATTGTGTCTCTGAAAGTCAGCCAGAAACAAAACAAAGGTCAATCCATTCTCCTTGACTTAACCCTGCATCAGGCACAGGTAAGATTCAAAATGCATGGAGTTCATCCAGGCCCAGATGGTGAGTGTGCTTCTTGAATACGATTGTTTGGGCATTTGGAAATAGTCGCTTTAACTACAGTTTTTCAATCCAAAGTCCACACTTTCTCAGCTGCCAGGAGGCAGTATTGCTACTTGCGGCCCTTGGATGCCACTGTCCATGTCTGTGCACGTACGTGTTCTGCTCTTTGGTAACACTGTCCATGTCTGTGCACGTGTTCTGCATCATTTAGGGTTTCCCTGACCTTCAGTATGCGACTCTCCATTGCTGCTCTTCCATTGCTGGGTCACATGGTGATTTTGTGTGGCACATTGTCAGAATTTACCCAAACATTTTCTAAAATAACTATAACATTTTGGTTCTCAGAAGTCATATATAACTTTGCCGAATTGCCAATATTTCCACAACATTGTGAACACCTATTTTCCATGCAATTGCTGGTAATTGATATCTCTTAGAAGTTGTGTGTGTGTGTGTGTGTGTGTGTGTGTGTGTGTGTGTGTGTGTGTGTGTTGTAAATCATTAGTGATGTCAACACTTTTTTCATATGCTTTGATTCTTTGTATAAGTCTTGGGGATTTACTATTTCATTTTAATAGGTTATCTTTATATCTTCATTATTGAATTATGAGATTTCTGTGTATGTTCAGTATAAAAATCCTGTATTAGAAGTAGAATTTACAAATATTTTCATTCATTTAATAGTTTGTATTATTGATTTATACTATCCTATTCAGGATAAAGTGCCAAACACGATTAAAAAAAAGAAACTATTTGACAAGCCCATTTTTATTCTTCACTTTCTTTAAAGAAAAAAGATTGCCTAATGCATGATTATGAAGCTTTAGTCTTTTCTTTTTCAATTATTTGCTCTTATAGTTACAACAATAATCCATTCAATAATTTTAATCCACTTTATGATTTTGATCTGTGTTATGGACGAAAGAAGTAATATCTCTCTCTCTCTCTCTCTCTCTCTCTCTCTCTCTCTCTCTCTCTCTCTCTCTCTCTTACACTTTCTCTTTCTTTCTCTGCCCCTTTCAGCTACAATTAACAGTGAACAATTCTCCAGCAGACACTGAGAGTGTATTTCATATTACAGCTCAGTAGTGACCACATTATCCTCCTGGAATGAATTCCATAGATGGGTCAGCTTGCTTCATATAGGAATCACACATTTAGTAACTATTGACCCCCAATTTAACCAGTTTGTTAAGAATGGTCAAAGCGCTCTAGAAAGTGCTCGTCGTAGTTACCATCTCACTATGTTATAAATATAATGAGAAATATAGATCAGCCCACAGATGAAGAAATAGGTAACTGGTTGTAAGCAGGGTATTGCATGTAGGAGATTCTCTCAGTATGGATTTGGGGTTATTCTTCTCCTACCATGTAGATGTGGAGGTTGTTTAGGAGCCCTTGATAGCCCCAACCCCAAGCTTCCTCACAGGCATGATTTTATAAATGCAATCCTAGTTCTCCCTTCTCTGGAGAATATACAGTGGCACAGAAGGCACCTGACTCATCTTCACCTGCTCCTTCCAGTTACCAATGCATCCACGAGCACACCCCAGCCACAAGACCGATCTGATTTCCCAGGAGATTAAAAATTCTTATGATAGCTGAGTACAGATCAAATTAACTCTTAGTCTTTGGCCACTAGGAGGCTTCCACTGTTCCACAGACCCCATAGTCCTATACAGATACAGAGCGCTGACTGAATGTGTTCCACAGACCCCATACTCCTATACAGATACAGAGCGCTGACTGAATGTGTCCCACAGACCCCATAGTCCTATACAGANTCCTATACAGATACAGAGCGCTGACTGAATGTGTCCCACAGACCCCATAGTCCTATACAGACACAGAGCGCTGACTGAATGGGTTCCACAGACCCCATAGTCCTATACAGATACAGAGCGCTGACTGAATGGGTTCCACAGACACCATAGTCCTATACAGATACAGAGCGCTGACTGAATGGGGTGGTTTGAATACGTATAGCTCCCACAGATGCATGTGTTTATTGCTTAGCCATGGACAGTGGCATTATTAGGAGATTTTGCCTTATTGCAGGAGGTGTGGCCTTGTTAGGGAAAGTTTGTCACTGTGGAGGCAGGGCTCGGAGGTCTGAAATGCTCAAACTACTCCTGCTGTGAAACATACCCAGTCTCCTCCTTGTTGCCTTCAGATCAAGATGTAGAACTCTCAGCTTCTTCTCCAGCACCATGTCTGCTTGAATTCTGCCATGCTTCCCACCATGGCAATAGTAGACTAAACCTCTGAAACTGTAAGCCAGCCTGAACTAAATGTTTTCTTTCATAAGAGCTTCCTTGGTCATGGTGTCACCTCATAACAACAAAACCCCAACTAAGACACTGAACTTGGGCTTCAAAAGCCAACAAGGATGTGCATTTGGGAGGGGTTCTATCGAGGAGAGAATAGAAACAATTGTAGGAGGAAGATGTGAGATAAATATAAGGATATTTTCTTGACTAAATTAATGAAATTATCAGTTAATGACAAATTAAAATAAACCAGTGTTATAGTCAACTACTAATGTGACTGATACATATCACATAATAAATGCCAACATTCCTTTTTGTTATTATTAAGGTATGAGTGACAGTGATTTTCAAAATTTTGTTACTGATAATAATAATCTAAAAATTTTAGTGCTTTCTCTATATCTTAAATTTTTTGATTATGTTTACTTTTAAAGTAGCTAAATCTTAGTTGTATCAAATTTTCAAAATTCTTTTTTCTCCATATTACAACATTTTGCACTCTAATTAATTGCATTTTATTATGATTGAATTGACGTGCATTTCATATTTTTAAGATTCCTTGTGATAAACTAGAACACTGTTAGATTGAAGCTGTTTTTCTTTAGTAATATAAATGATTTTGTGGCAGGTTTTCCTCTGAGAACTGTTTGAACTATGGACCATTGATTTGAATATTCTGAGTTTTGACATTCTCTTATTGGATATATTTTTATTTCATTCTACAGTTTCCTTGAGCCCTTGCTATTTATGAGTATGTAGTTTAGTTTTTAAATGTTTACAAATTGTTGGTCCTTAACTGAGCTTTAAGTGGGCTGAATGCTCATTTTATATTAATTCTTCTTGCATGGACTAAGCAAGACTTCCTTCAGCAGTATGATGCATTCTGTTGAGCAGTTTTACATTCTCTAGAGTGGAATGAGCTTGTTGCTGCCATTCGTGGTTGCAATCTTCTAGAGATGTCCCTTGGGTCTAGTGGGTTTATCCTTTTCATCAAGGATTTCCTTTGATTTTTGTCTTGTTTTTATGTATCTGTGTATGATCCTTTGTATGCATAAGCATATGTGTCCATGTCTATAGAGGAAATCAAGAATTTCCAGTCATGATCAAGAATTTTTTATTAAAATTTTTATTTTCTATCAATTATTGAAAGAGCAATGTTATTTATAGTAACTATTGTCGATGTCTTTTCAAAAACTTTGAGGTATTTTGAGCTTCTTTAAGTAGAGAATCCTTTGTAAATGTGGCTACTAACATAAAACATAGCTTTTTAAAATGTCCCTTTTTCTATACAAGTTACTCTTTATGTTTGTAGTCCTTTAACTTTAGTTAAATGTTTTCTATCATTTTTGCAGTTGCTGTTTGCATTTTATGGTTTAGTTTATCCTTTTACTTCATACCTAGTTGCATATTTATTTCTACTGTGTGTATTAGCTTTCTGATACATAGAATAAATAACTTTAACATTTGAATTATCTAATAACATTCGTATCTTGATTGAACGTTTTATCTACTCATATTTAATATTATTACTTTGAATATTAGTTTAATATATTTGAATGTTCTGTTAATAATCAGAAATAATGAACTTCCTACCTTCTCTCTTTCATTACTTCCTTTTCTTATTGTAGATTTAAAACATTGTTTAGTGTCACTGGATATGAACCTCAGAAATTTTGATTTAGATATCTTGTAAGAGAGTTCTTTTACCTATGTTTAGATTTTTAAAATAGGTTATCTTAGCATCCGTTTGAATACAAGTTGAAGGACATGAATTGGCTGAAAGCTTGCCTATCTCTCTCCCTCCTTTCTCCTCTCCACTCATATAAATTGTCACTCTGAAGTCTGGGCATGTTCCTCTGTTCTCAATCATATAACCAGCTATTAGATCCCAAAACGTTCAAGTTCATTGCTAAACATTTTTTTCTAATAATTATGTAAGGTCCAAAATCTTGCATATTTTGAAGCAGTATGAACCTTTGCAGGGACAGTGTCTTATTCTTTGAGGTGATTTAGACACTTGAAGACCATTTAGAATATCTCTCTCATTCTACTCTGAGACTTGATTATTTATGTGAATTTCATGTTGCTTACAGCCTCTACGCCACCAACATCTGTATGATCTTCAACAATACACATAGAAATGAACATACCCATACTCTGCACCAAGTAAGACACAATTGCTTAGGATATTTGTATAGCTTCTTTTCCTCTGGGTGATGCATATGTTCTCCCATGTTGCAACAGCTGTCAGCATCTCATAGTTTCATTTATAGTGTACAAGAAGGTTTCAGAGTGATAACTAAATCTTACTTTCATGCCCTAAGTTTCCTGTGGTACAGTGCCACTGAGCTTAGAATTAACTGTTACTTTATAGCTACTCAGGTTGTTTCAACCTGTTAAGGTAGAATGAGGAGGTATTTGCATGCTGCATAATTTTTTGTACTTGCTGAGATATAGTAGAATTTTATAAATAAGTATGCTTGTACTGTATATGTAAGCATAATTTCTCAAGATTTTACATAGTGATATAAGTGTATGGGGTGTGCTTTATAAAGCAGTTTAATTCAATGAAAAATTATTTTACTGGGACAAGAATCCTGTAGTACAGTTCATATAAAATTCTGTTTCTCCAGTTCTTTCTTTGTAAAACATTGAAGTTCAATTCTATAATTGTGCATATGGATATTTCAAATTTAGCAATAATAGAAAATTACTGTGTTAATAAAATGTTTGTTTATTTCCATGAATCATAACATTTACGAGATGCTACTTAATACATTGAATTAGATTACCATTGATCTTCAAATAATAACAGGAAAAACCCTTAGTCAAACACATAAATAGAAAATTTATAATTTAATGATATATAATGATATTTTTAAATGCATTATTTTATTAGTACAGGATGACTTAATTATTTTTTAAAATTTCTTGAATTAACATAGGATTTCTGTTATTAGCAATTTAATCAATTTTTTTCTGTTTTTATTATGCTATGGTTTGGTTATGGCTTGAATTTGTTTTCCAAGGTTCAAAGGTTGGAATTTTGGCCTCCACTACACAGTGAGTAGTGGGAGTTTCAGAAGGTAAGGAAAAAGGTAAAACTATTTGTCCACTGGAACAATACCCACCAGAAGGGTGTAATGTAGTTCTGCAGAGAAACAAGTTGATTCACATCTGGTTTTTGCAAAGAAGCAAACATGATCTCGCTGGCTTCTAGTCTCAAAATACGATCTCTCCCACATGTGCTTCTACAGATGACCACAACATGGTGATGCCATCCATGAATGGTGATGCCATCCATGTGCTTCTACAGATGACCACAACATGGTGATGCTATCCATGAATGGTGATGCCATCCATGAAAGCCTGTCTTCACCTATGAGCAGCCATTAGGACTGTGCTCTTCGATCTCACGACTCTGAGCTAAACAAACATCTTTTCCTTATAAGCAGTGTCTAGTAGTAGTCGTGTGCGTGTACATGTGCGTGTGCGTGTGCGTGTGTGTGTGTGTGTGTGTGTGTGTGTTTCAATATTGTCTTAAGGTTTCTATTGATATGAAGAGACACCATGACCAAGACAATTCTTATAAAGATAAACATTTAATTGGGATTGGCTTATAGGTTAAGAGGTTCAGTCCATTATCATTATGGCAGGAACTATGGAAGCCTATAGGCAAACATGATGCTGGAGAAAGAGCTGAGCATTCCCCATCCAGGAGGAGGCTCTCTTCTGCATAGAGCAGAGCTTTGATTGTAGATCTCAAAATGCACCCCCACAGTGACACACATTCTCTGTCAAGGTGACACCTCCTTCATTAAGGACAGACCTCCTAATAGTGCCACTTCTCGTGGGCCAAGCATATTCAAATGACCAAAATATGAATATATATATATATATATATATATATATATATATATATATATTCTACCAAATTCTCAAAGAGTATACACATATATAAAAGTAGAAATAGAGAAGAGCATGGAAGGGCACTAATGGGATGAGTAGTAGAGTAGATGTTTTGGGGAATAGTGAACTGAGCACAGAAGACACACCCATAGGAAAATGTTCATATGACACAGTATCATATAGAAAGAATATACACAAAAATCAGCCTGCATTTTGCAGCATGGGGTGACAAATACTTGTAATTACAACACTTGAGAGGCAGAGACAAGAAGATCAAAAATTCACGATTATACCTGGCAAAAATTTTCAGAGTGTTTGAGGCAAGCCTAGGATGCGTGAGTCCCTGTCTTATACTGTTCCTCACTCCTCTCACAGGAACCTGTTATGTGTTGCCCGCAGAATTAATCATAAGAATATATTCTTGGCACAAGAAATGACTGAAATTTTCAAGGACACAGTATGGCTCACAAATACATGTGAAAGCATTACCTTCCAGTGTGTAGTGGGAAGTGTGAGATAGTAGATAAATACTCTAACCATTCTGAATCTCAGTCAGTGGCTGGACTTAACATGAGCTCTAGTTTTGTTTTGTTTTGTTTTGTTTTGTTTTGTTTTCGAGACAGGGTTTCTCTGTATAGCCCTGGTTGTCCTGGAACTCACTCTGTAGACCAGGTTGGCCTTGAACTCAGAAATCCACCTGCCTCTGCCTCCCAAGTGCTGGGATTAAAGGCGTGAGCCACCATGCCCAGCTACTCTAGTTCTTTTGTGAGGTAATGTCCCAAGGGAGATAGTACTCAGCAGAGTTTTCCACTGACATCACATTCTTTTTTTTTTTTTATCTGTTTATTTTTAACCATTGGTTCCCTTCCCCCAACTCCTCCAAGTAGTTCAGTATTCACCTAAAATCCATTCTCTCTCTCTCTCTCTCTCTCTCTCTCTCTCTCTCTCTCTCTCTCTCTCTCTCTCTCTCCCTCTCCGCTTCCCCCTCCTCTCCCTTTCTGTCTCTCCCCTCCCCCTTCCTTTCTTTTTTCACAGAAAGCAAGCAAGCTAAATCAACAGAAAAACAACCAACCCAACACATAAACCAGGATAACCAGAACAAGACAAAGCAAACAGACCAAAGGAGCCGTGGATAAGGCACAAAACCACAAGGAGACATGGAGACACATACATTCATTCACATAGAACGTTCATAAAAATACAAAACTAGAAACCATAATATATAAGCAAAAGCTATAAAGTTTTTTTAATAGCCCAGACAAATCATTATGATACAAAACCACCTCCAAAACTACAATTGAGTTTATTTTAGGTTGGCCATCAACTATTGGAAACATCTTTGTCATCGTTCTCTGAGTTCTGTTACAACCATGGTGACTATGGAGGTGACACATAAGATCACCTTCATCTTATGACTACATAAGAGCTGAGGGAATCAAGAGGATGGCTGAGGCTCTGCTGTTATCTTAGATAACCAGAAGGGACCTGCTCAATAAAACTTCCACAAGCAAATGAGCTGCCTAATGTTAACTTTCTGAATGGTGTCTGTGAATGGTATTTCTCAAGATACCTTGGAAGGGGTGGGTATAAAAAATATAGGCATGAGAAAGGCAAATAAGACTAGGTCTAAGATGTAAAACAATCACTCAGACATAAAATATGTGAGTCAAACCCCAAATACATATGCAGAGACAGTCATTCCTTTTGGAATTTTGGAATTACTCAACATAGATGGAAGATTTTCCGCTCATAAAACCAACATGAAGCACATTGTTCCCATTATAAGTGGATCACAACCTGCAAATGCTTCTTAATCCATCATTCTTTTAAACACATAACATCCAGTCCCAGAAAACTTACATGAAAATAAAAGTAAAGAAGTATATTTAGGAACAAAGGCTCTCTCAGGTCTCAGTAATATTCCCCCAGGCTCAGTTCTCCACAGAAGTGTAAGATTAGATGGCACTTTTATGTTTTGAATGACAATATCATATTATATTTTAAAAAACTGTCAGCAAAATGTAGACTATTCACTTTGTGAATTTAAGGTTCTTTATTTGAATGAACATTTCACGAAATGCTGGAGAGAAGGAAGCAGAGGAAAAGACTGTGCCCTCTTGGTGAGTTACACAGTAAGAGGAATTAAAAATTTAATGTCAACTGAGGAAACCCAGAGAAGTGGAAATGGTCTAAAGAACACTGTCAAAGATTCTCTTGGAGGCTGAATGCCAGAAACTTCAAGCTGGCTCCATATAGCTCTGCCTCTGGGTTTTACTTAAATTACATAAAACCTGCTGTCTTAGCTTTACCTGTACAACAAAGTTCCTAAGTTCCACTTCTGTGTCTAGTGAGATCCAGTTGCACATACATATATAGTAGTGGTTTTACATAACTGCCAAACATTGTTAAAACACAATATTCAATGAAAACAAAATATGTAAATGGATACATAAGCGATTAAATGACTGAAAACAACCACAATACCAATAGCTCCACCACTCATTTGCCAGAAGCATTTTAGTTGGGAATTAAAACCTCTGTAAATAGAACAGATGTGTCATAGAATGTAGGCTGATCCAATCAGGTCATATAGATGTATCTCTATGAATGATACATTTTACTCCGAATACAACTGGATAACTATTTCCATTTCTTTTTAAAAATTATTCTATTATGATTTTTATTTATACATGTAAAACATTGTGCATATATTCACCCTATTGTCCTCCAGTGTCCCCCTTCCAGTTCCTACCAATTTCATTCTATCTAAATGTTCCCCACTCCAAGTGATATAACTTTTTCTTCCTTAATGGTTTAAGAATAAGTCTCTAGAGACTTGTAACACAGTAAGGTATATTTTTACTTTAGAAATATTTCTCAAATTTCTTCAGTACTGCAATGTCTGTATTGTGCTTACTGGTAGATCATAATTCTGAGTTATTGCATATACACAGACAAACATTTACTCCATCTACATACATAACAGATTTTCATACTTGTGCAGTTGTGTTTATCTCATTATTGGATAATATTACAGGGACAAGAATGATCAATATATGAAACTGTCAGATTCTTAAAACTTTAAGTTTGGATTGAATATATAGTACCCATGGAAATTAATTTCTGTGCCAATCTATTCAAACTGAAGTAATTTAATTAAGTGGCTTTAGTCAATAATTTAACCAATGTTATTTTTTTAATTATCACTTACAAAATTTGCAAGTTGATACAAAGAAAATTGATAAAAAAAACATGTAGTACTGTTTGTATTCTGAAATATAACAAAGGATAAAAGGCCATCAGTCATCCAATAGTATATGGACAATATACATTAGACTCAATTGGTTTGCAAATGAAGACACATAACTAAGTATAAAAAGTGTGGGTGAAAGAGGTAAATATAATCAAAATATATGTATGACTTTTTCAAAGAAATAACAAAATACTTATTAAAAGACCACTACTGTGATAACTGGGAACCACTTAGGAATGAAGGGAAGAAATTATTAATATATTCAGAAGAATATTCAGATATCATACCTGGGTCAAATATTTAAGATTGAAAAGATTCCAAACTTGCTCTATAATCATAGACACTCTAGTTTGTGAGGCTACATTCATACATTTCAGGAGCACTAGAAGATAAAATTATAAAGAGTCAAGAGCACACCAGGCACAGGTAAGAGACTAACTGAAATGAAAGACCAATAACATAAATTGGGTAGGAGGGAGCACATTGTCAGAAAAATGTCAGATAGCAGACAGACAGACAGACAGACATAAGTTCATGTTTTGAAAAAAAATTGTCTAGCTATGCAGCTAAATGGTTCAGTACAATTAAATTGCAGACTCCAAGTTCCCCTTGTTTGCTGTGTCTTCCCTGATGGCATTCTGAAAGATTCAAACACAAGGGAAGGCCTGGGCCAAGTAGTGGGAGTGGGTGGGTAGGGGAGCATGGGCGGGGAGGTATAGGGAACTTTCGGGATAGCATTTGAAATGTAAATAAAGAAAATAATAATAATAAAAATAAAGAAATAAAAAAATAAAAAGAAAAAATTAGCTGAAAGAAAAAAAAAAAGAAACAACATTTCTCTGATTTCAATATATATACATTTCCAGACATAAACCAACCCATGCACCCATAGATACGATTTGCGTTTTACTTGGAATGTGGATATAATAGAGACTTTTCTCTTTTCCTAATCAGTTCTGTCTGACCCAGAATGGCCAAAGTGTGTGTGTTTGTGTGTGTGTGTGTGTGTGTGTAAGTGCGTGTATACAAATATATTTGCATAACATGGCCCTATTGAAAATCTTAGTTTAGTACACTGTTGATCCTCCTAGATTCAGTCACGAGACTTATTTAAAACATGGCTTCAATGTAGTGTTCTATTTCAATAATCAATATTATTCCATGCAGGAAAAACTTGACCTTTTAGAAATTTTGAAATTAAGTATTGAAGCTAGGGTATCTTTCTGGAGAGGCAAGGACATTAGTCACTAGAGCATTTATCTCTTTATCAATCTCTGTATCAGCATCAATTTCTATGTCTATGACTATGTATGTTTTTATTTGTATATCAATCTATCATCCATTCTACTGTTATAAATGCATTATATTGTGTTGATATACCTGTGTTATACATAAACTACAATTCAATAGTGATATTTTCACATTGCTGAAATTATGAACAATGTTTAAATATGAAACTTCATCATTTTATTTCATATATATTCTTGTCAATAATATTTTAGCATGAATACCTTCATTTTTGGTGAAGGGTTACTGTGGTCATATGGCTTAGATTGGACCAGGACTAATACTTCTTCATACAATAATATAAAATTTATAACCATTGCTTGTTCATTGTTTACATTTGTTTAAAATGCATTATACCATGATTTATGTGAGAACCTCTGTGAACTCTAGGCAATTTCATCTACTCCTTTATACTCAAAGCTATAGGGCTTCCCTATTAGGCCCAGAAGTCCAGTGATAGGGCAAATATAGTTCATTTACACAAACTATGACTAATGCAAGCATTGTTTTCCTTTTACAAAATAATAGATGGTTGCTGTCATTTTAACCAAGCTCTGTCATCAGTAGTGCAAACAAAATCATAAAATTGCATGAAAATCTACCAAGGTTTGTGCAGACATATTACCAAACCCCTCTTCTGCCTGTAGAACATTGCTGTTTACTTATTTTTGAGATCCACCTGGGGCATACCTTCCTATACTGTTCCCTGGTGTTTCAATGCGAGCTCCAAATACACTGTGTAAATAGTCCACTGAAGCCTAGTATGAGAAGAAGCTTAGCTTCATGGAGATTGCAGTGTCAGTACCACAAGCCTCCATGTCTATCAGTCCAGCCACTAAGCATGTGAAACATATTGATGGACATTACCAGTATTGAAAAGCTTCACTGAAGTCCTCGTGATCCGAAAAAGGATAGAGTAAAAGCCGCATCCAACTAATTGGTAACAAAAACATTATGTGTACAACTATACATTAAGTATTTAAGTGTGACTGACTGTTCCTTGATAATGTAAAGAAAGCCTGTGTGTACTTATTATTGTAAGGTATTACAAAAGGAGTTGGAAAAGTCACTTGGTATAGGAATTAGGATCCAAGAATGTGAGAATTATCACTTCTATTTTTGTTAAAAGATGTTTCTCTAGAGAAAAAAAAAACATTGTTTCTTCTTCTTCTTCTTCTTGTTCTTCTTCTTGTTCTTCTTGTTCTTGTTCTTGTTCTTGTTCTTGTTCTTGTTCTTGTTCTTGTTCTTGTTCTTGTTCTTGTTCTTGTTCTTGTTCTTGTTCTTGTTCTTGTT
>NC_034593.1:137717880-137719768 GCF_900095145.1 Mus pahari
CTTCTTCTTCTTCTTCTTCTTCTTCTTCTTCTTCTTCTTCTTCTTCTTCTTGTTCTTCTTGTTCTTCTTGTTCTTCTTGTTCTTCTTGTTCTTGTTCTTGTTCTTGTTCTTGTTCTTGTTCTTCTTCTTCTTCTTCTTCTTCTTCTTCTTCTTCTTCTTCTTCTTCTTCTTCTTCTTCTTCTTCTTCTTCTTCTTCTTCATTATTAATATTTCTATCTTTTTGCTTGGTTTTCAAGAAGACATAGAGTCTTGTGTTGAGCAGGGTCAGGTTGGAGAAGTGGTCTTCACTGGAAGTTGTCAAAAGATATCACATTGCAAGACAAGTGACAGTGGCATTGCAATATCTTGAGCACCTTTTACTACCATGCTCATAATCTGGCTGCCTAGGGAGTGACTTCTACCTAACTGCATCCCTATGCCCATGACATTTCCCCTTTGTTGAGAACCTAACAATGTCCTCATTTGTCTCCCTACCACTGTCTCTTCCAAACACAGTTCATTCTCAAAATCCTTGTAGAATCCTTGATTTTGTGACATCAGCCTGATGAGCAGTGTCAAAATAAGTGAAGTGTCATCCATACCACTTGAAAATGTTACTGCTACTTGTAAACTCTCCTAAATTGGGCTGTGAAGAGGATGATTAATTGTATTTGTATATCTTCATGTACAGTCTCATCACATATACTACAAAGAATAAAATAATATTGTAAGACTCCGACTCTCAGTCAGTGGTACTTATATGGAGATGCCCCCAACCCCCCAGTGAGACACCAAGATGCAGATCAATGCAAAAGCAAGAGGTTTATTTTCTGGCACTTCAGGGTTGACCTTCAATTAGTCCCTCAAGGTGAATTACTAAGAAGGAGATCCCAAATGGCTATCACAAGCAGTTTTTATACTTTTTAGGGGCACAGGTTACACAGCAAGGTTACAGTTCAAACTTATTGGCTAAGCATATTGACCTTTTTTTTAAAAAAAAAAAAAGACAATTTTTATTAGATATTATCTTCATTTACATTTTAAATGCTATCCCGAAAGTCCCCTTTACCCTCCCCCCACCCTGCTCCCCAACCCACCCACTCCTGCTTCCTGGCCCTGGCATTCCCGTGTACTGGGGCATGTAATATTTGCAAGACCAAGTGCCTCTCCTCCCAATGATGGCCAACTAGGCCATCTTCTACATATGCAGCTAGAGAAACAAGCTCTGTGGGTACTGGTTAGTTCATATTGTTGCTCCTCCTATAGCATAGACCCCTTCAGCTCCTTGAGTACTTTCTCTAGCTCCTCCATTGGGGGCCTTGTGTTCCATCCAATAGATGACTGTGAGCATCCACTTCTGTGTTGACCTTTTAAATCTATTGGCTAGCAAGCATGACACTCATTTGAACTCTACCTGAGACTATCCAGATTGTCAGGTAACTATCAGTTAGTTCATTCTGAGAATTTTTTACTCAGGAATGTTCCTCTGGGTGGAGAATGGAACTTGGCCTAGCCTTGACTCCAGGGGAAGGTATGAGACTGGAAAACAGCTTAAGTTTCCTCAATATCAACCCAGAGAGTCCCCATCTTCTTCTCACTTCTACCAAAGGTTAAAAACAGATTCATTCATCATCAGTTTCATAACAAATGTTTACTCCAGTTCCACGCTACCAAGAAAATAATGTTCCCTAGGATTCTGGTCAGATTTCTATGCAGTACTATTCTCCATACGTATTTATTTCTGTTCTGGATACTTATTTGTTGTCAGTCATATAGTCTAATGTGTGCTCTTAAATATGTATTTGACTTTTTTAGTAATTATTTTATTGAATATTTTCTTCATTTACATTTCAAATGCTATCCCGAATGTCCCCTATACCCTCCCCCCACCCTGCTCCCCTGCCCACCT
>NC_034593.1:137719779-137757082 GCF_900095145.1 Mus pahari
ATTTTATATCCAGCTATTTATCATGATTAGGAATTCTAGGGTGGAATTTTTGCAGATGATTTGATAGTATATATAAGTGACCCTAAAAATTCCACCTGAGAATTCCTAATCATGACATAGGGAGAGTCCAATTTGTATCCCCTTAATCTCCTTTTGTTGTCTAGTTGCTCTGGCTAGGACTTCAAGCACTATATTGAATAGGTAGTGAGAAAGTGGGCAGCTTTGTCTAGTCCCTGATTTTAGTGGGATTGCTTCAAGTTTCTCTCCATTTACTTTGATGTTGGCTACTGGTTTGTTGTATGTTGATTTTACTATGGTTATGTATGTGCCTTGAATTCCTGATCTTTCCAAGTCTTTTATCATGAATGGGTATTGAATTTTGTCAAATGCTTTCTCAGCATCTAATGACATGATCTTGTGATTTTTGTCTTTGAGTTTGTTTATATTGTGGATTTTACTGATGGACTTTCATATATTAAACTCTCCCTGCATCCCTGGGATGAATCCTGCTTGATCATGCTGGATGATCATTTTGATATGTTCTTGGATTTGATTTGCAGGAATTTTATTGAGTATTTTTGCATCAATGTTCATAAAGGAAATTGGTCAGAATTTCTCTTCTCTGTGGGACCTTTATGTGGTTTAGGTATCAGAGTTTGCTCTCTCTAGTTTCTTTTTAGAGGCACTCAGAGCTATGAGCTTTCCACTTGGGACTATGTTCTTTTTATCCCATAAATTTGGGTATGTGTGACTTCATGTTCATTAAACTCTAAAAAGTCTTTAATTTCTTTCTTTATTTCTTCCATGATCACGTTATCATTGAATAGAGTGTTGTTCGGCTTCCATGTCAATGTTGGCTATTATTTATATTGTTATTGAAGAGCATCCTTAGTCCGTGGTGATCTGATAGGATGCATGGGATAATTTCAATATTTTTGTACCTTTTGAGACCTGTTTTGTGACCGATTATATGGTCAATTTTGGAGAAGGTACCATGAGGTGCTGAGAAGAAGTTATATCCTTTTTTTTAGGGTAAAATGTTCTGTAGATATCTGTTAAATCCATTTGTTTCATAACTTCTGTTAGTTTCACTATTTTTCTGTTTAGTTTCTGATTCCAGGATCTGTCTATTGATGAGAGTGGGGTGTTAAAGTCTTCTACTATTATTGTGTGCAGTGAAATTTGTGCTTTGAGCTTTACTAAAGTTTCTTTATTGAATGTGGATGCCCTTGAATTTGGAGCATAGATATTCAGAATTGAGAGTTCATCTTGGAAGCTTTTAACTTTGATGAGTATGAAGTGCCTTCCCTTGTATTTTTGTTAACTTTGGGTTGGAAGTAAATTTTATTCAATATTAGAATGGCTACTCCAGCTTGTTTCTTTGGACCATTTGCTTGGAAATTTGTTTTCCAGCCTTTTACTCTGAGGTAGTTTGTCTTTTTCCCTGAGGTAGATTTCCTGTAAGCAGCAAAATGTTGGGTCCTGTTTATGTAGCCAGTCTGTTAGTCTATGTCTTTTTATTGGGGAATTGAGTCCATTGATATTAAGAGCTATTAAGGAAAAGTAATTGTTACCTTCTGTTATTTTTGTTGTTAGAGTTGGGATTCTGTTATTGAGGCTGGCTTCTTTTAGGTTTGTTGAAGGATAAATCTCTTGGTTTTTCTAGGATGCAGTTTCCCTCCTTGTGTTGGAGTTTTCTCTTTATTATCCTTTGAAGGGCTGANTTCATGGAAAGATATTGTATGAATTTGGTTTTGTCATGGAGTACTTTGGTTTCTCCATCTATGGTAATTGAGAGTTTTGCTGGGTACAGTAGGCTGGGCTGACATTTGTTTTCTCTTAGGGTCTGCATAACATCTGTCCAGGATCTTCTGGCTTTCATAGTCTCTGGTGAGAAGTCTGGTGTAATTCTAATAGGTCTGCCTTTATATATTCCTTGACCTTTTTCCCTTACTGCTTTTAATATTCTATCTTTATTTAGTGCATTTGTTCTGATTATTATCTGTCAGGAGGAATTTCTTTTCTGGTCCAGTCTATTTGCAGTTCTATGGGCTTTTTGTATGTTCATGGAAATCTCTCTCTTTAGGTTATGGAAGTGTTCTTCTATAATTTTGTTGAAGATATTTGCTGGCCCTTTAAGTTGAAAATCTTCATTCTCATCTATACTTATTATCTGTAGGTTTGGTCTTCTCATTGTGTCCTGGATTTCCTGGATGGTTTGAGTTAGGATCTTTTTGCATTTTGCATTTTCTTTGATTGTTGTGTCCACATTTTCTATGGAATCTTCTGCACCTGAGATTCTCTCTTTCATCTCTTGAATTCTGTTGCTGATGCTCACATCTGTGGTTCCTGATTTCTTTCATAGGGTTTCTATCTTCAGAGTTGTCTCCCTTTGGGTTTTCTTCATTGTTTTCTACATCCATTTTTAGATCTTGGATGGTTTTGTTCAACTCCATCACCTGTTTGGTTGTGTTTTACTGTAATTCTTTAATTTTTTTGTTTGTTTTGTTTTTGTTGTTGTTGTTGTTTATTTGTTTGTTTTTCGAGACAGGGTTTCTCTGTATAGCCCTGGATGTCCTGGAACTCACTTTGTAGAACAGGCTGGCCTCAAACTCAGAAATCCACCTGCCTCTGCCTCCCAAGTACTGGGATTAATGGCATGTGCCACCATGCCCGGCTTTCCTGTAATTCTTTAAAGGATTTTTGTGTTTTCTCTTTAAAGCCTTCTACCTGTTTAGCAGTGTTTTCCTGTAATACATTGAGGAATTTTTGTGCTTCCTCTCTAAGGACTTCTACCTATTTAGCAGTGTTTTCCTGTATTTCTTTAAGTGAGTTATTAATGCCCTTCTTGAAATCCTCTACCAGCATCATGAGATATGTTTTTAAATATGAACCTTGCTTTTTGGTTGTGTTGGCTTATCCAGATCTCATTGTGGTTGGTGTACTGGGTTCTGATGATGTGAGTGGTTTTGGTTTCTGTTAGTAAGATTCTTATGTTTGCCTTATGCCGTCTGGTAATCTCTGTTGTTAGATGTTCTAGCTGTCTCTCGCTGGAATATGTTCCTCCTGTGATTCTCTTAGCCTCTGTCAGCACTCCTGTGAGTCCAATTCTCTCCTGAGTCCCAGTGAACAGAGCAATCTCTGCAGGCAATCTCTCCTCTGGCAGGGAAGGTGCCCAGAGGTCTGGAGCTCAGCTCTGCATCTGGGCTGGGGCTGAAGGCCAGAAGGGACCCTGTCCAAAAAGATCTGTTGCTTCTGTGGCCTGACCGCTCTCCTGTGCGGACTGGTTTCTGAGAGACCTGGATACAAGATGGCAATCTTCCCTGAGTCTGGGGTCAGAGCCCTCCCTGGAGGCCAAGTCTCCTCTGGTGGGGAAGATGTGCAGAGGTCTGGGTCTCAGGTCCACCTCCTGGGTAAGAATGAAGGCCTGTAGGGCCCCTGTCCAAGAAGCTCTGTTGCTTCTATGGCCTGTGCTCTCTCTTGTGAGGACTGGTCTCTGGGACCTGGTCTTGAAATTCCATTTCTACCATACCTGGGCCTACCTTGCTGTGTTGCAGGCTGACCTTGAACTCAGGAATTAACCTTCCTTTGTATTTGCCTTCCTTTGTATCTTTCTGACAAGCTGGCTCATTAATGTAACTGACTTTGCTCCTTTTTTATTGTGAAGTCACTCATAATTCAAATTGCATCCTTTTCTTTTGCATCGTTGTGAAATTATCTATCTTTGAATTCATGTATTTAGAGCGAGTTCTCATAGCATCAAGGGTTGCCTTAGGTCCCAGTACTCACCATTTTGCAGAGACATTAACTACACCTTTGCCTCCCAGACTTGTGCTGTTTCTAATTCTCATGGAGTCATTAACTCCTCAGAGGAATGTGAAATATGTATATTATTACACAGCAGCCTACTGCATCCATCAACCCTCATGGAGGCTGAAACCAGGGCCCTGTTCCAGGGGCAGGAACCATGGCATTGTCCTCCCTGCAATTTAATGTCAGGCTCAGCAAGTCCTGGAGGCTCATACTAGGGCCCTGTCTCAGGGACAGGAACCATCACATCATTCTCTCCCCACCAGGGCCACACAAGGTTCAAAAACATCCAATAAACCAACAGGTAGATGAAACTGAGTTTTGGAAAGAGTTAGTTGCTTTGAACCTTTGAACGAATCTACTTTCTATAAGATTCAGCATGGTGATTTAAATAAAAGCACACACACACACACACACACACACACACACACACACACAAATTTTTTTTCAAGACTCAGTGATGTCACCGTTAGCAAAAGTGTTTGAACTTTACTCTTCTGTGAAATTCCTTTATAAGATCATTCTTGTTTTCACTGCTGTATTTTTAGAAAACAAAATCCATGCCTCTTCAGATACACACAGTGTACTTTTTAGAATTTTATTTAATTTGTAATTGCCTGCAATGGTGAGGGTGGACGATGGGCTCTGTGCACATCAGTGCCTCACGCATAGTTATCAGGAAATAACAATAGATTCCTGCAGTGGGAGTTACTGGCCTGACATGAGTGTAGGAAGCTAAACTCAAGTCCTGTATAAGAGTAGTATATGCCTTCATCAACTGAGATGTCTGTCCTGGCTTTGTTTTTTTTCCCAGAGAAAGGGGTACTTAATTCTTTAACTCTTTATCATGAACACTTTGAAGGATATACCGAAAGGGTTCCTACCATTTCACTGGTAAACTTTGGGATAGGAAATTAAATCTACCTGGATTCTGTTCAGAATTACAGAAGACAATAGGAGGCTATTAATAGTAACAACAACAAACAATCCCATTATAAGTTCCCTAAATCATTAAGTACTGTATTCAGTCTAAGGTTAATTACTTAGCAAATAGAATTTTGCTTTTTGACAATGATCAGAGATTGCTATAAATTGCTCATAAGTTCTAAGTTTCTTTTAGTAGCATTTATTTGATCTTCTTCTGTTAAAGTGCTGTCTTGACTCTCCTATTGACTATAATATTTGATAGTAACATGAAAGATTCAAGAAATGAGTTAATGAGTAAAATATATTATTTATTTTATACTTTTTCTAATCCGAGCACATTGGAATTTTCAATTTGTTGCACAAACTAACGTAGTATATTTTCAATTCATTATTGCAACTTGACTCACAAGAGAAACATCATAGAATATTTTAAAGTCCTATTACTGTGAAAATGTATGCAAACTCCTATGGAAATGTAGATACCACGTTCCCTTCATCTGTAATGATTCATATTTCCATGTGAAATGCAGGCTGGACCTCATCGTCAGTATATATTGCCTCTCTAGGGTACTCATTTTATAAAACACTTTGATGACATTCCATAAAACAAATCCTGGTGTTAATTTAACGCTTCAAATGACTTAGGAATTTTAAATAGTACATTTAGGTCTAGACATGAAATCTTCCTTCATATTCCATGAGAGCGAAGGAAACAAGGTAGAGAGTTTTTCAAGAGTTATGAATTAAAGGAGAATTAAACAAATGTACAAGGTATTCAGACATTTGACTGAATTTAAGACATATCAATGAGAGGTGCAACACAAGGTTTTCAAGTCCTAAATATAAAATATACATACTTACTAGTACACATGGAATGTTAATTTTTCTACTCTAAATTGCAATTATAGCTTTGAACAGAGGGGATGAAATAGCCAACTAGAAAATGTAAACCCATTTGTCCTGAATATTTTTCCCTAGTGAATTTTGGAACAGTCTATGCAGTATTTTTTTTTTCCTTTTCCTCAAGTGGGGAAGGAAAAGCTCTACAGATTATCATATTAAAACACATATGGCATAAGACCTCCTTTTACTTACCAAAAATATTTTTGACAGAAGAGGGAAAAGGCTGGAATCTGAGAGGGCAATTCGACATGTCGCTTTTAAGTTCTATTACATTGATTGATTTCATAAAACCAGTGAACTCTTTGGACATTACAGTCTATTCGCTTATCTCCTTGTATACTTCACCAGATGGCACCCAGCAAAAGAGATAAGCCATCAATCACTCTCTGTATTGCCCAGTGCCTCTCCTGCCCCGTGTGTGTGTGTGTGTGTGTGTGTGTGTGTGTGTGTGTGTGTGTGTGCTTCCTAGTGCCATTTGCCATGGTGGCAGCTCCACAAATCCATTTGCTAAAACAGTCAGCTGCAGTTGCTTGGCTTCCTTGACCGTTGGCCCAAGTTTCAGGCTCTCGTGAGAAAAAAAAGTACACTGAATCTTGTCCACATGTTCACATAAAGAATTTTTTGTGTTTTATCAAGAGGGCATGTCTTTGAAGATATGGGTCTCCATTTGGTCTGAATCTGTTACAATTCTATCTACAGGTATATTTTACGGGCATCTCATCTCCATGCAACTTCATTGGGTAGCCTGAATGAATAAAATCTTACATGAAGAAAGATCTCTAAAATTCTCACAACATGCGCGAATTAAGTTTAAATGTGTCATGAAGTGGCCCTTCTGACACTATCTTGTGAGCCACTTGATCACAAATGGCTTCAATTCTCTGATTCACAAATGAGATCTGTCCCCCAAAGGACTCTTTTGAAGGGCAATTTTAGGTACATATCACAGGAGAGGAAACTACATTCAAAGGTGACATAAAGTCACTTTCATTAAATTAATATAAGTCTCAACTCTGGACTAATATTGGTTTGTTCCTAAAACCCTCTTCTACCAGTATGAGCAGATGCTATTTAGAAATGTTAGTATGCTGAAGTGAAAAAAGCATTAAGACCAACAGAGTGCTAGTCACTTTTACTGGAATTGATAGTAAATTTACTTCAACTTGTTCAAAGATGCCATAAGATCAGTGGGAGAAGTAGTGAGATGCTTGTATAACCTATTTCTATTATAAATGATCCATTTATTTCAATAGGAAAAAGATTGTTTGAAGGCGGAGTTCTGCTATCATTTTGTTCTGTGAACAAGAAAATATATTATCTTTTTTTATACTGTAACAAAGTTAATGGCTGAGAGCCTTATTTTATAGTAAACATAGATAAGAGAAAGACCACACGAATGTATTTAATAAATTTTATCTGTGATGGGAACATTCAAAAAAGAAAACAGTAAAATGTGAATGTGTGCATGTGTGTATAAGCATGTGTCTCTGTATATGTGCATGTGTGTGCATGTGTATATGTTTGTCTAAGTGTGTGGAGGGGTGTATGTGTGTGTGTGTGTATGTGTGTATATGTGTGTGTATGTGTGTGCGTGTATTTGTGTGTGTTTCTGTATGTCATGTATGTGTATGTGAGTGAGAGAGAAAAAAAAAGAAAAAAAATTGTAATAGTAAATTCTCTTCTATATGGTCCCAGGAATTGGACTCATGTTTTAACCTTTGTTGGACCATGAAAGGCAACCTGTTTTCTGGTTGAGCTAGGTTGAAACCCCAGAGATCCAACAGGTGTTCCTGTAAGGGACTGAAAGTTGTTTGACATGCCCCCTAGACACCAGGCTCCTGAATAATTTCTGAGAAGAAATAGAGTAATCTTTCTGTAGAAGTGCATTAGACTATTCATCGTCCTGTTTAAAATGTCCTGTTTAATCTTGTTTAAAAGGCAGATACCTGTTTCTTATTTTAGCTTCCTATGGAAATTTTAAATGCTAAACATGAATATTCTTGAAATCAAAAAACATTTCCTAAAAAATAAAATGAAAAGGTATGTGGGAGAGTCAATGAATGAATTAATAAAAGAAGTTAGGCTTCTTTCTTTTCCCAACTCTTGTTCATAGTACTCTTGACTAATACCAACAAGAGAGTATTAAGTGTAGATGGTTTCTCATCTACCATTCTGTGATCTTGGCATAAAAATCAGTAACTATTAGTTGATAACATTATGACCCATGTCTTCTGGTTACAGTATCAAAGCATTCAAACATAGACTAGGAGAGGTCTAAAAGAATGCCTGTTAGCTAAGATGCAGAGAAATTCTATAAGCTAGGACATCAATAATGTCCTTTTGTTGTTGTTTTAAATAAAACCTGACCAAAATTTCCCCTTCCTCCACTCATCAATCCTCTCCGCAACTCCTCTCTTCCGCAGATTCAATCCTACTCTGTTTCCTCCAGAGAAGAGCAGACCTCCCAGGGATGTCACACAGGTACCTCATAGCAAGATACAATAAGACTAGACACAAACACCCATATCAAGGTGGAATAGGCAATCAAGTAGAAGGACAAGAGTGTAGAGAATGGTTCTGATGTTAAGGTCCTGTTTCTAATTGGTTATTGATGGATCAATAAAGATGTCAAGGCCAGTTACTGGGCGATAGAAATGAGGGGGACTTCTGGGTCCCTGCAGTCAGGGAAGAGAAGCAGGAAGAGGGATGGGATATTCACCATGCTTTGGAGGGAGAAAAGGTGATCAGCCATGTGAGATCTTGGTCAGAGTGGCCATAGGCCACTTTCTCGGGCAGGAAATTAGATACAACTAAGCAGAGGACTGCTTTGGGTTGTTGAACAAGGAGAAGGTAACTGGACCACTAAACCTAAGGGCAGACTAAGAGGTGCTGAGTTAAGAGTATAGGGAAGGGCATGCTAGTGGAGGGAGATTAGAAGTGCCCAGCAACTGAGCCAATTGAGCAGGTTGAAATTTTTAAATTGAGCTATCTGCAGATCTAAGGGAACCTGGGCAGGGGCTGAGAGCATAGTCTGCCCAGAACTTAAAGTGGGGTAGTAGGAACTACGTGCAACACGTGTATCCCAAGACATGTGAGTCAAAGACACCCTCATCTCCACTGTTAAAAACCCTGCAAAAGCAACAAATTAACAACCATAATATTTATGCAGAGTTCCTAGTGCAGAGCCATGCAGTCTCTGTGATTGTCACTTCAGTCTCTGTGAGCCCCTATGAGCCCTGCTTAATTGATTCTGTGGACAGCATTCTCCTGGTGTCCTTGACCCCTTTTCTCCTATAATTCTTCATATAGCTTTTTTGCAGTGTTCCCAAAACTCCAAAGGGAGGGGCCCGAGAGAGACCTCCAACCTTGGCTTTCTCTCTGCTTAGTGTTTGGCTATGGGCCTCTGCACTACTCCTGTCATATCCCAGAAGAAGCCGTTATGATAGCTATTTTGCTAGACACTGATAAATGAGTAAGAGAAATATTAGAAGTCATATATTGATTTTTTTTCTATCTCAGGTCTTTGGGTTATCCAGCTTTCCGTTAGTGATCATTCAGGAAGTATACATCCTAGTCTTGCTCTCGTGGTTAGGGCCTACAATTAGAAGAGTCGTGAGTTGGCCACTCCCACATGTTCTGTGCCTCCATTTCCTCAGCACATCTTGTATACAAGAGAGATTGTAGGTTGAAAGTTTTATGGATGGAATGGAGTCCTAGTCCTATCACTGGAATCCTTGCCTGGTTAGAGGAAGTAGACAGTTCAGGTTCCAAGTCCTTCATTACTCTAAGTCTTCATTAGGGTTAACCTTGTAGAACCTGGCAGTTTCTACTACACCAGATTTCCAATTCTACTTGTCTGTCCCCATACTCTATCCCTCCACCCAAACCCAACTGATCCCTCCTGTTCCCATTCCCACCAGCCCCAAAGTCATTCACAAAATCTATTCTATTTCGTCCTCTTAGAGAATTACAAGTATCCCCTGCTTAAGGCCCTCCTTGTTCCTTAGTCTCTCTGGGTGTGTAGATTGCAGTATAATAAAATTTTACATAACAGGTAATATCCACACATAATTGAATATATACCATGTTTGTCTTTCTATGTCTGGATTACCTCACACTAGATGCCCTTTTTCCCAGTTATATACATTTGCTTGCAAATTTCATTATATCATTTTTTTAATAGCTAAGTAAAGCTCCATTGTGTAAATGTACCATATTTTCATAACCATTCTTCAGCTGAGAAACAACTGGTCATAAACTAGGTTGTTACCAGTTTATGACAATTATGAATAAAGTTTTTATAAATATAGTTTAACAAGTACCTTTGTGGTAGTATGTAGCATACTTTCTTAATACTAAGTAAAATAAATTATAAATACAAGTGATTACTAATATTGAGGTGACTACTATATTATTTCTAAATGGAATTTCCTTTTTTCTTTAGAGTAACACAAAAATATTAACAAAAATAAAGTGTACTGAAAATGTATTTGGATTTTTATAAGGTCAGATTAACATTTTGCTGAAAATGTATACGATTTGCATCCATTTGTGTGTATATTTAACATCAAATACACTTGATGACTCCACATTATGCTATAGAAAATGCAATGACTTTATTGGAACATTCCTGTGTGATAGAATTTTATGTGGCAACCTGGAAGCTTAGAAAACAGTGTTCCAGCCTAAGACCTGGAAGGCAAGCAAGTGCTTCCCAAGACAGACTGATTTCATGGAATCTCTTGTGTTTCCATGTAACAGGGAACTGTTAAAAATTGTTCACTCAGTATCATCATGGCTATTCATCTATTGTGAGCTTCCTAGGGAACTGACTATTTTACTAAGAAAAATCACATCTTTTGTAGCTGAGAAAAAAATCCTCTCCTATTTGATAAATGTTAAAGTGTGTGTGTGTGGGGGGGGGGGGATCAACACCACTTAAAGTTAAACCTGAGAACCAAAACCAGACGAGGTTACAAAGAAATCATCTAGAACATTATCTGTAAACATTTGTATTTATATATTAGATTTTCATTATACTGTTTTTCTGAATAGCTTATTTTAATCATACATGTGTTGTTGCTGGGAAAGAAGTCCACAGAATTGCTATGCCTCAGGTATATGGCCTTGCAAAGGACACTCGGGCCCTGAGTGGATGCCTGAGATCCTGGCTGTAACCTCAGATGATCAATTAACATTTACTGAACAATTAACATGTTTACATTGTTTTTTTTTTCTTTTGTGTTTTTCACCCTTCTTGAAAACAGAGGAGGCTTTTGGTGCTGATGGCATAGTGTCTGGATAGCTATGTTTAGAAGAATTGGTAGAAAATTTGAAGTCTTTTCCAAGTAGAACACTTGCAAAGCCAACCTATTATTTCAATCCTGGAGGGATAAAGTGGTCATTTGCATCATTTCTGAAGTGTGAAATGAGAGTCTTTAGCACTGTTTAGATTTCTAACCACATGAAGGATAGCAAGTGTTTTTGTTCTAACATAAAATGAGGACTTAGCATGATTTCAGAATACTCACGTCCTGAGAAAAAAGGCTAAAAAAGAGCATTTCCCCACAGGTTGTGGGACATTTATTTATTTGTTCACTTTCTCTCTTTTGTTTTGATTTTTCAGGGCATGCCATGTAAAAAGATGTAAGAAAACCACAAATATATTCTCCTGAACACTCCCAAGCCATTAAACCAATTGCGACAAATTCCAGTGGAAAGATGATAACATATGTTCTGATTTACAACAGCATCTAAGACGTGGTGACAATGATGGGCCACACAGAAGGTTTGAGTATGGAATCACTCTTTCTAATATTCAAGTGATAATCTGTGTGTGAGTTTTCCTACATAAAAGGTAATCTTATAGAGAAGTCAAAATACACATTTACACCCATTCTCTTCTGTTTCATTGAGTTTCACGCCCCCCTTTTGAGTGGTGACAATTATGATTAAAGAGATGGCTTAAGGCTTACAAGCACCAGCCACTCTGGGGAATCCTGGCATCCTCAGCTCAGCCCACACCATTCAGTAACTCTACTTCTAGACACCCTTTTCTGATTTCTAAGGTACTAGGCACACATTTGGTTGCTAGGCACACATGTTGTTACTAAGCATACATGTGGTACACAGACAGACATGCAAACAAAACACATAAGGAAAATATAAACATTTGAGATTATAACATGAATAGGTGCAGCTTCTTACATTTCTAGGGGACAATCTTACTTACACAAAGACTCCCTTAATCTGGTCCTTGTAATCTTTTTGAATAGTCAGCCCTAAAAAATGTTACACACTGGTAACATAATTTCTGAGCAGTTTTTATTTATAAATTTAGGAGCACACACACATCCACACATTCACATACACACTAACTTGTAACAACTAAAAAACAAAAAACTTAAAAAAAAAAAAAAAGAAGCCTCAAATTTGAAAGAGAACTAGAGGTCGAGAGGTAGATGGGAAAGTTTAGCATGAGGATATAAAAGGGAGAAGAGATTTAATCATAATCTCAAAAATATTTAAAAAGGAAGCAGAGAGAAAATGTGAGACTTCAAGCTGATGTGGTCAAACATGATCAAAGTACCAAGAGGAGAGCAATCCAGCAAACACTCCTAATAAATGTCCCCTATATAAATAAACTTTCTCACTTACACAAATGCCCTTTAGGCCTTGATTTCCACACACCCAATGTTGTTTATTCTTCTGCAGAGAAATAGTTCAAGCCCTAGAATTTTCAATAGCCAGCATGTACTTGGAAAATTTATACTGTCTCCACCACTGCATTCCTGTCCTCTGCAAACTACTGGTTATAGGAAGCATGGTTGCAGCATTAGATCTTATGTATATAATCTTTATTTCTGTGAATATAGTAACAGAATTTGCTGATGGAAGATGCTTCATTTTACTTCCTAAGAATGTTCTTGGGTGCACAAGTTGGAGGAAAATAGTCCCAAGAGCAAGAACAAAACTCAGAGACTTATTTGCTTCCACTGTGAGCAACCCCACAAAATTACCAAGCGAATAGCCATAATATATACATATATATAGTGAGGACATTATGCAGACACATGCAGACCCCATGCTTGCTGCTTCAGTCTCCATGAGCCCCTGTGAACACCTGTAAGCCCCTGTGAGGCCCTGTGAGCCCTGCTTAGTTCGGTGGGCCATGTTACCTGGTATCCTCCATTCCCACTGACCCCTATAGTCTTTCCTCCCATTCTTTAACTGATTCTCTGAGCTCAGAGGGGAGGGATCCAATAGAGATCTCCATTTTAGACACTCACTCTGCAGAATGATGTCATTTCTGGTATGGCTCTCTGTACCTGCTCCAATGTACTGCCAGAGGAAGCCTTTCTGATTATAACTAGACAAGGTACCAATCTATGATTATACCATAATATCTTTAGAATTTATTTTATTGATTGTGTGTGTATGTTGTTGTTTTGTTCTACCCAAGTTTGGTTCTTAGTCTCAGATGGTTCATCTCTGGCCCTGTTGCTATGAATCTGCCACAGCACAGACATCTCTGCAGAAGCAGATGATGGTGACCTATTCATATTATACTTGCCAAGACGCAAGAAGGGAGAGTTGTCAGAAAGATAACTCAGTGAGATGATATTGTTGGGTAAACTTGAGTTTACTTGAATTTAACCTCCAAAACCTGTGCACACAGAAACGTATACACACTCACACAGACACACACACATACACACACACATACACACACACACATAAACACACACACACATAAACACACACACACACACACACACACACAAAGATATTGTGGCATTCAACTGTCATCCTAGCAATCCCATGGTTGAGATAGGAGACATGAGAAAAGTGATCAGAAGCTTATGGACCGATTAGCCAGTTAGAAACAAGAGATACCCTGCCTTGAAATGGAAGACATGTGGGCTAGCTAGCTGTATGCCAACTTAATACAAGCTAAAGTCATCTGAGAGGAAAAAACCTTAATTGAGACAATACCTCCATAAGATTCAGCTACAGTGCTGCAAGCCTGTAGGGCATTTTCATAGTGATTGATGTAGGAGGACCCAAGCCCTTGAAGGAGCCCAGAACATCATGAGTTGGATCCTAGACATTGGATGGCTGGAGATTGATTTTTGCTTTTGATTGTGACTGTGCCCTGATATTTTTCCCTCTTAAAGGAAGTTTTTTAGTGAAGCCCACAGTTAAGAGACTTTGAATTTTAAAGTACTTTGTATTTTATAAGATACTGGATATTTTAAAGGGATTGAACTTTTAATATGTAAGGACTGTGGGACTTTTAAAATTATTTAGATCTTGGGAATGAATAAGAAACTAAGGGTTGAAGCTTACTAGTGATGTGTTTGTGTGTGGGGTCAATTGTACTGGCTAGTTTTGTGTCAACTTGACACAGCTGGAGTTATCACAGAGAAAGGAGCTTTAGTTGGGGAAATGCCTCCATGAGATCCAGCTGTGGGGCATTTTCTTAATTAGTGATCAAGTGGGAGAGGCCCCTTGTGAGTGAGACCATCTCTGGGCTGGTAGTCTTGGATTCTATAAGAAAGCATGCTGAGCAAGCCAGGAGAAGCAAGCCAGTAAAGAACATCCCTCCATGGCTTCTGTATCAGTTCCAGTCCTGCATTATTTAGTGATCAACAGAGGTATGGAAATGTAGGCTGAATAAACCCTTCCTCCCCAAACTGCTTCTTGGTCATGATGTTTGTGCAGGAACAGAAACCCTGACTAAGAAAATTCCTTAATATTTCCTCAATATATTTTAAAGCTATTTGAACACCAAGAACAGAAGAAGCTACTGTTATTTCTACAAACTTTGATAAAATAAATCTACATTATTAATGGAGCAATAACATCACAGGAAAGTCTTACACTCTTTGTTCCTTGTTTCGGCCCTATAGCTTCATAGTGGGAGATTGTGGGTTGAATGGCTATTGCCCAGCCCTCACCAACTTTTCCAAACAATGTTGCCTACTCAGCAACAATGTTGCCCACTCAGTAACAATGTTGCCTACTCAGTAACAATGTTGCCAGCTCAGTAACAATGTTGCCTGCTCAGTAACAATGTTGCCCTGCTTGGTAACAATGTTGCCCTACTCAGTGACAATGTTGCCTGCTCAGTAGCAATGTTGCCTACTCGGTAGATTCTGTCCTTTTTCTACATAGCCTCCTTTGCTGGAAAAATTAGGAGACATTTTCAGATTTGTAAATTTTGAAAGAAATAAATCACTTATGTGTAGCTCATCTATCTTTTTCTGTTAAAATACTTTACCTTGCTTATCTTTTAGAATAGGAATTATTCCCTATTATGTGCTTGCTTATTAGGACTGATGTGATTTTAAGTTATTATAAGATGAGCTAGCAAAATCCATTGCATAATCTGGAATGTATTAGTATAGGAGGAAGAAGAGGCAGACTGTGAAGTTAGCATAGGGTGGGGGCTTAGGGAAGAGCATAGGAGAAAGAAGTAGATGAGGAAATGAGCAGGTGGGAGCAAGCACAGGAAAAAGGGGGAATGAAGTGGGGGAGGAAGAAGAGGAGGGAGGATGAGGAAGCAGAGGAAATTAAAAGGAGGGGAAAAGAAGTGTAGAGAAACCAGAAGAAGAAGACAAAGAAGGAAAAGCAAGATTCATTTGAAATATATATTTCTGTTCCCTTAAAAAGAAAATGCTGTAGCTGTCTTTTGGTAGACTGGGTGTTGAGATTTTTTTTTCTAAGGTGATTCTTCATTCCCACTGTGCTGCACAAAACCATGGAAATTGGGGGAGATATTCCTAAGCATTATAAATCTGATATCAGAATTTCATGGTTTTCCATGGTAAGATTTCATGGATTTTAATAACAGAAACTTCATTTTTATCAAATTTGAAGTGTTATAAATGTACCCATGGTAATCTGATATTCTCATTGGCAGATTAATAAAATGTTATTAATAAAAGCTAGATATATTTTTCTCTCTGACATTTGAGATGATAGAGTCTTTGAGAATTTAGTGGATTGTGCCAAGGTTATGAGGCAGAGAAATCTTCCAGGATTATTTGAAGCCATGTTTGTATTATGCAGAGATAACTCTCCTTCTACTATACTGGGCTGCCTGTTAGAAGAGCCTATATATTATTGCTTGGTGAAACAATAAAAGTATGGAGGGGAATATCTCATTACTGAATATTCTTTTATTATTCAGTGACTGTTCTTTTATTGCATAGTTAATTTTTAATATATATTCATGTGTAAACAAGGTTTTTTAAGAAGATAACCTCACCAAGAATAAATTTTGCATTTTAAAGCATTTGAAAGGCTCTAAAATAGACCATAAGATAAACAATAATTTTTAGTGTGTACAACAATGATAAATCTTATCTACTGAGCAATATGAAGCCTCCTTGAAAACTGAGAAAAGGGATTAGATGTGTTTCCTAAGATCCATTTTTTTTTTCTCTGAAATTGGGTTGTTATTACTGGTCAAGGTATTGTATATATCTTTAAGGACTCATTCATTTCCTTTGGAAAATAGATAGTATGAAAGGTTGACCAAAGAGCACAGAATTAGATGTAGTTTAAGAAGCTGTTGGATGCCATTCTCATGGTAAGCACAGAAAACAAGTAGGAGGCAGTATGTAATAGAATATACAGCAATTCCCTAAGTTGTGATCAAGAGAGAGAGAGACAATCCTGAAGCTAGGATGCCTGGGATGGTTTTATAGATTGAAAGTGTAGCTTGTCCATACTGTATGTATTTAAAATTTTGAACTCTGTTATCTTCCCCAAATAGCATAAGTTTCAATATTTTTAGTCCTGTGATATCTTTGCTTTGATTTAATGAATGACATTGTAACCAGTGGTCCAGAAAAGTACAGATATCCCTCTGATGAAAGAAGTAGCAAGATTAATTTGGATGTAAAGCCTTCTTTTCCTGTGCTACTAGAGAAAGGCAAATTACTACTTTGTAGAATTGTGTGTATGTGCAGTCATATTCAACCATTGCTAGCTTCTGTGATGAGCAACCTCATTCTTTATGTCTTTGGTTATTAGTGGTTACAACTTAGAAATTATTGTCCCAGAAACTTGTTATACTTTGTGTGTGTGTGTGTAAAATATTACTCATATTTATGTTTTCTGGGCAGACCATTGGTATCAGATAACCAGTTGGTGTGCTCTTCCCTACAGAAAATTATTTCTTCCACTCTCAGCATTCCTTGTTGTGGATAGCTCTGGGGCTAATTATATTTGAGGTCAATTCTGTTCTCCTGTGAGGGGTTGCAAACAAGGAGTCAGCACTCAGGTGATTTACTGTAAACCTGCTTCCCACCTTAATTTGTAAAATAAAGGAGAGCTGATGATTGGGCAGATAAAAGGGAAGGTGGAGCAGAGAAGGTGGTGAGAGAGGACTGAGAAAATGGAAGAGAGAAAGGACACAGAGGATGAGCAAGAAGAAGAAAAGCAAAGCAGAAGCATATGGCCTAGAGAAACTGCAAGTTCTAAGGGGTCTCATAGATGGAGAAGATGGTAGTATAGCGGGAGATCTTCCCAATCCAGGAGCACAGCATATATTCATATTAACTGTGTTGTGTTTTCATTGCCGGGACATATTTTGGTTGGAGATTTACCACAATTCCTTATGGGGATGTAGGTCTTTGTAGGGCTGAGGCCTCATTTTAAGACCAGAAACCTCTACAAGTCAGACATACTTTTATAACATATTTAAATGTGGGTAATCATGTACGGTAAGTAGCTTAAAGTGCAGGAGAAAGAATACACTATTGAAATGAATGTGACAGCACAATGTATGTAACATTACAAATGATGGGGAAAATCTTTAAACGAAAAATACGATTTAATATTTACGAACTCTCAGCATATCATAGAATGTGTTAGAAAGATACATAGACATTTTTATCTAGGTCCTGAAGTTACATCTTTGTCCTTGTATAGATACAGAAGAAAGAGGGCATGCAAGAATGAAAAGTTCTGTAGCTATTCTAGACCAAAATCATCTGTCTTTGGCCTCAAAATCTCCATCTGTTAAGTGAGCAGTGATATTTTTTATAAATCTAGTCAAGTTTCATGTAACTGGCTACTAATTCTCTAAGGCTTCCTCTTCTCATTTTGTTTGAACTTTTATCATGTGTAAGTCCAGCAGGTAACCATTCTGAGTGTCTTCCTGCAGAAAAGCTTGTGTCCCAGAATATACGAAAATTCATGCGTTAGCCTTGATCCAGTCTTAAAAGAGGAAAGTACATCATAAAGATTTTTCTACCATCTATCTCCCAGATAAGAATTTATTTTCAGTCATTTCTCTTATATTAAAACTATACTTTTCTAGAATTTGCAAAATATTTGTGTGAGAGTCACAAAAACTTTGAAGTCAGCTGCAGTGACTTTACAGTACATAATACAAGTTAGTCCTGCCACAAAGACCTCAGAATTATTACACATTTGATTATGAATAAATGTTTACTTTTTTGTTTGAGTTTAGAGTCTGTTGAAAGTTGAGTTTGTTGAGGTTACAAATTGATACCATTATATCTCTTCTCATCTATCTATCTATATCTATATCTATATCTATATCTATATCTATATCTATATCTATATCTATATCTATATCTATATCTATATCTATATCTATATCTATATATCTTACCCTGAGTTTAGCAATCACTTCAGGAGTACATGTGTATTTAGCATCATATTACATATCTTAAATACTTCCATTTTGTGAAACAAGGAGTTAAACACAGAGCCTGCAAGGCAAGCACTTTACCACGGAACTAAATCCTCAGGTCCCTGTTGTTCTGAGATAGAGTCTCACTATTCTGCACAAGCTATCCTCAAACATGTATACCTACTGTCTCATTTCCAGAGTAGCTATAGGTATGATCATATTCCATCATGCCCAAAGAACGTAAACATTTATATTTGTCAGTTATATATAACAAAGCTAAACGAATAGAAACTTTACATTGTAGTGAATGTCCATATATCTAGAAATCAAGAGCAGAAGCAGAGAATTGAGAGCTACAGCTCACACTGATGTCTCAGGGAGGGTGGGGGTCATGGAATGTGAATGTAGCTCAATGGTACAGCATTTTCTCCGGTACATACACCTTGGGTTCCCCAGTACTGAAAACTAAACATTAATTTTTTGATGACCAATAAAAAATACTACTTAATTTCTTAATTTTTAAACATTACTGTTTATTTTTAAATATTAAATCAATTTTGACTTGGGATTAGAACAGAATCTCTAATGATTTCTATTTTAGAAAAATAGGGATTTATGCAAACTAGAGGCAAGATGACAAATAAAGACAATTTTCAATCAACTCTGAAAATCTTGGAGGATTCTCTGAGTCCTGAAGTGGTAAACGGTGACACAATTCAATTCTTTATGCAAAAATAAACAGATACCCATCTCATGAATATGCAAGCTTAGTTTTCACCTTTAATAAATGAAACTATCTCTAACAAACAATAGCTATTAAATGTCTTTGATGATTTATTATTTCTAACTGTTTGACTTATTTATCTATTTTATGTGCCTGCAAACATGTCGTGAGTGTAAAAGTATTCACGAGTGGCAAATGGTTAGTATTCTCTTCTAGTACATTTCAGAAGTGTCGGTAGCACTTATTCAATGCCCTTCATAACTGAAACAGTCATATTTGGCTATGAACTTGATAACTGTATGAAGATAAAGAGATGCAGTTATGCTCTGCCTCATCTCAGAACTGGACTTTCCATGTTAGTAGGCACAAATAAATTCTAGGAACAGAGAATCAGGCCTTAGTCACTCAGATGTCTCCTTGCTTTCTGACAAACAAAAGAAAATGTCCCTTACAAACAACATTTCTCATCTCAAACAAGCTGTAGCATTTTGTCTTCCCCACATTACTAAGGCAGAGCCTGTATAGGTTACAGTAATCAATCAAAGTCCCTGTTAAAAAGTTATCTCTATTTTAACTACTCTAGAAATTCTCATTTGGGGGATTCAATTCACTGAGCCAGATCAATCCATACTAATGCAGCCATAGTGACCTTTATCTTTGTTTTCCTCTTTCAAAAATGCAATATAAACATAAATAAAAGAGAAACCAATTCCCATAAAGTGAGCTGTCTTTCTTCTTTTCTTTCTTGTCACTGTTGTGTGTTTATGTGTGTGTGACATACACACACACACACACACACACACACACAAAACACAAGTGACAGTACCAGATTGAGAATCTTTAAAGTCAATTTCTGTCTTTAGTTGTTGTTCTATCACAATATTTTTGCCTTGCAAGATGCAACATATGTGTACTCAACCTCGATAAGAAGCCCACAACAGGCCAAACTATGAACACCAACAATATTCCACTGACGACCCCATGAAGTTTTAGAGGTTACTTACCAGAATATGGGTGAGTAGTTACGTAAAGGAACAGAAATGACTCAAGGTCAGCTATATCAGCTAAGAACACCACAGCTCACGAAGCTCAGAACCGGAACCAGGCTGCAGCCTGTAGGCCACACAACAGGGTAGAATCTTTGCAGCTTGGGGTTACTGAGTGTGACTCCCAAAGGTCTTCATTGTTCACTCTTGAAATGCAAGAAGATACAACATCTGGTCAATTTTAGGGACTTCCTGAAAATATTTTGAACTATTTGTCTTCTCTCTTGAAGCAGTTTCAGTCTCAGAGAAAGCTGCTATGGAACAGTTATACAGCAGATGCAGGAAAATTAAGCCTTGATCATCCTGGCAGGGCGGAAGCTTACATATCAGGCTGTGCTTGGCAAAGAAACAGGCAGAGGTTGTCGTAACTGTTTCCACCCAGCTTTGTGCTTCCTAAGAATTGCCCCAAAGCGCCTCACCACAGCCATATCATTTTATAAGTCCAGAGATGACCTATGCAGAGGTCCACTTGACTTCCATGCTAGAATAATCTGGAGGGCCATGCCTGCTTTGAAGTTGAGAGCTTTATAGCCTTGATATCAGCATTCATCTCTCTTGTATTCTGTTCTTTCTACTTCTCTGGATTTAGGTTAATTCTGAAAGGATAAGTGTCTTCATAAACCTAGACAACTGACCTAAGACGAATGTCATGAATCCACTCTTTTGATAATCTTTGAAAATAATGTCATATTTCCATCTTGTCTCTTATGTCAACTGTCACTTACTGCTTCTCATAGGAACCAAGATAGAAGAAATTTTAGGAACTAGAGAAAAACAAATATCATTAGATTTTTGTAAAACCTTGATCTATCAGGGAACTCTTTTGTAGTATTCATTAATTGCTTGCTGAACTTAGATGTATGCTTGGAGGGAGCAACCATGTCAACAGATTACACCCCCAGAGCTCCAAGGGATTGGACCACCAACCAACGAATACACATGGAGGAACCCATGGTGCTAGCTGCATATGTGGTGGCCGAGAATGGCCTTGTTGGACGTCAGTGGGAGGAGAGAACTGAGGGTGTTCAATGCCCAAATGTATGGGAATACCAGGCAAGAAAACAGGAGTGGGTGGGTGGATGGGTGGGTGGGGGAGCACCCTCATAGCAGTAGGGGTAGGGGGGATGGGATAGGGGCTTTCCAAAAGGGACACCAGGAAAGGGGAAACTATTTGAAATGTAAATAAAATATCCAATTTAAAAATCAATCAATCAATCAATCAATCAATCAATCAGTAAATGTGACAGGACACACACACACACACACACACACAAAAGTATGCTTGGCTGTGGCTTCTCTATGGCATTCCAACTCAAGTGTGACCTCTACAGTCCACTCAAATGCAAACAAAATTATTTGTGATGCTTGCCTTAAGGGTTATAAGTAATTCTTTTTATGGCTTCATGACTAATCTTCTATTTTGAAAAAAAAATTATTCTCCCTCCTGTCATATTTACCACAATTTCAGGTTTATAATCTAGCAAGAAGTATAGCTATGCCATTCCTTCATCTTATGTCATTTCCTGTCACTCATGGAAAAGTTATCTATTGGGCAGTGTACCTCAGGAGAGCATCACCACATGTATAGATTCAGCTCTGTTACCATTAAAATACCATTATAGATTTCAATATAGAGACACTTAAAATTTATTTCTAACTGTCACTTCTCACATACTTTTGTTGGATTTGCAACCTAAGGCATTTATCATACTATGCAGAATTTCAATGCCTAGACTCATCTTCAGCTTGATAAACTTCATGGTTGACTAGAAATTTTGACTCAGTGACGGTCAATCCTAATAAAATGCTGTAAAAAGAAAGTAGCTGAATTTCATTAGTCAAAAAGGAAGTCAGGCATGTGTTTTCACCATTTCATCTTCAAAAATCACTCATATCATTAAAAAAAAGCATAACCTGTGTATTTTGTTTTATAAATACAACCTTGGAAATTGACATTTGTCTTGATGTCTAAGTGACTAGCAATAATGATCGATGTGAATACAAATTCATAGAATTAATTAAGTTAAATTGACTCATAAAATGTTTTGAATGGCAAGATGACTTTATATGAAATAAATATATATAGTTACAAGACATGTTTTTGGAAGCACTCATAGAAATGCATATGATTTTAAGTACAAGTATCTATATAACATTTTATTATGTAACAAACATATCACCAGAAAATTATGTTTTAGATTATATTATTTTCCAATTCAGGAAATGTTTACTGAATGTCTGAGATTCTGATAGCAAAATATTTGGTATACAATCTTGTCATCTAAAAACTTGAATAGATGTTTAAATAAAACTTATTTGACTAAGTTTTAATTGAAAAGCCAGCAAAAATCTTATATTCTAAAAGACCATTTTGAAAGTCTGTATTTTATGTTTTAGGCACCAATGAATGCAGATTTGCGCAAAAAGATAAAAAAAAATAAAGTGTTAAAATTCTTTTTCTGAAATAAGAAATAGTATATATAGCAGAGGTTCATTCGTGGAATTAACTCATTAAATTCTAATGTTTTTGTTTCATCCTTTCTGAACATCATTCAAAGAGAAAAACAATAACAACACTAAACAAACAAATGAACAAATCAAACCTTTTAGCCTTTACATTATCCACACAGACATGGCCTGTTAATCTCCTTAAATGACTATTTTGATGGTAACATTAAGCAAAGAGCTTTAACATGGTTTCAATTTTCACTTAGATCACTTTGGATCTATGTGTAGATACCTGTGGCATCATCATTAAAATCTATGTAGCCACATACCCAACAGCTACAAGAGTAGATATTGTGTTCTCTTTTTTATCTCATCCATCCTTTTTCTTTCCTATCCTTTTTGCTTACCTCCCCTCCCTTCCCCTTCCCTTCCTTCTATTTTCCCTTTCCTCCCATCTCCTTTTTTCTTCTCTTCTCTCCTATTTTCTCATATGCTCTATCCATTCTCTACCTCCTCTTCTATTCTCTCTACCTTTCTCAACCTCCCTCATCTCTACTCATCCCTTCCTCTCTCCTTCCTTCCTCTTCTTTCCTTTCCTCTCCTCTTCTCTACTTGTTGCACTCTTTCCCTTCTCCTAGCCTCCCACCTATTCTTTCTTTCTCTCAATCCCTCCCTCTCTTCTATTCCCTCCTCTACTTTCTCTCTTCATCTCCATTCCTCCTTCCTCTCCCACCTCTTTTTGTGACAAAATGACTTACCATACAAAACTCATAACAATGTGTTGTTAACTATAAGGATTACTTTATATATCAGGTTTATAGTTCTCATAATTGAAATATTATATTAGGAAATGATCTCCTTTTCTCTCATCCAAACTTCCTGGAAGTTCCTGTGAGTTTAACTGAGATAAAAATCTTGTCAAAGTAGAACCAGCCAGCATTGGTCTTGTTTTGACTTGCTTGTTTCACATTATATAAGGTTATCCTGGCTATTATTCATGTAGTCACAACAGGAAGACCTTCCTTCAGCTTATTAACTGAATGATATTCTACTGTGGACATATGTCACAACATAGATCCAAACATTAATAATCTCTTATGTCTCAATTATTGTAAACCATGTTCCCATCCACAGGGTAGTTCTAGAGTTGGTTTACAATTGTACTTCCAAATCTTTATGAATAGTAGTTCTAAAGTAAAAAGACAAGTTGTATACTAGTCTTATTTTTAACATTTTTAGGAATCTCTATGATGTTTCTTTTCCCACATAAAATATTCACCATTTTATATTCACAAACAACTGAATTCAGTCATTAATTTCTCCACATCTTTGCCAGTTCCAATCTGTTGTTATTTTCAATAGTCATTATGGCAGGTGTAAAGTAATGTTATTTATTGTTTCTATTGAAATGGTGTCTCATTATGTGAATAGGAGTTTTATATCCATCTGCATGAACCATGTAAGCCATATTTTGATTTATATTCCCCTATGAATTGCTAGAAAAATTTGCTTATTTACCTATATGTTACCGACTTGTCTTCTGTGAGAAATGTTAGTGCAAGTTATTATACATATTTGTTGAGTTTAGGTTTCTACTAATGAGAAGTAAATGTTTGTTACATACTTTGGGAATTAACCTCTTCTCAGATATTTGACTTGAAAAACTTCTAAATGAATGATATTTCATTTTATTAAGAGTTTTCTATCTAAAGACATTGTTGAGTTTGACGTCTTTATATCCTGTCTTTAGTAGCAGGAGCATTGGTGAATTAATTTATGCATCATATTAAAGACATAATATACATTGTTGACTGAAATAAAATAAGGGCATTTATCTATAAGACTTTACTCATTCTAAATGTCTAAAATTTCCATATATAGAATATCAGTCATTTAGCTAATCCATCTCACTTTGTACAGGTAATTAGTAGAACACAATATAAGAATCTTGGTTCTTTGTGACTGCATTAAAATACACATAGAGATAATAATAAACCTTTCTTATTTAGCTGTATGTCATATGCTCTCTATAGATAATTATGTAAGAATTAAATGTATTTTTTTGATCACAGCTATCAGATTTCTGGGTAAATTTCTACCAATGAGTTTGGATTCAAACAACTGAGTAAAATCTTTATTATAACAGTATAAAATTTGTCATTCTAAAATTACATCCTAGTTTTTAACTAGTATTTATTTCTAATAAATAACAATGCATCACTTTATTAGTTTTATTTCTAATAAATAACAATGCATCACTTTATTAGTTTTGTAAATATCTGAAAATAAGTCCAAATCTGTAATTGTGCTTTATAAAACAGGATTTCAAATTCAGTCTGAATTAAGAAAAGAAATGTACAAAGTAGACTCATTACTCACGAGGGTACACGCATTTATAAGGTTGACATGCTTGACTATCAACATTGTTTTTTTAAAAAATCTGATTAATGAAAGTCTTGTTTCAAAGTACCATTTAAAATGTGATTTCAAACTCCTCTAAGATGTCATCTTTCTAAATACCTCTAACTGCAGTTGGAATATGAATTTGAATCTGAACTCTAAGGCTTGATTGTCAGGCATGCCAAGTGTAGATAAAATGATAATCATTCAACCATTTATTTCACTTTATTACCATGTTAATTCAATTCATTCAACATTTGTTGAGTGTCCATTAAGGGGCTGTCATTATGCCAAGCACTTATAACAAAATTTGTGCTAGCTATCAATGTTTTAAATTTGTTTAACAAGCAACAATAATCATATTTCAATTTTATACAGCCCATTATTTTTATAGCTCTAATCTATCATTTTATTTAAAAAGAAATATGTCCAAAAGTGGTTGTTGTCACCTATATATAATTTTTGCTGTTGAAATAATGATAATGATTACTGAGTTTCTACTAGACATTCATTTTGAAATTTCTAGGGATGACTTTATACTATCTCTTTGATTTTTATGTCTAACAAATTTTGAATTCAGAATGAGATGCTAAAAATCTAACTTATAAAAGTACTTTACATATGATCATGAGAAAAAAAGACAAAGTAGATATATTTGCAGCCCTTACATATAGGAGAACAAGAGAGAGAGAGAGAGAGAGAGAGAGAGACAGACAGACAGACAGACAGACAGACAGAGACACAGACACTGAGAGAGACAGAGACAGAGAGAGAGACAGAGAGGAAGGATCCAATGGGAATGGAAGGTTATGAATATTAAAACAACAGATATATCTAAAACATAGGTATCACCAACCAAATGACTAATGTTCTTTCAAAGAATTTATTGCTATTCTTATGGAACAATGCTATATTGTAAAACTACCTGCAGTGATGGAGCTTTACAAAGAAGGAGATATCCTCCAGATACATCCATTTGCCCAAGAATTTCATAAATTTATTGTTTTTAATAGCTGAGTAGTACTCCATTGTGTAAATGTACCACATTTTCTGTATCCATTCCTCTATTGAGGAACATCTGGGTTCTTTCCAGCATCTGGATATTATAAATAAGGCTGCTAGGAACATAGTGGAGCATGTGTCCTTATTACCAGTTGGAACATCTTCTGGGTGTATGCCCAGAAGAGGTATTGCTGGATCCTCTGGTAATACTATGTCCAATTTTCTGAGGAACCGCCAGACTGATATTTAGTCCAAAAACCTAGAATATCCAAGATACAATTTGCAAAACACAAGAAAATCAAGAGGAAGGAAGACCAACATGTGGATACTTCATTCCTCCCTAGATTAGGGAACAAAATACCCATGAAAGGAGTTAGAGAGACAAAATTTAGAGCTAAGATGAAAGAATGGACTATCCAAAGACTACTCCACACGGGGGCATCCATCCCATCATCAGCCACCAAACCCAGACACTATTGCACATGCCAGCAAGATTTTGCTAAGGGACCCTGATATAGCAGCCTCTTGTGAGGCTATGCCAGTACCTGGCAAACACAGAAGTGGGTGCTCATAATCAGTTTTGGATGGAACACAGGGCCCCCAATGGAGGAGCTAGAGAAAGTATCCAAGGAGCTGAAGGGGTCTGCAACCCTATAGGTGGAACAACAATATGAACTAACCAGTACCCCCAGAGCTCATGCCTCTAGCTGCATATGTAGCAGAAGATGGCCTATTTGGCCATCATTGGGAAGAGAGACCCTTTGGCCTTGTAAACTTTTTAAGCCCCAGTATAGGGGAATGCCAGGCCCAAGAAGTAGGAGTGGGTAGGTATTGGAGCAGGGGCGTGGGGAGGGTATAGGGAACTTTCGGGGTAGCATTTGAAATGTAAATAAAGAATATATCTAATAAAAATTAAAATAGTTAAAAAACAACAAAGGAGATAAACTTTTCATTCATATTTATGAAAATTTCATTTTAGTTTTGTGACTATTGAGAATTATGAGAGACATAGAAGTAATGAATGTGTTCAAGCATAAGCTTCAGGCAACCTTTTGATTCTATCTTACAGCCTGGAGGTTATCTCAAAAGATAAGTTTCTGTCTTACAATCATAAGAATCCTCAGAAACCATGTAAAGATCCAGAAGCATAGAGCCCATCTTTAATCCTAGTGCTGGTAGGATTGAGGAAATTCTGGCTGGAAAGCAAGACTAAAGTAATTGGTAGGCTCTAAGACATTGAGATACTTATCTCAAACAGATAACTATAATTCTTTGCTTTTTAAATTTCCATATGTTTGTTATTGGCATATAACTATATCACTTCTCCTGCCTTTATCCCTTCTACTCCTGTCATACCTGCCACTCTCAAGTTTATACGAAATAAATAAATCAACATCCTGAAGAGCCCTGCCCCAGTGAAAATACCTACATCACAACTCCTGCATCTAATACAAAAGTAACATTGGGTTAGGGGGGTCAAGGATTTTAAGAGTCAGAATAAAAAAAAAAAAGTCTGAGGTAAAGCACTCAGCTATTCCTAGAAATGGGTGTATAAACAAGACCAAGAGTCTAATACTATCAATGGACATATTAACATGAAAGGTGAAACTTCAATGGGACTCACCCATAGACAAGGTAAGCACTGTTTCCAAAAATGACATGTGAAGTTGTCTTAGCCTCCACCTATGTGCACATGAGCTCCTACACTTACTCACAGTCTCTCTCTCTCTAACACACACACACATACACACACACACACACACACAAGCACTTACACACACTCAAACATACAGTTACACACAGTTGCACGTGCACACATATTAAAAAATATTTTACTTCACACCAAGCTCAGATTCTCTGATATTCTGTGCCCTTTGGTGTGTCTCCATTATTCTTAACTCAACACTCTCCCCTTTATACATATATTACACATGTTCCTCTCTATGTGGTAAGAAAGCAAAAAAAAAAAAACAAAAAACAAAAAAAACAAAAAACAACAACAACAAAAAAAAAACAATATTAATAATACTGGTTTTGTAACATCCCTAGGTTTCTTCCTGTGGATTAAACCTAAATTACTTCCAAACCTCCTACCTCTCCCCATGGTCACCATGATGATTCAATGCTTCCTGCTTTCATTTCTTTTGAGCTGAATGCACCAAGCAGAATTTTCTTGCAGTGAAGTCAGACAACCACTATTTTGAGAGTTCAAAGTCTGGCTACTCCAACATTTGTCCTCTGTGGGATAAAGAGATGATAATCTTCCCACATTCCAAAACTGTTTCCAAGGCAAAGGACTTCTAAGTAGTAGACATGTTTCATTTCTCTTTTTCTTTCTATTTTTTTTTTCACTTTAAACTTAATCGTTGACAACTGTCAGAGGTTGGGGAGGCAAACCAGGCTTTTCCTGGATGGTCTTTAATGTAGACATTTTAACTAGGCAGAATATTGTAACCAAGGTGGGAAACCAAAGTAAAATGTGTTCTTCTTCCAAAATACCCCAATTTGCCTAACACTTGCTATTGTTTCCTGAAAGTTTCTTTGCACGAACTGTATTTCCTATAAACTTAAAATGCAATCATGATTTCTAAAGTCTGTAACAATGTCAGTAACCTCAGCTTACTCTTGGTCCTATTTATTATATCTACCTTGATTTCTCCCCCTCCACTTATTGCATCAGTCAGACCAGATAATGGGCATGCTTATCTCATGCATGTCCATAACTGATGGGCCAGAAATCCTTGTGATCTTCATACATGAAATAGATTCACAATGAAAGAAGTAGAAAATAAATATAATGAATTCACAAGGGAAGAAATAGATTTAAGTGGAAAGACAAAAAGAGGAAAAGAGAGCAGGGGAGAGGAGAGGAGAGGAAAGGACATGGGGAAGAGAGTAGAGTAGAGGGGGGGAGGGGAGGGGAGGGGAGTGGTGGGGAGGGNGGGGAGGGGAGGGGCAGGGAGGAGTGAAAGAGGAGTAGAAGAGCGGCACACAGGTGAAAGTATCTAAACAGTGGGTAAAATTAATTGACAATATTATGCTTTCTGTACAGCTGGGCACTAAATGATAATAAAATAGGAAGACATTGTAAAGATGACAGTGAGAGTGTTGGCTGACTCCATGGAGAATTCTTGAGAAGGGAGTCCTCAATGGAGTTATGAATCCTTGGGACAGGTGGTTTCCTCTTTTGGCTGCTTTGGTTCCTCCATGGTTCTTGAATGGTTGCCAACAGTTCTAGGCATTTTAGAGATGCTGAATAACTTCTACTGGAAAAGCAATAATTTCCCCATGACTTTTTATGCACATCAGGGCTGACTTTGGCTTTTCCGGGTACTACTTTGACTTACTGGACTAGGTAGCATTCTCATATCCTGAACTTACCAGAACTGTGGTTTTACAAGGCCATGGTCCAATGTGGAAAGAGGATATGCAAGTGAAAGATCTTCAGTCTGGGGTTACCTCACCTTCGAACAAAAAGTCTTTACGTGGTCAGTGGTCATGGCAGGCAGGATTTTATATTGTATTTTCTCCCAGCTAGAGGCAACTAGCTTTGTCTATAAAATGCCCCCATAAGCCTGCTGACTGGCACTCCTACATATGACACAGGGGTTTATTGTATTTTATTTTATTTTATTTTTTTAGAAAAATAAGATTTTTTTGGTAGTTATTAGTCTTATTGCCAATGACTCCTAGTGTAAGGACACATGGCTTCATCTTATATCTTCTTATCAGTGTAGGAGGGAGAAAGTTCAGAAATGTCATTTCTCCCTGTTGTGAATTCTCAGTATTGTGCTTCTTATTTGATTTTAACTTCAATTCAGTTCTACATTTCTAAACCTAAGTGTTCTATAAAATTCCTAAGGAGCGTGTCTCGGGCTTTTCTTTGAAAATATAATCTCTTCCTGTCTTTTGTTTACAGAAGGCAGTCTCAGCTGGTAGCTAACAGAGCTGGCCTAGACGTCAGCAAGGATGGCTTCCTCTCCAGGATTCAATCCTTAATTAAATGCTGTTGGATTCAGTTCCCTGATCTATAAAATTAAGTAATTTCAATGGGTTGTTGTAAAGACCAAATACAGTACATAAACTACACATAAAGCCCAATAATTACCATGGAGTAAATGCCACTATCACAACCATCAGCATTTTTTCTTCTTTATCAGTAGATCAGCATGTTTGGGAGGGAGATGTTTATTATTTGAGCTTGATACCTTTTACTTTTAACAAGTATCTCAAAATATGCTTTGAGCACCAATCTTTTTATATTTTTATTTTATGTGCATGAGTATTTTGCCTACATGTATACACGTGCATCACGTGTGTGCCTGCTACCTGGAGAGTCCAGAGACTGGTAGTAGATTTCTGGGACTGGGGTGATAGACAGGTGTAAGCGGCCATGTGGGTTCTGGTAACTAAACACAGGTCCTTTCTAAAACCAACCAGCTCTTGAAATGACTGAGCTATTTCCTCAGCCCCTGAGAGCTTTTTAAAAATTAATTTAGAATTTGAACTTGGAGGCCAGCCTAAGTCGTAGTTGACCCTGTCCCAACAAGTACAAATTTACTTAGACTTAAAATATTTGTTAATATTTCATTTTATAGGGAATTCAGGGGGAATATCAGGATATCTATAATTAATATAATTAATAATAATTAACAGGAAAGACTAAATTTTAGCAGCCCCTAAAATATCATATATATGTATATATCATCTATCCCATATATTACATATTTATCACATACACACACACACACACACACATATAGGGAGAGAGGAAGTTGAATATGTATTTTACTCTCTTCTAAAACTATGAAATGATCTAAAATGCTCTAAAAAACTTACCTGTTAATTGTTTCAATATTTGTTGGCATACTGCTGCTTGCCCTGCAATGATGGGCAAATTATCAAGTATTATTATCAAGTATTATGTTTGATATATATATATATATATATATATATATATATATATATATATATGCATATTCAAGTGTTTGTCAATATTACTGAAACAATTCACTTTTGTTTTGCAGCATACATTTGGAGTTGATTAATTTGCTGTTCACCCTGAAGTACATATTTTAGTGGTGCTTTTGATTATGATGAGTGTGGACTTTTCTAGTGGTTTAATTTGTTTATTATGTTTATTATGTGAGACTGACACTGCCTCCAGCAGTGAAATATGCATACATCATACGTACTGTATTTACACACACGTGTGTGTGCCTGTGACTGTGTATACTCTTTGCTAAGTGAGTTGTATCACTGCAGTTTTTGCTCATTCTTTAGCTATGTGTGTCCTGCTGACTGAATTCTTCCACCTTTTCTTTTTATGATGCCCTTCTTACATTTCTTGCCTATTTTTGAACATCTTAGAAATATTTTTATTAGATATTTTCTTTATTTACATTTCAAATATTATTGCCTTTCCTATTTTCCTCTCCAAAAATCCCCTAACCCCTCCCCACTTGCCCTGCTCCCCAACCCACCTATTCCTGCTTCTTAGCCCTGGCATTCCCCTATACTGGGGCATAGAACCTTCACAAGACCAAAGGCTTATCCTCAAACTTGAAATGTACAACAGAGTTGGTGGCTCAATCAGAGTAATCAGAAAAGTCTAGCTTACAGCTTCACATGGGACAAATTTTAAAAAGACTGATTCTATTTATAGCATATATCTCTACAATGTGAGTTACTGAATAATTGGTAAAATAAAAAGTAATTTGTGTCTGTATGGCCACTGGACTTTTTCAAAATCAATTTTATAAATATTTCTAAATATTTTTTAACCTGCTCTTATGCAGACAGTGATAAGTCCATCACTAATCAGAGTGCATTAGGTATGCTGCATGCCAAGGAGCTCACGACCCAGTTTCACTACTGCCAGCTAAAATAGTCTTTTGTCTTCTAAGAGAAAGCAAGGGTCTTCATCTTTACCAGAAGGTGTCTAATTATCTAAAGAACAGTGATTAACTGATTGTGATGAATAAATTAATCTCTAAGGAGATGCACAAATTCAGACACTCCTAATTAGAATAATTTTCCTGAGACATGCACAAAAATTCTGTCTACTTATTAGCAATGATTAACAGAACAATAACTAATTTTTGGCAGCTCCCTACAAAATTATTAGAATCACCCTTAGGACACAGATTAAGCAGTTGTAAATCCATATCAAAGTTGTTTTAAAATATATGAGCAAAAATGCCAGGCTGAAGCACAATCTCTATTTCCATTCAGAAGAATTGTCACTTCCACTTGCTACAATGTTGTCAGAATCATCTTCATCTTCATTAATTATTGAGAGTGTTCCAGTTGGCTGGGAGTGATTGACATTTTTTATGTGATGAATTGAATGTTGTTTCTTAGAGCAGCCTAGTGAATCCAGTGTTAATGTTAAATCCAATTTAAAGTAGGTGCTCACTTAAAACTTTATTTTGCCCTCTTTAGTCTATCATTTCCATTTTATGAAACTTATTAATATTTATCACTAGTGTTTTAGATCATTTTTGGATTTTCATTAATTTTATCACTAGTATCTGAAATAATTTTTAGAATTTACTGAGTAGTTGACATAAATTCATTATTAATATGTTAAACTAGAGTGGACCAGTTATTTAAAAATATATAAAAATAAAGACAAAATATTTCTGATGTACCATGTATTTAGAAAGAAAAAGAAATTTGACCAGAGGTTATAAGAAAATTTTCAACTTCTACTTTCTGCTTCTGCTTTGATATATAAATGGGAGTTGGAGTGAGGGATGAGGCAATGTAAGAATATATGTTCTGTGCTATCTTAAGAACTCTGTAACAATATCATCTTCATAGACAGCAGAGAATTATACAAGTTAGGGCTCATCATAAAATCATTAGAAATATAACAAGAACAGAAACACGACGGAGAAAAACATTTAAGTTATGGTAGCATATTTAAGTGAAACTTTATTTTGTGTCTCTTTCCACCAGTCACGTATACGTCACCTTCTTCATGAATGCAGTAACTTTCTCAATGATATGATGTCTATGGCATTCATGCAGACTTCTAAATAATGAATGTTCATCAGAATAATTGATAGTTTTTCACAAAACTGAGCCCATCAGTCAAGCAGACATGTACAAATAGTATTTGTCAGGCTATTTAAAGCTTGTTACGAATCCATATGCACATCAAATCTGGAATGTAAATGTGATGAAAATAAAGTCAGTAGTCACTCTGTGGAGGCAAATAGGTACAGTATCAAACATGCAGGTAGGATTCTTCTAGTGGGTTATTATAGGCTGGGAAAAGCATGAGTTAGAAGGTGACCTGAAGCAAATGCATTCTGTGACACTTAACTGGAGAACCATTTTAAACACTGACTCAGCAGTAAAGGAAAAGGATCCAAAGTCTGATGTGTTCTTCAAGAGCCAGCTGTAACCAAGTTTGAACACTCCCTTTGACTTGATGTAAGCCCAAGGTCCACACAGAGTCCACTGGGCCATCTTGTAAGTGCTTTTCCCTGTCTCATCATGTAGCTCTAGTTGCCCTGGTTTCCAGACTCAGAAAAGGCAGCCAGGTCACATTCATTCTTCAGGGAGTCTCTACTTCTACTTGATGACTGAATTCAATATCCCCAAAATCATGGGCTTCCTGATTTACCTTTCCCAGCACTGGAAGCATCTCTTCTATGTTCCCTCATTTTTTATTAATTATTTTGTGAAAGACTCCTTAGAAAGGTAGAAAGGTAGATGCTGTGAGATCTGACCAGCATCTGCCAGGCCCCATATTCCAATCCAGACTCTGCAAGACCCCATCTCATAGACTCTGAAACATACCATACTGTGTACACCATTAAACAACTTGTTTAACAGCTGAATAACTTGAAACAGGGAAGATGCAGCATTGATGTCTTCTATTTTTGAAAATACAGACTTGAATATTCAGTTAGTATTTACACTGGTAGTCACAGAAATTAAACTTTTTAAAGTCTCTGTGGACCCATCCAACACTTTGATGTTTCTAAATCTAATGTACCCAATTAATTCTTCACGGAATTCTCTCTAACCATCGCAATGCTGAAAAAAATAAAACATTTAAATATCTAGTAATATACTTTCTAAGAGCATCTTTATCAATCAAAAATTTTTAAGAGAAGAGAATCATCCTGCTATTAACTACCTTTACTCTTTTTGCCACCGGTATATTTATTTACTTTACAACCAGACCACTATATCCCCCTCCCAATCCTCCCTTACACAGCCCCTCCCCCATCCCCTCTCCCCTTCCTTCTCCCCTGAGAATCGGAAGGCCCCCCACAGTGTCACTCTACCCTAGCACATCAAGCCACTATAGGACTAGGCACATTCTCTCCCATTGAGTGCAGACAAGTCAGCCCAGTTAGGGTCCATGATCCACAAGTAGGCATCAGAGTCAGGATAAGCTACAGTTGTTGGGGAACCCACATGTAGACTGAGCTGCACATTCTCTACATATATGAAGGGGTTCCTAGGTCCAGGCCACATATACTTTTTGGTTGATGGTTCAGTCTCTAGGGTCCCTCAAGTGTCCAGGTTATGTGACTCTGTTGGTCTTCCTGTAGAGTTTCTATCCCCTCTGCATCCTTCAATCCTTCCCCCAATTCTTTTAACTCTCTGATCTATGTGTAATGTTTGGCTGTGGGTCTCTGCATCTGTCATCTGCTGGTTGGAAACTCTCAGAAGACAATTATGTAGGCTCCTGTCGGTAAGCATAACAGAGTATCATTAATAGTGTCAGGAATTGGTTCTTGCCAATGGGATGGGTCTCATGTTAGGCTAGTTATTGGTTGGCCATCCCCTCAGTGTCTGCTCCATCTTTCTCGCTGCACTTCTTATAGGCAGGGCAAATTTTGGATCAAAGTTTTTGTAGGTGGGTTGATTTTCTACCTGGCTACAGGAAATGGCCACTTCAGGTTCCATAACCCCATTTCCAGGAGTTCCAAGCCAAAATGTGTAAACCTAAAGAAGCTAAATAACAAAGAAATCCCAAGGAAGGATGTGTGAACGTCACTTAGAAAAGGAAATAAAATAGTCAGCAACGACAGATGGAGGGATTTTTTTTCTTTTTCTTCTTTTCTTTTTTCTCTTTTATTTTCCTTTCTTTATTGTTATTGGATGTTTTAATTGTTTACATTTCAAATGCTGACTCCCTTCCCAGTTTTCCCTCTGCAAGCCCCTTCTTCCATACATTCTCCCCATTCCTCTATAAGGGTATTTCTCCACCCACCCACTCCCACATCACTGCCCTAGCATCCCCTTATGCTGGGGCATCAAGCCTCCATAGGACCAAAGGCCTCCCTTCCCATTGATGCCAGATAAGGCAATTCTTTGCTACATTTGCAGCTAGAGCCATGGGGTCCCTCCATGTGTAATGTTTGTTTGGTGATTTAGTCCCTCGGAGCTCTGGGGCGGATCCAATTAGTTGATATTGTTCTTCCTATAGAGTTGCAATCCCCTTCAGCTCCTTCAGTCATTCCCCAAAATCTTCCCTTGGAGTCCCTGTGCCCAGTCCAATGGTTGGCTGCGAGCATTCCCATCTGTGTTTGTCAAGCTCTGGCAGAGCCTCACAGAGAACCACTATACCAGGCACCTGTAAGCAAATACTTCTTGGCATCAGCAATAGTATCTGGGCTTGGTGTCTGAAGATGAGTAGGATCCCTAGGTGGGGCAGTCTATGGATGGCCTTTCCTTCTGCTCCTCTCTCCTCCTCCTCTCTGCTCCTCCTCTCTCTGCTCCTCTGTTAGTTCCTGTATTTTCTTTAGACAGGAAAAATTCTGTGTTAAAATCTTTGAGATGGGCACATGGCCCCATCCCTCAACAGGGGTCTGCATTGGGTATGACAGCTAATGTCATCCCTGATGGGTTCTGAGAACCTCTTGCTTCCCTGGCATCTGGGACTTTCTAGTGGCTACCCCTAGTTCTCCATCCCCACGGCTATACACCTCCTTTCAATTTCCTGACCCTCTGTACTTCGCCCCATTCTCCTCCCATACCTGATCCTGACTTTCCTCCTCTCCCCATCAAAGATCCCTCCCTCACTCTACTTCTAGTAATTATTTTGATCTACCTTATAAGAGGGACTGAAGTGCCCATTGTTTTTAATAGCTTAGTAGTACTCCACTGAGTAAATGTACAAAATTTTCTGTATCCATTCCTCTGTTGAGGGACATCTGGATTCTTTCCAGCTTCTGGCTATTATAAATAAGGTGCTATGAGCATAATAGAGCATGTGTCCATATTACATGTTGAAGCATGTTTTGGGAATATGCCCAGGAGTGGTATAACTGAGTCCTCAGGTAGTACTATGTTCAATTATCTGNAGAACCGCCAGACTGATTTACAGAGTGGTTGTACCAGCTTGCAATCCTACCAGCAATGGAGGAGTGTTCCTCTTTCTCCACATCCTCGCCAGCATCTGCTGTGACCTGAGTTTTTGATGTTAGCTGTTCTGACTGGTGTGAGGTGGTACTCCTATCTTAGATTGCTGTTTGTCCTTCCCTGGGCAGTGTGTTGGCTTCCCAAGAGGCCAGGACAGCAGAGGCAAGGAAGAATCACAATCTAGTGCCCCACCAATCTGCCTCCCCAGTAGTGTTCTGACACCCCAGCAACATGGTAGAAATGAAGAACCACAGTAATTCATTTATGCTGTGATTCAAAGTAGAGATAGAAGACAATGGGTTAAGGAGTACAGCTTTATTTATTTATTCATTTTTATATTTTATCTATTACCTGTCTGTCTATTTGTCTATCTAATTATTTATTTGACAAGGTCTTCTTAATTGCCTGAGTTTAAACTTAAAATTCTCTTGCCTCAGCATTACCAGTGATAGAATTTCAGGTAGGCAGCTCTCAACCCTTGCTTGGATGCTTATTATATTACATTTTTCTTTTGTGTTGAAAATGCATATTTTTCCATGCTATGTATTCCAATTATGTTTTCTCCTCCTTCTACTTTCCCAGTTTCTCCCCACACCAACTGCCATCAGGATCCACACCTGTCTATCTCTTGTTAGAAAACAAAGGCATCAAAAAAAAAAAAATAAAGTAAGATAAATCAAAAAGAAAAATACAATAAAACATAGCATCCAAACAAACAAAAAGACAAAGCATAAGAAACAAATATAAGGGTAAAAACATATAAATTCATACAAAGATTCCATAAAACACAAAACCTGAGCCATGAATGTACCCACAGACCTATACATTAAAAAAAAAGTACCTTGACAACATTGAGAAACAATGAATCTCCAAAGATGCTGTTAAGCTCTTTTCTTCTTCTTCTTCTTCTTCTTCTTCTTCTTCTTCTTCTTCTTCTTCTTCTTCTTCTTCTTCTTCTTCTTCTTCTTCTTCTTCTTC
>NC_034593.1:137757707-137763583 GCF_900095145.1 Mus pahari
TTCTATCATTCCTCCCCCTCATGGTTTCTTGTAATTTCCCATCCTTAGTGTTTTTCCTCCCACTTTAATAAAGGCTGTAATTCTGAATACAGTGAAAGACACATAACTAAAAGGGAGAAGAGCCACCTTCTAAATATTTACTGATCTCTGCCCCATTGGCTGCAGTATGGAATTAGTGTTTGTGGTCCAGTATTAGAGACTAGATGCTTATTAGGAAATATTTCTGAATAGGTACCATAAATATTTTACAGACCAAAGATTGTGTATAACATATCTATAAAATTCCAAAGGTCTATTCCATCCTAGATATCATGGGACATTCTGAAAATAAGAGTCATAATTTTGTGAATATCTACCATATGTATTTCACAAAAATAAAGACAATAAATTCTCCAAACAGCTTTATTGAAAATATTAATTAATAGAAAAATTATAGAACAAGATCTTGACTTTAAAGTTGACAATATACATTACATAATAAGAAACTAATAAATTATTCCTGATAGAAGATTAACACCAACAAAATGGAGGATACCTACCTGTGCATAGGAGGCCAAATTGACCTTGTATATCTGGAAAAGTGATAAACTGAAGAAGGATTTTTATTTTATTTCATTTTTCTGTATTTTAATTACTTTCATGATATTTTTCTTAATATCAATAGTAAATTAAAAAATATAAGAAAGGTAAAATAAAATATATCTGATTTGAATGAAATATAGTAGTTTATAAAAATAAACATTCAGTAATACTTCTTTGATAATATGTCAAGTTGAATATCATAGATAATGATAAAATGATACTACTTTAAGTACTTATTTTTCCAACTTTATTAATATTAATGTTTACTACTTGTATATACTTCTCAATTTGATTTTACCATGAGAAGTGGTTAATGGAAATATGGTATATTTGTACAATTGAGTATTATTCAGCAGTTAAGAAAAGGAATGTATGGATAGGAAATTTCAGGTAAATGGATATAGCAAGAAACCATCATCCTGAATGAGGTAACTCAGGTCTAGAAAGACAAGCATTTCATGTTTTATTTAGGGAAATTTTAACTATGAAAACAGCTACTCTGTATAGGGATTAAATCCAAAGACTTAGGTCAGCAAATCATAGTTAGCCACCCAAAAACACAGGTTTAATTGTATAGACAGACTTTTTCTGCATTAAGAAAATTGGAAACTCCATTTCAGATCCCTTAAGTGCAGAGGTAAGACTTGAGATAGAAATGTTATTTCGAAAAGCCAACACAGTACTTATTGCAATTGTGAACATCAGGGTAAACCCCTCCCTTGTTTCAATTGCAATCTTTACATATCTTCTCTTAAAAAAAGGTTGGACAAGTAGCCATATGACCAGTAAAATTAGCTATAATATTAGAAAGACTTGAGAGGCAAGAGTCAAATGAAGTGAGAGAGCAAGTGGCCAATTGTGAACTGATGGTATCTAATGAAATTAAGGAAAGTCAGCCACCCCCCACTAGCTTTCCCAGTTACCTGGGAACAATGTCAGAAAGTGGTATAAATCAAATAGCTGAAAAATTCGTCTGAAATCCTGTTAAAATACGGTATCTTAAACATTTTAACAAATCAATGATAACTTATAGAATGTTCTCACCCTATGTGAGACTGATGTTTAAAAATGGGCTACACAACAGAAAATTATACCTCAAGGCTAGAAAGATTTAGCAGCAGCTACATTGAAAGTTGTTTCTCAATTACAATGACTGACATGGTATTGAGAAGAAGCTCCAATTATGGAAACTTGTAATGGGTTTAAAGGAGTTAATATTGTGAAAGATCAATTGTTCGGTGAAAGTAAATTTTCTGATTTAAGACAACAGATGGAATTTGATGAATATTATTATACATTGTACTTTTAAAAGAATTTTAAGAGCCTGGGATAAGGTGTAGGAACAAGGAAAAGGATCTATATCATTCACAAAGATTATGAAATGTCCCAGAGATTTTTACTGACTTCTTACATAGATTAACATTAACATCAGATCCTGCTTCAAGACACTTCTTGAAAATGCAAATGTAAAGTCTACAAAATTTGTTAGACCTTTAAAATCTAGATCAGCACCCATAGATGAATGGATTAGAATTAATGTTGATATTGTCCATAACAATTATGTAATTGGACAAGCAATGGCGAATAATCCTAGATATTAAAATGTCTGTTGTTTTATCTCTAGGATACAAATTATTTGAAGAGGGGTTGTAGTAAAGGCATTCTTAGAGACTTCTCTAGAAGACCTCTGACTTCAGGTACTTGTAGCAGGTATATCTGTATAGTAAATGTAGGCATTGAACTAATGAATCAGATCATCAAGAGATTTGCAAGGAAATCCCTCAACAATGGGAAACTCCCTACAAGATAATCCTGCCAAATACAGGGGAAATGCCCTAAGGGGATTAGTTTGTAATTAGCAACAAAGAGCACAAGCCAGGTGTTTCCTATCAGTAACCCAGAGAGTAACTAGAGAAACTAAACTAGATATTAGATATCCAGTGAATGCTATGGAAAGAAGCACTGCCATCCGGTTAGCCATAAGTAGAAATCTTACACTATCACCAAAAATGGAACACTATAAAATACTCACTGGAGCTCCTCGTCCTCTACATCTAAAGACAGTAGGAAGGGTTTTCAGAAGAAGTAGCCTAATATCTCAAGGATTCATTGTGTATCCAGGAACTAAAGATGAAGATTTCAAATGAATGACTGAGATTATTGTTTATAAAGTGGGAGACAGGATTGCTGAGTTTCTACTGCTTCCATATATCAAAGGCTAAATAGCTCCAGTTGAAAGAATAGGAGGGTTTTGGGGTGCTGGAAGACAGGTTTATTTTGCTTGTTTTGTTTTGTTTTTGGCAAACTGTTATCAATGAACAGAAACCAAAGTTAAAATTAAAATTAAAAGTTTAGTGGTGACGGTAACTTAAGTAGCTACAATTTCATGAGAATCTTCAACTCTACATTGGTCCCTTCAGAAGGTGTCTGCATATCTCTATGGCTTGTAGGAAGCAAAACATTATCCCAAGTAAAACAAAGTATAAAACAGAATAGATCTGTGGTGTAGGACCCCCTTTCTGGGACCCTCCACTCGAGTCTCTGGAAAAAGCACACCCAAGGAAACTCGAGAAACCTTCTTGATGCAAACACATGAGGTAGTTTAATGTGGAGCTCCAGGCCAATACATATCTCACGCAGGAGACAGAGGAATCTACCACGAGGCTCGAAAGCAAGGGGTTTTATAGGGAGAGGGTCGGGGGCTAGGGGGATTGGCTTGGTTTCACACAATTGGCTCATTTGAACATCAATAAAAATGATTACACATTAGCAGAATAGTACGTGCAAGTCAGGATGTCAGGAGTCCCGAGGGGCGGATGCTTATCTAGGTCAGTGGAACATCTGGTTAACATATAACTTCAAACTATGTCAGGAGGGCAACGGACAGAAGCAGGTGCCGGCCCAGATGTTGGATGACTCAACCAAGATAACCAGGACATGTTCCTGCATTCCTCTTTTATCTTTATGGCCAGGCAGCCCCAGGAATGTTTTAAGGACGGGCCTGCCAGGACATGCCCGGGCCTATTCCACTAAGTTCTCAGCCTCAGGCTCCTGAGCTTACAAACAACTCTTTGGACTATTTGACATAAGTTATATGAATCACAGATCTTAAATTTCATCTTAAATTTTGCTTCCCTTCAGTGGGACTGATAGATTATTTATCCCCCTACCCTATCAAACAAACCAATTCAACCCAGATTAAATTATATAGTATCTTATATAATATCTTAATCCAAAGGTCTGTGTGATCTGGCTGGAATGCAGACATGCCTATATTTCACACCTTTAAGTTAAAATTACTTTGTAGAAGGAAGCAACCTCATTTGAAAGTGAGATCTAACCAAGGAGTAGATAATATAATGAACCAGAAAAAAAAAAAAACTGACAGAATAAATCAAAGACAGTATATGCCCAACTCCCAGGAAAGAGATGTTATGATGCACATGAAAGAGATGCTATTTAAGAGCAGAACAGGGGGAGAGAGTCATTAAGTTGGGAGTCAGTGTAGTGAATTCAATGCAGTTGAGCTGACTTTTTTCCTGAGTTCATGTAGCTCAAGCAGGTCAGCAGAGGCAGTTGAAGCTAGAGAATGAGAAGCAGCCACAAGATTAGAACAAATTAGCAGAGTTAGTTTGAGGCCAAAGAGAGTAATTACAAAGAGAGTAATTTGGTGAGAAGCTGAGAGAAACCAGAATAAATCAGTTAGGTTGTAGAGGAGTTTGAGCCAGAACAGTCAGTCAGAGTTCAGAACGAACTAGAAAGGGTGAGCTTATTCAGCAGGAAGCCTCCAACATAATAATTACATCAGTCAAATAAAAGTTATTTTTAATGTTTTCACTAATGTGTACATATTAACTTTTAAGGTTTAGTTGCATGTGTCTTATTAATAATTCTGAACAGAGGTTAAGTAGATAATAAGGGATCAAGAGGGAGGTAAGGATCTTCCAAGGGGATGTAGAATATCATGTTATAAGAGGTTAAAGGGAAACCATAATAGGGGTAGATACCAGGAAGGAGGATGGAAAGACAGAACAAAGGAAGAAATGTGGTGAGGAACTAGTAACACTAGAATTATTTGAACATCTATATAGAATCCTACTACTTTAGAAACTTTCTAAAGTACATATAGTTAAGTAATTTAAATTACCTTGCTCAATGGGATTCATCTTTTTTAGTGATTGACCAAAGAGGATCTCTAAATTACCCAGAATACTGTAGATTATTGAAAACCTATAGGGTACTCTGTGAACTGATACCAGAAGACCATTTTGCTGAAGACACCAAATATGTGTGACATGAAGTCACTTAACTAGAAGTTTCAAAAATACTCAATAGCATTCATAGTGCTGACAGATATTATCCATGCTAAGAGAGGAGAAACAAGAATTCATTCTCATTCAACTAATAACCTTGAAAAGTATAAATATATGAAAATATATGAAAGCATATGAAAAGTGTAATGACCTGCTTGCAAGGTCATTGTACCACTGGTACACTGGAGGCAAGAATGTGATGGAGGTAACCAATTACTTTTTGGTTTTTTTTTGAGATTTTTAAAATTAGATATTTTCTTTGTTTACATTTCAAATGTTATCCCCTTTCTTTATTTCCTCTCCAGAGACTACCTATCCCATCTATTCTCCCTCTCCCTGCTCACCAACACATCCACTCCTGCTTTCTTGTCCTAGCATTCCCCTACACTGGGGTATCCAGCCTTCTCAGGACCAAGGGCGTCTCCTCCTATTGATGTCCTCTGGCCATCCTCTGCTACATATGTGGCTGGAGCCATGGGTCACTCCATGTGTACTCTTTGGTTGGTGGTTTAGTCCCTGGGAGCTCTGAGGGTACTGGTTGGTTCATATTGTTGTTCCTCCTATGGGACTGTCAGGAACAAAATAAAATAAAGGGGCCAGGTGGAGGTCCAGGGAAAAGGGGGATAGGAAAAATATGCCCATACCCCACCAGAGTTTTCCTATTCTCTGGTCAGTCAGGCGTCGGAAGACTGCCAGGAGCTTTCCACTCTGCCCCATGTGGGCATTGCCTCTGACCCACGCAGCGGTGAAGAAGGGACAGCCCCTACCGGGGACCCTCCTGGAGCTACCTTGCTATCACTCAAGGGTTTCAGGACAGAGGGAATAGGGAAGAAGTTCCCAACAATGAGCAGAGTGCANAGCGGNCCTTGATGGAGCAGAGCAGAGACTCTATGGTTTAAGAGCTTTATTATAGAAATGCAGGGAGAAAGAGAAGGGATGGAGAGAGAGAGAGAGAGAGAGAGAGAGAGAGAGAGAGAGAGA
>NC_034593.1:137763613-137789118 GCF_900095145.1 Mus pahari
GAGAGAGAGAGAGAGAGAGAGAGAGAGAGAGAGAGAGAGAGAGAGAGAGAGAGAGAGAGAAGACAAAGAGAAAGGATAGAGGAGAGGAGAGAAGTGAGAGGACAAAGGAGTAAGAGAGTAAGAGCATGGTGGGATGAACACCCCTTTTTGGGTCTTCACTGTTGCTAGGTAACTGGGGAGGAGTTTAGCATGAAGGTAAGAAGCTTGGGCCACTGCTTATGTGACCACCAACCATGCTTCTCGTGTGGCAGCTATTGGAGGTATTCGGCAGGGGCCAGAGTTCCAGGACCCCGATGGAACACCTACCGTGTCATGAGGGTGAATTATGACCATCGGGGTTCAGACCTCTTCTTGACTGGATACCAGCCTGCAATTCCCCACATGGGACTACAAACACCTTCAGCTCCTTGGGTCCTTTCTCTAGTGTCTCTATTGGGGACTCTGTGCTTAGTCTAATGGTAACCAGTCACTCTTTGCAATGGATTTAAGGTCCACTTCTTGAGATGGAACCCATACCTGATATTGTTAATGAGGCCTAAAACTTTAGATGACATATTTCATGGACCAAGGTTAAGAATATTACTATTATTATGCTAAATAGTCATAGCAATGAAACAACTTGTAATGAAATATTGCTAAACTGGAAGAAAAGTGATTTCTTTACCCTCATCTGAGAAGTTTCTTCCTGCAGTACATGGTATAATTACTGGCAATCTGTGGCAAGCTGGTGAGATAATTTAAGTGCTCAGCATGAAGTGGAATATCTTCTCACATCTCAACCTTCGTAGCTCAGGTATCTACATGGATGAGAAGGTAGAAACATTTTAAGAGCCAGAGCTGACAGATGATTTTAAGGAAATGGCATTTCGCAGACTTAGCAGGACCAAGGTGAATGTACATATAAACTCAACAAAACTGTAACAATGTGCACAAGATCTTCATGGCCTCAAGACAGGCAATATCCAGACACGAAAGATGGGAATGGGCACATACTCTGATCATTATACAGGAAATGTTTTGTAATTGGTAGCTTCTGGAAGATAGAAAGTCATTTTTCTTCAATGGAATAATTCTATACCAACCACAAATTACTGCAAACCTCAAGCTCAGGAAGAGCTGACCAGCATTAATCAGACTCCATAATGTTCAATTGGATTTTTTTTTTTTCTTTTTTGTGTTTGTTCTGTTTTTGGATAGAGAAATGGGAGAAGTAGAGTAACAAAATATATGATAAAAAATGTACAGCATGGAATGCTAAAAAAATAAATCAAAACAAAGCTAAATGGCAAAAGAAGAATAAAAGAAAGATGGAACCAAATTACGTCAGTTTTAGAACAAAGTAATACTCCTAAAAATAATTGTAAATTTTTTTTAATTTCTTATATGTTAGAAACAGTATAACATGCATTTTGAGCATAAATTTTTCTCAAATGTTACATTTACCTGTCACTGGGGCTTATTATTTGACGATTTTACCTCACATTAACTAAGCATCATTATATGCATTTTGTATAAAAACCAATGATTGCAAATGTATTTAGAATATGTTTGATCGATGTTATTTTTAAGACACATTTTTTTTTTTTTAATGTTCAGCTATCTCTGGTGACACCAGCTAGAATACCTGAAATTAGTTGATTATAATAATACGATGGCAAAAATAATATAATGGAAAAATAACAAAATTTGAACATAGTTTTTGGTTCAGCTAGAGAGTGTATTTAATAAGTCTATAGTTGTTACATTATTTTAGGCTATATTTCTTAAAGAAAATGCAAATGAGGCTGAATTTAAGTAGAACTGTGCAGCTTTAGTAAGGGTTAAAGGAAGTATCAGGTTATCTAGGAGGGTAATCATGCAGTGGGCTTGGGCAATAGAGTGGGTGAGGCCACACTAGTGAATATGTCTGGTCACTGCTAGGGAGCTGAAATGTTAAGTGTTCTCCATGGTTGTCATTCTGCCTTGCACATAAGTAAGCAGCTGGAATTCCCACTGCAGATAGTGCTTTAGGGAAATTTCAAGGAAACGTCTGTATTTTAATAGTCAACAGAAGAGAGTAACTTTCAGCAAAGTGTCTTCATACATTAGATGTTTCTATTGTTCCAATAATAGAAAAAAACCTAGCTAGTTGTAGGTTTAACAGCTCTAGAATCCTACACAGATTGTCATTCTTCTTTATATGCTATAAATTAGGTTATATTTATATAAATATAAATTATATATATATATACATTATGTTATATTTTCATATATATATATATTACTTTGGCAACACTATAGGAACTTCATAGGGTAATACCATTTTGGACTAGGAGAGTTCTCAGTATTGCAGACCTGCTTAAATACAAGGTTATTCATGCAAATTTCAAATGTTCCTTAATATGTAAAATTATTTTACAAGTGATTTTGACAAGTATATATTTATAGTCATTCCTGTCAGCTTTGTAGTGACTGATGAATAGGGTAGAAAATGGTAGTCAAATTAAATCCATTATTGGTTTCTATGATTTTTCTTAACTATACTAAAGAAGGACAATCTAGAAAGATAATATCCCAAATTAAGTAAACAAAACTAACTACAATTAAATGATAAATGCAATCACTCTGTTAGTATTAAAGAGATTATTATTTAATTTGTAACCAAAGCAACATATAAAGAAACAAAATTATTCATGTAAATATAAAAGATATAAGTAACTTTCTAACATTCATACTAATTATATGACAATGGTGATGGATGCAATAGACACTGCCTCCTGAGTTTAAGTTTTCCCTAATTAAGAATGTGAGCAATCCTGGGGCAGTGGAGAAGTACACCCCAAACCTGGAAAGCAAATTCCCTTAAGTTGTCACCACTCAAAGAAAGAAGTTATTGGTTAGTGTAACCTTCAATAAAAATAATTTTCTGTATCTTTAAAGGTAGATTTAAAAATATACCCAGGGATCTCATATTTTACTTGAACAAAATCACACTGCCAAAAATAATAGCCAACTCTGAATATAATTAAAGCAAGGTATTATTTTCTATGAGAATATTGTATTATGTCATTATATTTCTTTTATTGAGTATAAAAGAGAATGAGTGAGGAATAATATATAAATTCCTGTGATCAGAGAAAAAGTGTCAAAATGTCACAGACATGGAGAAGCTAATGACAGAGGTAGAAAACTGATCAAACTCAGTCTTGCAGTCTTGCATAGCTTGAGATTCTGAAAGTTTTTGTTGAACAAGAATCTGCCTCTTACCATTTTGAAAGCACTTGACACTTTCTGTGACTTGAAGCCATAAACACTTCAGATGTATCACTCCTCAGAGAAATTGCATATATATTTCTCCTACCTAGAATAACAAGGATTCCTGATGGCCAAACATTATTACATAAATGTTGTATTTACAACATATAGAAATAAATTTTATGATTAATATTATCAAAAGTAATAGTATAGAAAGTATAAAGAAATATTATTCAAAGTACTATTATAGTTTTAAGAATTCTATATATTTTATCGTTCTAGTATGGAAAAACATTCTATCGTGGAAATCTAAGAGACCAAATGCTTTGGACAAGCTGGGCATAGTAGTGCACGCCTTTAATCCCAGCACTCAGGAGGCAGAGGCAGGTGAATTTCTGAGTTCGAGGCCAGCCTGGTATACAGAGTGAGCTCCAGGACAGCCAGGGCTACACAGAGAAACCCTGTCTCGAAAAGNCAAAAAAAAAAAAAAAAAAAAAAAAAAAAAAAAAAAAAAAAAAAAAAAAAAAAAAATGCTTTAGACATTATGCCAGATGTTAAAGTTTAATTGAAATATTGTATCATGAAAAACTCATTTACCTTGTGAAATATTTTGTTGATAGCGTGTCTTATTTCTAGTAGTAAGTTCTGGTATTAATCCAAGAAAAGTATCAAAATAATAACAATGAAAACAAAAGTTTCCCTCCTTACCTTTCACCAATTTTGTTTTATGGAACTGATTGGATTTATTCCTATATTTATTCAAGGAACTTTTATGCTTAAGATTTCAAAGCTTGACTTTATCTTTGTTGCATTGTTTTTGATAAAATTAGAAACAGTTAAAATTATGGAATGTCTCAATATTTTGGCAAAGTTGCAGACTTACTTTTTTCACTTCCCTGGGTTGCAGAAATTAGAATAAAACATCATTACCCCTATTTAAATTTTCATTTGTATATTAATTATATCCACAGAAAATTATTTGCTACTATAGGCATTATAGTAGAAAAAGGTTGATCTGTGTAATTAAAAGACAACATAAAAAAACTTACTCTTGCCTGTTGTTGTGTAAGCTCTCAGTTAGTCACGACACAGGTTCTTACTATCAATATTATCTCTCAGACTTCTCTCTGTCTTGGAGGAATATTGTAATAAGCAATGTGAAATGTTGACACTAAAGACGTTGTCTGAGTATATGTTTAACAGAAGTTACTATGATGCTGTGTAAATGTAAGTAAAACTGTGCACATACATGTCTAGAGATACTCAAGGTGTGGGGATTGCTACAAAACTCTGTTTCTGTTTGTTGGAAAATCTTCTTAGATGAAAATTTATTTAATAAGCTCATTGTGGGTCCAATGTATGACAAATTTTCTTCTGGAAACTTTCTAACCTTGTGAATTAAGAACTGTTACTGCTACTCTTTCCATACCCTGAGAAGAATAGAGAAAGATTTTTGTGTTTACTTTCAACTTTGCAATTTAGAAATGTGTGAGAACCTTGCAGCTGAAAGGAGGTATCATAAGTTGGTATAAAATATTCTCAGTTTCTGCCGTGGATATATTCCAAACGCCTCCCGCAGCATTGAAATAAGCATTTCCGAAAGTGGACTCTGTTATCACAGTTGTAATTTCACATAAATAAAATGTGTATTAAAGATTGGATACTGTGAGTTCCCAGGCTTTGTAAACTATCTAAGACCACTGTTTACTGTTCACCATCAACCAAGCAATCACTGGGCCATTAACCATCTCCACATATCTGACACGTCTCTATTGCTTTACAGCCCCTGTGTCATAACCCTAAGGAACCCAGCTGCCTGTTCTCAAATAAAATGAAGCTACTCTGAGTACCCTGGGCAATATACTTTATGAAATGACTCCTGCACTTGTCATGCTAAACAGACACCCGAATCATAGTCACTGGGCAGTGGTCCTAGGGTTAGACAGTGACCTGGAGGTTTAAGTGAAGCAGGACTTCATAGATACATTTTGTCATTGGTATTGTTTGTTGCACTTTAAAAATCAGAAGTACCTCTGTGTGTTCTGTTTCCTCCAGGCCAAAAGCCATGGAAACTAAATTGTTCTCCAGCAGTGCTGCTTATGACTACACAGCCATGAAGAAGGCTGTAACTATTTAGCCCCAAGGTGAAGAATTCTTTTATAATTATTCTTTTATGTATTCTGTGAAACTTTCATAAATGTGTGTGATATATCCTGATACTATCTACCCCCATTCTCTCTGTCCAACTCTCAAGATCCCTGTCATGCATCTCCCTCTCAACTTCATGTCCTTTCTTTTGCTAGGATTTATTTCTTCATTGACCCTACTGCACTTAATTAATGTTGTATATATACACATTAATTGAAATTTTTCTTAAAGTGCAAAAGGGAGAAGATATTTGTATGTTTTTCTGGGAGACTTCTTAAGGGAAATCCTCACCACCCCTCTCTTGTCTCCTATGTCTAAACATTTTTGCTCATCCTCATTTTAAAATATTACTTCTCATTTTGGCATTTCTCGGTTTGCTTTATTCTACAATAGAAAGTCTTCATAGTAGCCTAGCAAACCGTCTTGATTAAATGTGCACAAAGTAAAAATAATCTTAGATTATTCCAAAAAGAAACAAAAATTCTGTGATTTAAAATAAAATTCTCTTTGTTTTTTTTGAAATGCAGCAGCAACTTTGAAGTCAAAGGAACATATACCCTGTGTTACATCTATAATTTCTTCTATCACAATGGAAAATGTCAGGGAGATTTCCTGATGTTTCTTTACAATAAAATATAACATTTAAGATTTAGTACTTGGAATAAAAAACAATTTGCATGTTAAATTTTAGTTTTAAAGTGCAAAAATCAAAAACAAATATTTTTAAAAGTTGTACTAATTAATTAGTTAATGGACTGAACTAATTAAGTGCTCTATCTTCTTTGCATGACCAAAGAAGTCATCAGAGAGAAGAGAGCATCAGATCCCACTGTAGACAGTCATGAGCCACTATGTGATTGTTGGGAAGTGAACTCTGGATCTATGGAAGAGCAGCCAGTTCTCTTAACCTCTGAGCCATATTTCCAGCTCCCCAGAACAATTACTTAATGGCACAAATATCCAAGAAAATGTCAGCTGTAGCAGCCAGTGCAGCAGAAGCCCCTTCAGTGAAGTAAATGCCAAACAAGCCAATCTAAATTAAGCTACTCAGCAGACAGGGGTGTCTGTCAGTTTTCAGGAGGACATTTTGTTTTGCCTGAACATACAGCTCCCTTCTGCTGATAGTAGTGGCATTGCTTAGAGAGACATAAAAAGAGCCTTAAAGAAGGTACTTAGAGGGGAAAACACAATTATTTGAGGAAATAGAAACAAGGCAAGGTGGGTTTTAAAAATAAAAGGTAAAAAAAATACAGCCATGGAAATAAGTTCACTATGAGGAGAGGCACATTGTCTTACATTGAAACATAGGAAAGGCCCAGAGGGCAGAGCTCATGGCATTCAGAAGCCAGTCAGACCTGCCACAGGCCAAATGAAACCAATGTGGAGAAATCTCATATTTGGAAGTAAAAAGAGAGAAATAGGAATGGACTAAACCAGCTTATGAAATTCCCCTGTAAAATTAACAGACTTCGATTTAGCACAAATGTGTTGTCTGTAATTCATTTCACTAAATACAGCTTTAAATATTAAAAATATCAGAAGTTAATTGAATAGCTTAAATGTTATACCTTGTGTAGTTTTAACAAACAATTGTATAATGTAGCACATGCTTATTGTGTCTTACAAGGCAGCAAACATCATGCTTATGATGGTTTTTCAACATCAATATCACATAGCTCTCAATTTATACATTCCAGCATTTGCAAGTTAACAGTCTCCTTCTTTATTATCTTACTGAGAATGTTTTTGAATCATTCTGTCCTTGGTCATCATCAAAAGAAAGATTAAAAATAATGGTTTACTTTGAAACTTATCTCTTCGTTGGATAACATTTTCACTTTTAAAAAAATACCTTGTAAAAGTAAAAAATAAATAAATAAATAAATAAAAACAAAAACCTGATTGTTCCTTTGTCACAGGAGAGAAAGAATTTTGAAGACCTTAATGTTCTATGAAGGAAGCTCATGATGATGAGCCCATAGTGGACATGACTTAATGTTAGATTGCAATGGATTTCCAGAGGTATTACATATTGTATTCACGTTTAAATCAAATGAGTTGACTGTAGTTATACAGCTACAATAAAGGACAAATAAACCAATGCAATTTTCTACTTATAGTCAGGGTAGCTAGTAATTATTGCTATCATATCACAAGAAGGTACACTTGATATAACTATTGAGCATCGAATCATTAGCCACTGTGGCAGTGCTGATGAAGACAAAATCATGTGGGAAATGCACAATCATAACAAGTAAATCCCTTAAGAATGTTGTCTCAGGACGGAGTAAATAATAATACATGCGCATGAGAACATAATCTGTGGATAAGAGTGTTCACTGCTCTTGCAGAGAAATGAGTTTGGTTTCCAGAACCCATACTAGACATATCACCTATAACTCCAGGTTTTTAGATCTAAAAGAACCCCTTTGTACACCTACATGAACATGATACATATAAACTCCTACAGAAAAATGCATGTATAAACATAAATTAAAACAAAAACTATCTTTTAATAAAAGAGCAATTGAATAGATTTTCAAAACTCCATTTAAGTATTCATTAACGTGAGCTGACTTCTTGAAAAGCCATGTTGTTCTTTTGCCACAAATAACATACTTTTTTTGTTTTTTGTAGTATAGAACTTTTTACATTATAAACATTCATATTTTAAGACTGAAATATTTAATATTAAGTATAAGATACTTAAAATAATGTTTCCTTTAATATAGTACTATATAAAATCATAAATAGCAATAGATACTTTCTTACCACAAGAAAAATGAGAAAAATTTGTATGTCTAACATATATAATTAAGAATGTTTTCTATAAATCTTTTAGGGGTAAGGGTCTGTACATTAGACAATTTGTCTCCACTATATCTTGATGGTAGCATTGAGTTGAACACCAAAGTCTCTTATTACACTACCATCCCACTGTTTTCACTGAGAATTAACTGGAATTTAAAAACATTAAAGGAAAATTCTAGAAATTACAATTATTAATGTATACATTATATATCACCAAGAAGAATATAACAATTTGGTGTCATCCTACTTTGAAATATTCAGGATGTTAATCATCCATTTATCTAGAGCAGTAATATATTCCTCACTAGTTAGGTGCTTGCAACTACATTGGTGCTCATATTTTCAGTGTTAAAAAGCACAATCTGATTACCATGATATAGTAGATTAATATTACTTTAAAATAACTGTGCTATTCATTCATAGGAAGCAGTCATGTCACATGAACAAAAAACAGAAATTAATGGAAAACTTGAGATATTATAATAGGGTCCATATATCAGGAGTCTCTATTAAATAGATTGTTTTAGTTGCCTGTGGTTATTTATGAATTATTATTTCTAAATTTTTAAATATTATAGATATATGCAATGTTATAGTATGTGAGATGTGAAATTTAGTAGAATGTATGGCTTAAATAGACCTTGGAATGTTAAGCATACAGAACATATGACGTATCTGTGTAACCAAGACCCTTTTTCACTAAGGTAAATCTAATTAAGAACACAGAACATAAAATCTACCCTAAAGAAAGATTTGAAGGTGTTGTTAATTTTCTATATACCAGATCTCTAGCACTCAATTAGATGACCTTTAATCTGAAAGAATTTTATATATTCTTTATGGCATACCATGCTGACTTAGTAGTGGATTGTTCATGTTATAAATCTGCCATTTTTAATTAATTCAACCATTCATGAACCATAACAGGTAAGAAATAAAGCAAGGCACCATTTAAAAGAAAACACTGTAAAGTTTATAGGACTAAACATCCATTGCAAAATGACTTGCTGTATGTCTTCACAGAGGAAATGATGCAGCCCCAAACTGCTTTCCTCACTGTGTTATTAACAGAAACTGGTAGAGTTACATATCTCTGTTTGCTTAATAAGTAGCAGAACTTTTTCTGTCAATGATTTTCTGACAGTGACATTATCTTTACCTTCTTCATCTGATAGCTCTCATCATTTCATCCAAGAAAAGTCCTACGCTCATGGATCAACAGGATTAACATAGTAAAAATGGCTGTCTTACTAAAAGCAATCTACAAATTCAATGTAATTCCCATAAAAATTCCACTTCAGTTCTTCACAGAGATAGAAAGAGCTATTCACAATTTTTTCTGGAATAATAAAAAACCCAGGATAGCAAAAACTATTCTCAGCAAGAAAAGAACTTCTAGGGAAATCACCATCACTGACCTCAAGCTCTATTACAGAGCAATTGTAACAAAACAAAACAAAAACAAAAACAAAAACAAAAATATGGTAGTGGTATAGAGACAGACAAGTAGATCAACGAAATATAATTGAAGGCCCAGAAATATATCCATACACCTATGGAAACCTGATCTTTGACAAAGAAGTCAAAACCATCCAGTGGAAAAAGAACAGTATATTCAATAAAGTGTGCTGGCTCAACTGGCGGTCAGCATGTAGAAGAATGCAAATTGACCCATTGTTATCTCCTTGTACAAAGCTCAAGTTCAAGTGGATCAAGGACCTCCACATAAAACCAGATGCACTGAATCTAGTAGAAGAAAAAGTGGGAAAGAGCCTTGAACACAGGGGAAATTTTCCTGAACAGAACACCAATAGCTCAGACTCTAAGATCAACTATTGACAAATGGGATCTCATAAAATTGAAAAGTTTCTGTAAGGCAAAAGACACTGTCAATAGGACGAAATGGCAAAAAACAAGTTGGGAAAGGATCTTTACCAACTGTACATCCGATAGAAAGCTAATATCCAATATATACAAATAATTCAAGACTTTAGACTCCAGCGAACCAAATAACCCCATTAAAAATGGGGTATGGAGCTAAAAAGATTTCTCAACTGAGGAATCTCCAATACCTGAGAAGCATCTAAAGAAGTGTTCAACATGTTTACTAATCAGGGAAATGCAAATCAAAACAACCCTGAGATTCCATCTCACACTAGTCAGAATGGCTAAGATCAAAAACTCAGGTGACAACAGATGCTGGCAAGGATATGAAGAAAGAGGAACACTCCTCCATAGTTGGTGGGATTTCAAGCTGATACAATTACGCTGGAAAAGTCTGGAGTTTCCTCAGAAATTTGGAAATAGTTCTACCTAAGGACCCACCTATAACACTCCTGGGTATGTACCCAGAAGATACTCCAACATATAACAAGTATGTATGGCCCACTATGTTATAGTAGCCTTGTTTATAATAGCCAGAAGCTGAAAACAACCCAGATATCCCTCAAGTGAGGAATAAATACAGAAAATGTGGTACATGTATACGGTGGAGTACTAAGCAACTATTAAAAACAATGATTTCATAAAATTCACAGACAAATGAATGGAAGTAGAAAATAACATCCTGAGTGAGGTAAATCAGTCTCAAAAGAACATACATGATACACTCTCACTCATAAATGGATATTAGCTCCAAAGCTCGGAATCCCAAAGGTTCATTTCACAAGCCATGTGAAGCTCAAGAAGAAGGAAGACCAAAGTGTAGATACTTTGATCCTCCTTAAAAAGGGGAACAAATTACCCATGGGAGGAGTTACAGAGAATAAGTGTGGAGCAGAGACTGAAGGAAAGGCCATCCAGAGACTGCCTCACCTGGGGATCCATCCCATATACAGTCATCAAACCCAGTCATTATTGTGGATGCCAACAAGTGCTTGATGACAAGTGCCTGATATAGCTGTATCCTGAGAGGTTCTACCAGTGTCCGACAGATACTGAGATGGATGCTCTCAGCCAATCATTGGACTGAGCACAGGGTCCCCAAAAGACCCACAACTGAAGCTGAAGGGGTTTGCAACCTTATAGGAGGTACAACATTATGCACCAACCAGTACCCTCAGATTTCCCAGGGACTAAACCACCAACTGAAGAGAACAGATGGAGGGACCTATGGCTCCAGCTCCATATGTAGCCTAGGATGACCTGGTTGGACATCAATGGGAGGAGAGGCTCTTGGTCCTGTGAATGCTCTATTCCCTATTGTAGGAGAATGCTAGAGCCAGGAAGGGGGAATGGGTATATTGGTGAGCAGGTGGAGTCGGGAGGGGATAGGGGGTTTTTGAGGGGGAAACCAGGAAAGGGAATAATATTTGAATGGAAATAAAGAAAATTGCTAATAAAAACAAAACTCAAGCCAAAGGACTCAGGAACAACATGATGAACTTTAACCATCATTTTTCTTATTGAAACTGGAGTCTTTCTTAAATCATCTTTCCTTGGAAAATTATTATTTATAATTTATTATAAATTATTAGCATGTACTGCTTATGTGCTTAGATTTTATCTTACAGAATCACTACAAACCTATGATTTTATTTTTGTAGAGGAAGGAACTTCTTTTAAAAATACTCTGTATTCTGTAGGAAATCAATAACATGAAGCTTTTTATTGAAGTTTAGTGTTAAGAATCCAATTCACAAAATATAAGTTTAATACAAGGAAAACATATCATGAATCATAACATGTTTTTACCCTTAGGAGGTGGAAATCCTCAAGTAAAAAAACAAAGCAAAGCAGGAGTTAGCAGAAGAAGGATAACTACAGTGAGCATGCCAGACCAATCAATCAGAGAAGGCCCACAAAGTCCCAACCCTACACAAAGGACTACAATTAACTGAGGGAGCAGAAGCAGTACTCTCTCCAAGGAAAAACTCACCAATGGGTTGTAAATTGTTACATGATGATCTCTGGGAACATGCATACAGCTAGAATTATATGAACTTAACAGGTTATGTTTATGAACATAAAGGTCTATGTGAATGCATATAAAAATACTATAACAATTAGTGAAAGAAGAGGCCATATGTTTTCAGAAGAGTAGAGAATAGTATCTGGAAAGATTCGGCTGATGAAAATAAGAAAGAAAAATATTGTAATTAATTTATAATCTCAAAAATAAAATAAAAACTTATTCACTACATCCCACCAAGAAAAATGCATTTCACTTTAATAACAATGTCAACTTCATTGAAGGAAGAGAGATTATGATGGACTAGTATCAGGTAATTTTTAAAATCTGAAAACTTAAGAAAACAATACTATAAAACAGACTTTAGGAATTCGACAAAATAATATCAGAATTTCAGAACAAAATTAAAAGGAGAAATATATGAGCTTCAGTTAGAGATCTATTAATTAAAAAAAAAGAAGAAAAAGGCAGGCAGGCAGACAGACAGACTAGATGGAGAAAAAAGTTGCCATGGAACATGTATACTAACTAAGCTACTATTATCAGTTAAATTGCAAAATGTAATTGCTGAATTTGTATTTATATGTCTTGATTTCTATTCAGTCACTCACAAAACATGATTTGGTTGCATTTCCAATATTCAAATTAAATTTAGCCAGTTTTTCACAACTACATTTATTATGTTATTTTTTCCTAAAAATGGATCAAAATGATGACACTTCAGTGTTAAGAGCATGAATGTAAGATAAAATTTGTATTCAAATTCTGAGCGACTCTTTCACAGATTCAATATAACTGTGGAGTTTGCCATCTGTACTGTCTGCAGTCCATGTATAAATGCATCTATAAGACATCCCAGCACATGATGTGTACCATCATGCTCTGTGTGCTGCAGAGAAGAAGGGGAGAAATCACCAAAACAATGATGCATAAGAATTTCCAAGAAGGGTGTATACAAACCAGGTGACATTTTCAAAGACCTCTGGAACAACAACATGCCAGCACAGCTTAGACTCTGTGTCCAAATATCTAGATCTAAATTTATCCTTTGCATATAAAGACATAAATGTTCAGAGTAAAACGTCAGTATTCAAGTTAAAGCTAGGCACTTCATATTTTCAAGTTCCCATCTACCTCATTCAGGTGTACTTGAAAAATCTAGCTTCCAGTTTTTATACAGTATTCTGTAAAAGGGAGTCTTTTATCTCATTAAGTTTTATATGTGGAGAGCAATTTACTTCCAAACTAGAAATATATTCATTTAAGTCACATTTTTATGATGAAATAAAGATAAAACAATGCTTTTGGGTTAACACAATAAGTTACTCATTCTATCAGTAAAGACTAATTGATCAAACATGAGCCAGCTACTCTGAAACAAAAGGTATAACCATAATTGTAGAAAAATATCATTTTAATTAAATTTGAATTAGTTTGTGCTGAGGTAATAGGGAAATCTTTAATAAATATCATCTATGTCAAGTAGTTTGTGGGGCAGTGGACTGTGCCACCATACAGAAGAACTGATATGGTAATAATAAAGTTCAGAACCCCCAATAAAACTCATTAATTGGGAATGGCAGGAGTTCAAACTAGCTCTAGAGCATCTCCCTGTCCTTTCGCATGGAACCACAACACTCCAGTAAGAACATCATGGCATTTGGTCACATAGCATACTGCCTAGAGTTCTGAATACTAACGAGATATCTACACAGGCCCTGCAATGGGCTTCCTTCCCTGGGTATCCCTTCCTGCAAAAGATGTTTAATCTATAGTTCACCATGAGTAAGTCATACACATCCTCCTCTGCCATTAATAAAGCACTTTGGTCTTCCTTCTCCTTGAGCTTCGTGTGGTCTGTGAATGGTATTTCGGGAATTCCAAGCTTTGGAGATAATATCCATTTATCTGTCAGAGCATAGCCTGTGTGTTCTTTGATGATTGGATTACTACACTCAGGATGATATTTTCTAGCTCCATCCATTTGCCTAAGAATTTCATGAAGTCATTGTTTTTAATAGCTGAATAGTACTCCATTGAGTAAATGTACAACATTTTCTGTATCCATTCCTCTGTTGAGGGATTTCTGGGTTCTTTCCAGCATCTGGCTATTATAAATAAGGCTGCTATGAACATAGAGCATATGTCCATATTACATGTTGGAGCATATTCTGGGTATATGCCCAGGAGTGGTATAGCTCGGTCACCGGGTAGTACAGTGTCCAATTTTCTGAGGAATGGCCAGACTGATTTCCAGAGTGGTTGTACCAGCTTGCAATCCCACCAACAATGGAGGAGTGTTCCTCTTTCTCTACATCCTTGCCAGCATCTGCTATCACCAGAGTTTTTATGTTAGCCATTCTGAGTGGTGTGAGGTGGAATCACAGGGTTGTTTTGATTTGTATTTCCATATTGACTAAGGATCTTGAAAAATTTTTTAGGTGCTTCTCAGCCCTTCAGTATTCTTCAGTTGAGAATTCTTTGTTTAGCTCTATACCCCACTGTTTAATAGGGTTACTTGGTTCTCTGGAGTCTAACTTCTCAAGCTCTTTGTACATATTGTATATTAGCCATCTATCAGATGTAGGATTGGTAAGGAACTTTTCCCAATTTGTTGGTTGCCATTTAGTCCTATTGAGAGTGTCCTTGGCCTTACAGAAGCTTTGCAATTTTATGAGGTCACACTTGTCAATTCTTGCTCTTCAAGCATAAACTATTGGCGTATTGTTCAAGAAATTTTCCTCTGTGCCCATGTCCACAAGGCTCCCCCCAACTTTCTTTTCTTTTAGTTTCAGTGTATCTGGTATTATGTGGAGGTCCTTGATCCACCTGGACTTGAGCTTTGTACAAGGAGATAAGACTGGATCAATTTGTCTCTTCTACATCATAACTGCCAGTTGAACCAGAACTATTTGTTGAAAATGCTATCTTTTATCCATCGGATGGCTTTAGCTCCTTTGTAATATATCAAGTGATCATAGGTGTGTGGGTTCATTTCTGGGTCTTCAATTCTATTCCATTGATGTACCTGCCTTTCACTGTACCAATACCATTCAGTATTTATCACAATTGCTCTATATACAGCTTGAAGTCAGGCATGGTGATTCCATTGAGGTATTTTATTGTTGAGAATATTTACTGCTATCCTAGGTTTATTGTTATTCCAGATGAATTTGCAAGTTGCCTTTTGTAACTCAGTGAAGAATTGAGGTGGAATTTTGATGGGGATTTCATTGATTCTGTAGATTGCTTTCAGCAGGATAGCCATTTTGACTATATTAATCCTGCCAATCCATGAGCATGGGAGATCTTTCTATCTTCTGAGATCTTCTTCAATTTCTTTCTTCAGAGACTTGAAGTTCTTATCATACAGATCTTTCACTTCCTTAGTTAGGGTCACNCCAAGATATTTTATATTATTTGTGACTATTGTGAAGGGTGTTGTCTCTCTAATTTCTTTCTCATCCTGTTTATCTTTTGTGAAGAGAAAGGACACTGATTTGTTGAGTTAATTTTATATCCAGCTATGGCACTGAAACTGTTTATCAAGTTTAGGAGTTCTCTGGTGGAATTTTTAGGGTCACTTATATGTACTATCATATCATCTGCAAATCGTGATATTTTGACTTCTTCCTTTCCAATTTGTATCCCCTGATCTCCTTTTGTTGTCAAATTGCTCTGGCTAGGACTTCAAGTACTATATTGAATAGGTAGTAAGAAAGTGGGCAGCCTTGATTTTAGTGGGATTGCTTCCAGCTTCTCTCCATTTAGTTTAATATTGGCTACTGTTGTGCAGTATATTACTTTTATTATGTTTAGGTATGGGCCTTGAATTCCTGAAGACTTTTATCATGAAAGGGTATTGGATTTTGTCAAATGCTTTCTCAGCATCTAACGAGATGATCATGTGATTTTTGTCTTTGAGTTTGTTTATATAGTGGATAACATTGATTGCTTTCTGTATATTAAAACATCCTGCATCACTGGGATGAAGCCTACTTGGTCTAGATGGACTATTATTTTGATGTATTCTTGGATTTGGTTTGCAAGTTTTTTATTGAGTATTTTTACATCGATTTTCATAAGGGAAATTTGTCTGAAGTTCTCTTTCTTTGTTGTATCTTTATATGGTTTAGGTATCAGAGTAATTGTGGCTTCATAGAATGAATTGGGTAAAGTACCTTCTGTTTCTATTTTGTAGAACAGTTTGAGGAGAACTGGAATTAGGTCTCATTTGAAGGTCTGATAGTACTCTGCACTGAACCTAGCTGGTCCTGGCTTTTTGTTGTTGTTGTTGTTTGGGAGAATATTAATTACTGCTTCTATAACTTTAGGGGAATTAGGACTGTTCAGATCATTAATCTGATCCTGATTTAATTTTGGTACCTGGTATCTGTCTAGGAAATTGTCCATTTCATCCAGGTTTTCCTGTTTTGTTGAGAATAGACTTTAGTAGTAGGATCTGATGATGGTTTGGATTTCCTCAGGTTCTGTTGTTATGTCTCCCTTTTCATTTCTCATTTTGCCAATTAGGAGCTGATGCAGAAGCCATGGAGGGATGTTCTTTATTGGCTTGCTTCCCATGGTTTGCTCAGCTTGCTCTCTTATAGAACCCAAGACTACCAGTCCAGAGATCCACCACCCACAAGGGGACCTCCCCTTGATCACTAATTGAGAAAATGCCTTACAGCAGAATCTTGTGGAGGCATTTCCCCAACTGAAGCTCCTTTCTCTGTGATAACTCCAGCCTGTGTCAAGTTGACAAAAAATTAGCCAGTACACTGTTATTTTTGTTTTTAAAGTTGGGATTCTGTTCTAGTGGCTATCTTGTTTTCCATTTGTTGAAGGGTTACTTTCTTGCTCTTTCTAGGGTACAGTTTCCATCCTTGTGTTGGTGTTTTCCCTTTATTATCCTTTGCAGAATACTTTGGTTTCTCCATCTATGGTAATTGAGAGTTTTGCTGGGTATAGTAGCCTGGGCTGGCATTTGTGTTCTCTTAGTGTCTGTATAACATCTTTCCAGGATCTTCTGTCTTTCATTGTCTCTGGTGAGAATTCTGCTGTAATTCTAATTGGCCTGTCTTTACATGTTGTTTGACCCTTTTCCCTTACTGCTTTTAATATTTTATCTTTAGTTAGTGCATTTTTGTTCTGATTATTTTGTGTCAGGAGGAATTTCTTTTCTGGTCCAGATTATTGGGAGTTCTGTAGGCTTCTTATATGTTCATGGTCATCTCTTTCTTTAGGTTAGGGAAGTTTTCTTCCATAATTTTGTTGAAGATATTTGCTGGCCCTTTAAGTTGAAAAAATCTTCATTCTCTTCTATAACTATTATCTGTAGGTTTGGTCTTTTCATTGTGTCCTGGATTCCTTGGATGTTTTGAGTTAGGATTTTTTTGCATTTTGCATTTTCTTTGATTGTTTTGTCCATGTTCTTTATGGAATCTTCTGCACCTGAGATTCTGTCTTCCATTTCNTGTATTCTGTTGCTGATGTTCACATCTATGGTTCCTGATTTCTTTCCTAGGGTTTTTATCTCAACTCCCTTTGAGTTTTCTTTCTTTTTTTTTACTTCCATTTTTAGATCTTGGATGGTTTTGTTCAATTCCATCACCTGTTTGGTTGTGTTTTCCTGTGATTCTTTAAGGGATTTTTGTGTTTCTTTTCTAAGGGCTTCTCTACTGGTTTAGCAATGTTTTTCTGTAATTCTTTAAGGGCTTCCACCTGTTTCATAGTGTTCTCCTGTATTTCTTAAAGTGAGTTATTAATGCACTCATTCTAACAGTTTTCCTGCTGTTATAAACTGGAATTGTTACGTTTCTTTTTAGTGGGTTTTAAAATTAGGACATATCTTCATAAAAGGACATTTTTCTTGAAGCTTTGTCAATTACCTATCTAACATCTCCAGCTACTTTATAGTTTCAAAGTGAATTATGATTTTTTAAGTCCTCACATGTTATGAAATTGGGGATTTATCCACTAAACAAATAATTACAAAAGAACATGGTTGTGTTTGTGTGGGTAAATTATTTCATAAGACTAAATTAAATACTATTTACCACAACGAGTGGTTAATGAACATAATGTAACTGTTAGATGCAAATGTTTTACCGAGAGAATGATGCAATAGTCAGACTGTTGCTGCCTTACTGAAACAATATCCTTTAACATTGGACTCTGAATAGACCCGGAGAAAACCAGAAAAGGCTGAATTGATTATTAAAAGACCTGGATAAAAGACCAGGATAAATACTGAAGACCAGTGCATGATAAGGAGGATTTCTAATTTAATATTAACAAAGGATAGGCATACTTATTCTTCTCTGGGGAAAGAAAAGAAACTTGAATGACATACCTTGAACAGAACAATCACCAAAAAAAAAAAAAAAAATGAAGTTTAAATAAGAATGATGTTAAGCATTAAGAGAACATTTGAAATGCTTTGTGAAAATTCCTAGAAGGCAAATGACATAATATTGATGCAACATATACAAGAAACAATGCCCTGAAACCAAACAGAAATCAATGGAATAGAAATGGCAAGCTGAAGCACAAGATTGGTTTACATATCCCCTTGCTTATGCATTATTATCAATTATTATACACTATATTATTCTTATGTCCTCAGAATATAAGAAGTGTACATAAAACAAGTCAACTGTGTTCTATTGTTGAAATTAATGCTCTTAAAAAGGGTTCCTTTGGTTTTAATGAAGTAAGAACTAAGATAATGCCAAATAAGATATTAGTGAAATACTTTTATCCCCAGGAAATGCTAAGCTGCTAGAAGTGGTTGATACTGTCTAATCAATTTGGTTATGATAAAGAGCAACAGGAAGTAAAATTCACATGAATCAGTTTCTACAGAATATGATTTTTTTCTTACAATTGGCAACTGCACACAACTGATGAGCAAAGTATATTTCAAATTATACATATACTTTTTAGTATCTGCTTATATGATTTAGCATGATTATAGACTATCAGAATTGAGTAAAATAATAAAATAAATTGAAATTTTGTCAATATGTATCTACCAGAATTTTCACATAGGTAATAAAACAAATACGATAGCCTACTCCAGTCCTTGATCAGCTCATTTTCAGGCAGTTGTGTTGGTAAGACTTTATGGAGGGAGCTTCTAACCTTCTGAAGAGACACAATCTCACAGCACACCCCTGTGCCTTTACCTATAACAATATTTGCACCTCTCTTCCCTCAAAGTTTAGTAATGAGTTCTAGATGACCACTAAGACTCTGCTATCTAGAACTCTACATTTTGATTAGTTGTGGTTTTGTATAACCATCTGTTGCAAAAACCAGTCTCTTGATCAGAGATGAGAACTATACTTACTTGTCGGTATTAGAGCAAGTACTTAGAAGGTTTTAGGGATTGTGCTGGTTTAGAAAAGTTAAGAGAATAGTCTTTGACACTTAAGAGCAACCTAATTGATTCTCTAATACCAAATGCTCAGTAACATTAAACAAATTTAGCAGGTTGTACTTAGGTATGTGTAATAATAAATTTGAAAAGGGGCTTTGATATTGAAAGACAACAAGAAGTGGTATATAGGAGGGTATAGAGGGTGAAAGGGAAAGAGAAAATGATATAATACTTATAACCTCAAAGAAAAATAAAATAATTTAAAAATTAAGTGTACCATGTGTATGTAAATTTGCTTAGTAAAATTTATTTAAATTATTTGCTATACAGTTCTTGGCTTATAAAATTAAAGATATAGGGCTGGTGAGATGGCTCAGTGGGTAAGAGCACCCGACTGCTCTTCCAAATGTCCAGAGTTAGAATCCCAGCAACCACATGGTGGCTCACAACCATCCGTAACAAGATCTGACGCCCTCTTCTGGAGTGTCTGAAGACAGCTACAGTGTACTTACATATAATAAATAAATAAATCTTTAAAAAAAATTAAAGATATATACTTCTTAAGCTTCTTTTGTAAATCTAGTTTTATACATATGAAAAGACAATATTCATCTAAAAACCCCAAAGTAAATTACATGAAGGTTGTCCTTTTTGTAGCTGTTTATATGGTGTAGACTAAAAATCCCAAAATATTTGTGTACACAGAGGTAAATGAATACACCAAGCATAGAAATTGTATTAATTACTCACTATGTAATATTAAGAAACATTCATAATTAAATTATTACATGTGCATAGTGAGCTCCATATAATTAGCTAGACTACTTAACAAGGTGTATAGAAGAAAATCACATGGCTGGCATGCATTTGCCAATTCTCATTTCACCTACTCCATTGTTAAATTTAATACTGAAAGATGTTGAGTCCTCTTAGAGCCCATGTGCCTTTAGAGTTCTCGGCCTCTTTAGGTTCACTAACCTCTGCATCAGCCCTTGTTGCACCTGCTCTCTTTACTTTCCTGCTCCTACACTTCACCACAGTACATTAGCCTTCTGTCAAACAGTTCCTCTAGAAGTGGTACTCACCAATGTTTCTCATACATTTCCTGTATCATGTACTATATTCGATCTTGTTGTCATTGTTCCCAGTAATAATGGAAAGCACGAGGTAACATTGAGTTTCTCAGTTATATTCATAGCAGCCTTCTTCATAATAGCCCAAAACTGGAAACAACAAAAGATGGATAAAGAAAATGTGCTACGTTTACACAATGGAGCATTACTGTTAAAAAAATGAAATTGTGAAATTTCCAGGCAAATGAATGAAACTAGAAAATATCCTGAGTGAGCTAAAACAGACCCAGAAATAAAAAGAAAAACAAACAAACAAAAAGACAAAAACAAAACAAACAAACAAAAATGGTTGATAATCATAAGTGGATATCAACTATAAAATAAAACTAAAATAAATAAATAAATAAATAAAATCATGCTATTGTCTACAGATAAAGAGAAGCTGAGTAACAAGAAAGGCTTAAAGGGAGAGTGCTAAATCTAAACAGAAAGAGGAAAGAGAACACATATGACAGGTGGACTGGGGGCAGGTGGGATTGGGAACAGAAGCAATCAGGGGATAAGGAGTGAAAAAATACTGGGAGAAAGGCCTGGAATCAGGGCCATTTCAGGGGCAAAATGGAAACCAAGTGTAATGTAAGATCCATGGACTATAAGAATAACACTAGCTGAGACTTCTAGGGGTGGGAGACACAAGTCCTGAAATGGCCACCTTCTGTAACCAGGCAAGACCTCAAGTAGAGGGACTTGACACCAACCCAGGCACAAAACAAGCAACCTACAGTTTGTCCTGGTACAGAGTATGGGCCTGGAGGCTATCAGAATCTTCATAAAAGCATGATTCCCAACACTTCACCTGTAATACCAACCTAGTGCCTGATACCAAGCAAACGCTCTCAACAATGCTTTTGAGTTCAAAGTTATTCCTATTATAGTCTTTGGAATGAATGAAATGCCAGAAATGAAATGCTTTGCCCAGGTAAAACCAAGCATCCGCAGGAAGGTTTTGACCACTGCAAAAATCTCAGAATGAAACAAAGGAATGGATATCACTAAATAACTGGCCAATTAACATTTATTTACTTATGTTTTATGCATGTGGGGTTACACATGTCTTCATGGGTGCTCATTCATATATGTTAATGCCAGAGGAGAAATTCTCACATCTTCTTCATGAACATTGCCCTTGTGTTTTGAGATGGGATCCCTCCTTGGTCTGAATTTTACCAAAGAGGCTATACTGGTTAGACAGCACTCCCTTGGCCTGGGCTGCAGATATATATAAAGGAGCAGCCCAGACATTCTAACACTGGTGCTGAGGATTAAACTCAGGTATTTAGAATTACAATGCAAGGTCTTTACCAACGGAGCAATCCAGCCTATTTCAGATTTGTCTATGTGTTTGGTGGCATTGTTTAAGGTGGAGAAGTCAAGAGCTGATGTTTTCTTTTCATAAGATATCTTACTGAGAATAAAAATTCACAAAATGTGTAAGGATATAAACAAGTGTGGTGGGTTTTATATTGTATTTTCACTTTGTACAACTTGTTCATATCTAAGTCTAGTTTAAAATAAGATTCTGGTCTTGAAGTTCAGTGTACCATTTAAAATTATTTCTATCATGTATAAATAAATGTAGATAAATTTTAAGCCAGGTTTTATGAGAATTGGCCTCTCCGTGTGCATAACAGGCTCTTAGCTGATAATGAAGTTTCCTCTGCAATATATTAAGTCTTTATGTATTATATAAAACTCTGTAATGAAGCATCTAAAATATAGTTATTGTAAGCAGAGCCTGGATAAATGTTTTCTTTGTTATAATTGGTCTAATTTTATGCCATCATTATTAATGATTTCCTAAGCATCCAATTCTTTTTCACACTTGAACTGAGAAATGGGCAATTTTTCAGGGCTATAAACATTTCTGTTGAATTATAACTGCACCCATTATCTTAAGAGTGAACTTATCCTTAGGGCATAATCACTCTTTGCAATTATAAATAATAGTAATTTTACCTTAGCTATTATAAACTGCAGGAAGTCCTGCATAATTATTGTGCCTCGTGACCTATAAATGTTGTCCAACTTGCTGTCCATTGTTGTCTATTTGTTAGCAATGCCTTCTATTGTTTATTCTGGACTTAGTTATGATGCAAATTCATAAAGATATGATTTAAAATGAAACATGCATGTTGTTTCATAATATATAGACTTAAGACTATAGTTATAAAAGACTGATGTGATATCTATCAATGAGAAGCAAGACACTGAACCATTAAGATTAAGTTTAGATATTCTAGGAAAATAAGTTTACTGCACTATGCTGCTTATGATATTTGGAAATTTTTTCACACAGTATAAGTGTATAGAAGACTTAGAAAGAAATGATTAATTCTATGTCTTCATAATAACTTAAAATTAAAATATAACTGCATAGTTTCCCAGGTTCACTGAAATTAGTGAGGTAATGTACCTAAGAACAGAACCCATTACTGACACTTCAATAGACCAGCGTAATGCTCACCACATTCTAAATACTTATTATAACCACACATAAGTGCAGCTTTCACTTTCCTCAAGGAAGCTTTGCTTTGCAGTAGATGTAAACTATCCCAGAAAATAATGACTGACCAAAACATAGAGAACAATTTCTAGATGGTTGCCCAACACCTTCTGATATTTCAATCTCTTCTTACTTAAGAATAGCTTGGAAAGATTTTATACTTTGAAAAATAGCACTCATCCTTCTAAATTATGGCACTGGTACAGAAATCATTACAAATGAATACATTACTGAAAAAATTCAATAAAGATGAACAAGTCCCCTCCCCCCCCGCCCCCCCCGCCCATGGCCAAGGAGATGACTTGGCTGAATTCTTTCTACCCTACCAGGCGACCCCGGTTCAGTTCCCAGAATGATGACAACCATCACTACTCCAGTTCAGAGTATCCCATGATAACTTTTCTGACTGATCTAAATGCCCTCATCCATGTACGTGGTGCACATATGCACACTCATTCATATGTATACACATAAAATAAACAAGCCCTTTAAAAGATCTCAATTTCACATTCAAGTATTTTATTTAAAAATGGAACAGGTGTTGCCACTGATAATTGCAGAGTATACTATTTTACATTAACTCTTTAATTCCATCAACAAAAAGGCAAAGCAAAATGCCAACCATCTCTATGTGAAACCAACAGACTTCTGTCAGTCTTCTCAGAACAGGAGGTGTCATCATTCTGAGGGAAGGAACATCCTAAAACCCTGAATTTTCCTCTCTTACTGTTTCTGTGAGGAATTTGCCAACTCAAAGGAGAAGCCACAAGTGTTCCCGCAACTAAGAAAAGCTTGTTCCAAGCTTTTCAAATCTTTCAAAACTCCTCAGAGTCAAATGTGAGCTGAGATTCCAAAGTAGACCAACACCTCAGGCTTTCTCCTAAGGGAGATGCTCTGGCTATGAGGGGGCACTATGCATATGTCATGGGCAAGGAGGAAAGTCCGGTTAGGAACCTACAGGACCTCCTTTAATGATGCTGACTTCCCCTCCCATGCAAAGGTAGTCTACTTCTCCAGCCCGAGGAGCTTCCCAGACAGCACACCAACAGCACTGTGTCTTCCTTCAGAACACTGTGGCTATTACCAATATAAAGCATAAGGAAGGAGTGAGCTACCGGAAAATTAAAATTGAAAGAGATGCTGGGGGAATAAGGTAAGGTGTATGTGTGGAGTTATACAAAATGAATTATCCATAGAACATAGAGAGATATGCATAGGTGGCTATAACTTTAAAAGTAGTGAGTTGACTAGAGGTCAGGGCATGAAATGCAGGTCCACAGTCAGCTCTCTGAAGCTTATTCACATACATAAAACTTCTCACTCACTATTTAATAATGCATACTTCCTTGGGTGTAAGTTAGTAACCCTTCCTAACATATTATATGTTAGATTCCAAAAGAAAATTTAAGTTTCTAAATGTAGTAATGAAAACAAGATCCTTTGATGATATACAAAATAACCGAAATTAATAAAAAAAATCCAGACAAACAAGTTTATTCTTCATTGAATCTATAAAAATTCAGTTTTCAAAATAATTTCTCAGTGAAAGGATGGAAATAAATCACAATTGTACAATCTCAAGTTATGATAAAACATTTATATCATAAATGTTATGATAAAACATATATATATATATATATATATATATATATATATATATATATATAATAGTAGCCATGCTCTCTAAAAATGATTTTAATTCTACCCACATTTCTTAATGAGCTAAGATACTCTACAATAAATTAAAATATAAAATTAATTTAAAATACTTAGCATATACATATTTTTTCAAAGAGAACTGAAGTCTCTTTTTTAAAAATCTCTTTTTAATTAGACACCAATATATACTTTGTCATCACATGAAAGAAGAAAACATACTTATTATTGCTGCAAATATTTAAAATGTCTTGAAAAGCATTTAATTATATGGATTTTACAACTATGGCCCAATGAAATTGACTTACTTTTGTAGTCTGTATGTTTGAATTTGTGTTGACTTATATATGTCCCCTTATATGGACAAAATGTATATATAATCTGATAAAATGTGAATATAATCTGTTGCATGCTCATCATAGCTGTTTGTCTATATAGCATATGCTTGTGTGTGTGTGTGTGTATATATATACATAAATATGTATATATGTAAACAAACATGTATATACTGTATACATGAATATATGTATGTATACATATATGGAGAGAGACAGACACAAACGCAGACAGACAGATATAGAAAGACAGAGAAAGAGACAGACAGACAGAGACAGAAAGAGACAAGATAGAGTCAGAGACAGAGAGAGAATGGAGATGATAGAGAGAATGAAGGAAGGAGAGAGAGAGAGAGAGAGAGAGAGAGAGAGAGAGAGAGAGAGAGAGAGA
>NC_034593.1:137790466-137791597 GCF_900095145.1 Mus pahari
TGCAACCCTGTAGGTGGAACAACAATATGAACTAACCAGTACCCCCTGAGTTTGTGTCTCTAGCTGCATATGTAGCAGAAGATGGCCTAATCGACCATCATTGGGAAGAGAGTTCCCTTGGTCTTGTAAACTTTATATGAACCAGCACAGGGGAAGGCCAGGGCCAAGTAGTGGGAGTGGGTGGGTAGGGGAGGAGGGGCAGGGGGTATAGGGAACTTTCTGGATAGCATTTGAAATGAAAATAAAGAAAATAATAATAAAAAAATTGAAATAGCAAAAGAAAAAAAAAGAAGAAGAAGAAGGCTCATTCCGTGATGAAGTTAATTCTCTCCTCGCCCCCCTCAGTAATCATCCATTTTTCTGTAGCTCCATTTTTTATTTTTTAAGAACATCATACATGACTACAATATTTATATCATTTTTACTGGTCCTCTTAAAACTTCTGTGTACCTTCATTCAAGCTTTGGTTTAGAATTGTTTATTTAAAATACCTGACTTGTCAGAATCATGGGTGCTTAACATTGGCTTGTATTAGACCTTTGACTTAACTAGTTAGATGAAGGGTGGAGGTTTATGGAACATCTGCAACCTACCACTACGAACTATAAGAAACACACATATAAACATAACTTAACCAAATACTTTGAAACACAAATTTGGTTTGCTTCATTTATATTTTGCACCGCTAGTCTAACTTTTCACGGATTTAAAAATCTTCATTTCTGTGGAGCCACTGTAGACATCAGAAAATACAACCCGACACATTTATAACGTTATTTTAACATGAAAATTAGAATTGTATTACAATTGCCTCTTTTGTTCTGTAATGCTCAACATTCATTGTAACTAATGAAATAGATAAATTCCATCAGTTATACCATAAAACTTGAAACTATTTAAAAACAGTAGATGCCACAATTTCTGTATAGATTAATACCCATTCATACATGCTGTACTGGCTAATTTTGTGTCAACTTGACACAGCTGGAGTTATCACAGAGAAAGGAGCTTTAGTTGAGGAAATGCCTNCATGAGATCCAGCTGTAAGGTATTTTCTCAATTAGTGATCAAGGGGGGGGAAGGCCCCTTGTGGGTGGGACCATCCCTGGGCTGGTAGTCTTGGGTTCTATA
>NC_034593.1:137791652-137797143 GCF_900095145.1 Mus pahari
TGACCTGCTTGAGTTCCAGTCTTGCATCCTTTGGTGATTAACAGCAGTATGGAAATGTAAGCGGAATAAACCCTTTCCTCCCCAACTTGCTTCTTGGTCATGATGTTTGTGCAGGAATAGAAACCCTGACTAAGACACACGCATTCATCATTTTTAACTGCACACTTTAGTAATTCTTCAGAATACCATCCTTTTTAGTAAGCTTTAAAAAAATAAAATTTGCTTTAGGTCACATTTTTAATGAATCTCCCTTTGTATAAGCTACATTAAATCATATTCAAGTGAGACAACAATTCTCACAGGTAATATATAATAGGAAAGATATCATGACTTTAATGCCTGGACAATGCCTACCCAGAAATACAAAAACTGTGAACAAAATTTGATCAAATGCTCAAATTATACAATCTTAGCTACTTTTCTAAACCTCTCAGGTTATCTTCAAATTCCAGAAATGTCTTCAAAATTTTGTGCTATCTAAAAAGACCTGGGACTCCAGACTCTCAAGAGGAAAGAGTTTTAAGTAGACATAAGAGATTAATTGAAAATATTTCTAATTCCTAAAGAACATTGACAACCTAATATCATAACACGTAGTGATCAGACCTTCTGAGCATTCAGGGATGAACTTTGGTGATTACCAAGGGGTTGTGTTTATTATATGCACTTTATTTTGTAAAATCTATCAAAAGGATAATATTTTTATCCTAGTTAATCAAATGCTTTTTATTCATCCTGTGGTTTCTTGTAACTATCTGAAATGGCATTTTCTTCCTCAAAACTTAGTTTCTTCAGCATACATAGTGATATAGAATATTGTTGTCAGATATTGTCAATATTTACAACAAATTTTATTATTTACTACACTAAATCCCTTTTTGTGTTTCAAACAATTGGGAATTCATTAGTTAGAGGCTGTCAAAATATTATGCTCATTTTTTCACTAATAAAATCCTTATTGCATTATGATAGAAAATAAACTCCTAATTGTGGCATTTTGGGAGAATACATTTATAATAACAAAAATTATTATCATTGAATAAGTTATAGTGAGCCAAATGGGGCTTTCACTTTTACATAAATTTAAAAAATATTTTCAGATTTATTTTGAACCAACAAAACATGGCCAAGAGTGAAATTGTAATACACACTATTTTAGAATTTAAGCTGTTGTCAATTTAATGCCAGTTTAGTTTTTAAAATTCTCTTCCAACATGCTCAATAACAATATAAAAATAACCAAGAAAAACATGTGGTTGACTTTCAGAAAGCCAAAGTAAAATTTGTGTTAAATAATTATTAGAATAATTGGCGTTGGGTCTGGTAGAAATATCTTAGAGATGATTAAATTGAATATTATATTATGTGTTTTATATTCAACAATAATCTTACGTCTAATGAAATCAATTTGTAAGAATGCTGATTATAATACAACCCAGTAGATTTTTGAAATAATCATTTTGAAAGTTTAGTGTGCTCTTAAATTAATCATGTGCTTTGCTTTAATTCTTTGAACAACTCATGTACATACATATTTATTCAGGGCACAATTTTAGTTTTATATTTATACAATAATACATCATTAGAATCAATACCCTTCCCATTTTAATTTTCTTTAGTTTAATTTTCTAGAGCCTCCTCTTTTCCAGCCAAGGCTTACATTTGATTAAGAAATCTTGACTGTGCAGTTCATGATATTCAGTGATAAAATATGATTTATCATATAGGAAATAAAAGTAATATCAAGGAAATTCAATGCCTGCAACACAAAAATATGATTCCTACTATAAAATAATCTTGAATGCTACTCTTCATTGTTAAGATAAGCATAATTATGAAAGTAATTATTTATAGAAGAAATGTTCTGCACCTGGGTAAATGTTCTGTGATGATGGAAGGTGATTTTTAGGCATATTTTCTCTCTTTCTCTCTCTCTCTCTCTCTCTCTCTCTCTCTCTCTCTCTCTCTCTCTCTCTCTCTTCCCCAAATCAGAAAGCTTATTGGTTCACTGGCCACAGTTACGTAAATTAGGAAAGGTGTGTGTGTTTTTCTGGATGCTAGATGTTATCTATTCATAAAAGGGAGCAGGAAAGAAGAAATGTGACTCAAAATGCAGACCTATACCCAGCTGTTCGTCAACTAAAGATACAAAATCACAGCTTTATAATTCAGAGTATTTACAGGGTTGTAATATATATTTAGAGGCAGTTTTTAAGTACACACTAAGAGTAAAGGAAAAAACTTTAACATGGGATTCTTGAGAATACTATGCTGAGCTGCTGAGCACGAGAGGGAGAGAGATGGGGCAGAAAGGATGCTGGGGAAGGGACACATTCCTTAATGCTCTGTGAACAAATCAAGCAGATATTTAACACATGTCAACAAATACCCCCACGCTGTAGGTTGCATAAATAAATAGAAGAAATCATAGGATAAACTAGAACAAAATATCTGTGTTACTCATTGTCAGCTTATTAGAATGTTACATAGATTTGAAAACTGATATACTGAAATTCAAACACTTAAAGTCACTGTCCCTATACAGAGGTAACTATTAAGTGAGAGAACACATATTGTGTCCTCTCTAGCATGACTAGATTGTGACAATGAGACAGCAAAGCTCCTCCACACACAGGTTTATATTAGTACATGACAAGAACAAATCCACTCACAATATGACTTTAGATTCCCAGTGACCAGAACTCTGAAACAAATAAATGTTTGTTGTATGAACTGCATGATCCTGGTTATTAACTGAAAGGATCCCTAGGAAAGTAGAATATATGTGCCACTGGAACAGACCTCAAACACTGTAGAGTACACATGAGAAGAGAGTCTGATGAATCCAAGGACAGGTATGATATGGAGGTCCAGGGAAGGCACACAGTTGCTAATTCCAAAATTCGAGGAAAAAACACTTGGGTGTTTCTCTGTGAGGAACTAATTTAAGAGGATACACACTGCTTTTTCATGTTAGAAATTGACCATCAGAATCCTGAAATATCTGGATAATGTACCTATAGCCTTCCTGTGCTAAGCTGTGGACATTGGAGGTGAAATGTTTGTACCATTGTAAATAAGAAACGGCACAGTACATGCTCTGGGGACAATAAATGGGTATATAAGAATCCAAGACACTTTGGAAGGAATTATTATTACTATTATCATTAATCTTTATTTACAGTCCAGTTGTTATTCCTCTCCAGTTCTGCCCTCCAGAATTTCCTCATCCCATTCCTCCTCCTCCATCTCCAAGAGGATGTCTCCATCCACCCACAACCCACCAGGCCTCCAAGCTCCCTGGGGCCTCAAGTCTCTTGAAGGTAAAAGACATCTTCTCTCACTGAGGCCAGATCATGCAGTCCTCTGCTGTATATGTGTTGGTGGCCACAGACCACCTAGTGTATGCTGCCTGGTTGGTGGTTCAGTGTCTGAGAGATTTCAGGGTCCAGGTTAGTTGAGACTGCTGGTCTTTCTATAGGGTTGCCCTTCTTAGCTTCTTCCAGCCTTTCCCTCATTCAACCACAGGGGTCCCTAGCTCCTGTCCATTATTTGGGTATAAATACCTACTTCTGTCTCAGCTGCTTGTTGGGCTTCTCAGAGGCCAGCCATGCTAGACTGCTGTCTGAAAGTACACCATAGCATCAGTAATAGTGTTAGGCCTTGGAGCTTCCTCTTAAGATGGGTCCCAATTTGAGCTGCACACTGGGCCTCCTTTCCCTCAGTCTCTTTTCCATTTTGTCTCTGCAGTTCTTTTAGACAGGAACAATTTTGGGTTAGAGTTTTTGAGTGTGAGATGGCAACCCCATCTCTCCAATTAATACCTTGTCTTTCTACTGAAAGTGCACTCTACAAGTTCCTTCTCCCTGCTGTTGGGAATTTCATCTAAGGTTCTTCCCTTTTGAGTCTTAAGCATCTCTCACTTCCCAGATCTTTGGGACATTCTAGAGGAACTCCCTCCCAAGGTTGCTTATTTCCATTCATTCTGCTGGCCTTCGCGGCTTCATTGTAAGTGAAGATTTTTTTTAATGTTTTACTTGATTGGTTATTGTAAACACCACCAGATACTTCATTTGATAAAAGAGGCATAATCCTAGCCTGTAAAATACTAACTGGTAAATCCCTAGAGAACCATTTGGAGTGAATCCATTTCCTCTTGCTTATCCAGTATCTCCATGCTGTGGGGGCATGCCTTTGCCATTATGTATGTCATATTTGGTAATATGCCTTAAAAGGCATTAGACTTTTGACAGTGGTGGTCAGCTTTAACCACAATCCCCTTCTATCATGCATGTGATCTAAAATACTTCAGTTTCTGTCAATTTTCTTAATGAAATTAGATGCATTTGTGGCTTTTAAACTTCAGCCTTATGCCAACACATCTTTAAGTTTCCCTTGAACTTCTTCTACCTTAATGATATTAAATAAATGCCCCTTCATTGCTTATGAATTCACAACTTGCACATCCACTGTTGAAACTGTATAGTAAAAAGTGCACTTCCCTATCATTTCTATGACACACATGCTAAAATGTTAGCATAATTGAATATTTAATGATTGTCTGTTTTCATAATGCTACAGCACATTTTGTGATAATAATCTCTCTTTCACTGATTAGTTATACCATTCTTGTTTTATTTATTTTTGTTCTATTTTGTTTTCTCAAAACTCAACACAGAAAGAATCCATTTCATTTTATAGTCTAGTTTCAAAAATGTATTTTTTCTATGTTGATAGAAAGGACTTAAAACCATAACAACAATAACAGCAACAAAGCAAAAGTAATGTCAAAATAGAGAATTATGGGCACTGGGATCAAGTTTGCAAACATCAAATCCCTACTTTGTCCCCTACCAGCTAAAGAATGTACTGCATTGTTTACTTTCTGTGAGACACAGATATTATTCCTATATAATAGGGATTGGTGTGGTGAAATGATCAAGCAGGTAAAGTCACTCCCAGCCAAGTATTGGGAATTGAGTTTGAAACTCAGAATCCATATAGCAGGAGGGGGAAAGAGATGCCTCCAAGTCATTAACTGACCTTACATGTCCACTGTGGTACACACATGTACACACACACAGGTACATATAATAATGACTATTGTTAATAATAGTAACACAATTCAACTGTACTAATAATATGTACCTTATAATAATGATATTATATATTCAGTCCTTAACTATTAAATATGTTTTCAAATTGTAAAAATATTATGCAAATTATTCTACTTCCCTTGTCCCAATCATATAACTTAGGATAAGATTGTTAGCATCCCTGCTAGGCTCCACCCAGCAGTTACCTGGCAACAGCCAAGTAGGCCCGGCTTACTATAAAAGGGGCTGTTTGTCCCTGTCTCACTCTCTTATTCTCTCTGACTCTGTTCTCTCCTTAACCCCTTCCTCCCTCTTTCCCCATTCCCCTCCCCTTTCTCTGCACATGTTCCTGGTGGCTACTGCTGCTGCTGCTCTTCCTCTTCCTCTTCCTCTTC
>NC_034593.1:137797422-137812978 GCF_900095145.1 Mus pahari
TACATGTGCCTGTCTGTCTCTGCCTCTGCCTCTGTCTCTGTCTCTGTGTATATGTGCCTGTATGTCTCTGTCTCCATTCTCAACACTTCTCAACTCGTCTTCCTGTGCTCTAAATAAACTCTATTCTACACTATACTTGTTGTATGGCTGGTACCTCAGGGTGAAGGGGTTCTCAGCCTGGGCCTGCTAAGGCATACCATACCTGACTCTAGTAAACATATTCCTGGTACTTTATTTTTTTTTTAACACAACCGTGATACCTTTTTGCTTTTACTGATAAGTCATATAACTGTTGATGAACATTCTCAAGGTTGCATAAATATGTTGCCCCATCCAAGTCTGAGAGTCCAGAAATTTCTTCTTTCGAAATCCTTGTCAGCCACCATGTAATAACAGAAAATTTACTGCTCTGTTGAAAACATTATATAAATCAGCATTTTTTTCATTTATCTCTGCATCTCCCATAACCCTCTTGTCACCTCCTAATCAACTATATCCACCATATAATTTTATTTTCTCTCCTTCTGTATTTTCTTAATAGCATGTTCCCTTCTCATAACTTCTGATATGCATTAACTAAAATAAATGGGTAAAGCATTAATAGCCTATACTTCTTTATCCCCTCTAAGCATTTTACACATATTTTTAATTATTTTACATCATACTAATTTCAACTTTTAATATTACTTGAATATCTTTATGTATGGGCTACAAATTTAATCCAGGCATAGAACACACAAGAAAAGTGCTCTAATGTTGGCAAGTGACATAATAATGAATGAATTGAAAGATATTTTTTGTCATTACTGTATTTTATTTTGAGAATGTGCCTCAGTAAATTGTCAGGTTGACAGTGAACCTGCTCTGTAGCCTAGGTATGGATGTTACTCTCATGCCTCAGCCTAAAGTGGCTGGTATTAAAGGTTATTGTCACTATGTCCAGTTGAAAAGAGGACTCAAGGAAAGAGACACAAAACATAACTCATAAAAGTGGGGGCAATGGTTGCATCCAATATACACTTTGTTTTTGAATTGTTCGTTTGCACTAACTTATTTAGTTTATACAATTGCTCATACTATTGTGCATCTTAGCAGCACTTTATCCTTAAGAAAGGAATTTGCCATGCTCTGCATATTCAATTTATGCTGCTTAAGATGAAATACATGAACACATCTTATCACTGGTTTTCAGATGAAGAGATTTTTGTTTATAAACATTAAATTGATGACCCAGTGTAACAAATCCAGTAAATGATGTCACACTATAAATAACTGGCTTCTCCACAGTGAGAGCTTTAAGTTCTTCCTTGAGGGGTTCATGTCTGTCATGACCTGGTAGAAAATTTAAAATTATAGACATATTTTGGTATCAAATGAATGGTTTAGCAGTTTTCATCAGTGTAAAAAACAAATGCATTTAGTTCCTAAAATCACAAATTTGTAGACTGAAGTTAAACTATGATATATCTGCTATTTGTCTGTTTTATTGTCATGATTGCTTGGGATTGTTTGTGCTTCGTTTAAAATGTCCATGAGTACCCTGATATTGCGGCCTCTTGTGAGGCTATGCCAGTGCCTGGCAAACACTGAAGTGGATGCTCACAGCCAGCTATTGGATGGAACACAGGGTCCCCAATGGAGGAGTTAGAGAAAGTACCCAAGGAGCTGAAGGGGTCTGCAACCCTATAGGTGGAACAATAATATGAACTAACCAGTACCCCCTGAGCTTGTGTCTCTAGCTGCATATGTAGCAGAAGAAGGTCTAATGGGCCATCACTGGGAAGAGAGGCCCCTTGGTCTTGCAAACTTTATATGACCCAGCACAAGGGAAGGCCTGGGCCAAGTAGTGGGAGTGGGTGGGTAGGGGAGCAGAGGTGGGGGGAGGGGGTATAGAGAACTTACGGGATAGCATTTGAAATGTAAATAAAGAAAATAATAAATAAAATAAAATAAAATAAAATAAAATGTCCATGAGTATCATAGCCCATACTTCTTAGGGGACTTACTTTGTTCAAATTTTTTTCAATTAAAGCAAAACAGCTCCACATTTAATATAATTTAAATCAAAAAGGAAGAATAGCTTGTTGGCTTTAAATTTTCAGGAATACACTTTTTACAATCATGTATAACTAATTTCAAACCCAATAAAGATTGGATAAATTGCTTCATTCTATAAGACATACATGGCAGTCACTTTTCCAATATCTATCTACATGAAAGGTTAAAGAGTCCTTATTTAGAGTGAAAAAAGAATCATCAGATAAAATTGTCATGTCTGCTTTATGCAATCTAGAAAGGAAAAAAAATGAATTGGGAAGAAGACAAGATGATTGAAGAGAAGCTTACAATATGAGGAAGGAGGATGCTGCTTATGAATGCAGCTCTATTATGGTGGCCAAGAAAAGACTTGAAAAGCAGAAGATTTTTGATTTAGGTAAGAAGTGATATGTAAATTATGTAAGTATTTTGGTAAAAGAATGGTTTGAGAAGTTGAAATAGTCAAACCAGGATGGTGCAAATAAACTGAAAGAGATGATGTATAGAGAGACAAGGCAGAGAGCACACTGAGAAGATGCTGAGCCTTATATTCCAGAAGGAGTTCTCTGATGCCAGAACAAGATGTTCCTCTCAGGAAGCCATATACTATGTGTTCACTGGACTCCTTTGAAAGTATGATGGGAAAGCCAGCACAGTGTGGAGGGGTCTTAGGGAACTGAGTGGATAGCGATGAGGTTATACTAGGTGAAAGATGCATCTGATTCTTCAATGAAGGGGAGAACTGCTATAGAGTATGTTCTGAATATTGGAGGTAAGTCAGTGTTCTGAATATTGGAGGTAAGTCAGTGTTCTGAATATTGGAGGTAAGTCAGTGTTCTGAATGTTGGAGGTAAGTCAGAAGAAATTTCATCAGTGTTGGAAATTAAATTCTGAAAGAAAGAAAGGAATTGAAGATGTTCCAAAACATTTTTGCTTCTTACACTGCTAGTATCTGAGATTGGCTACAGGGGAGTAAGAACATCTCATCCAAGAACTAAAGTATGGTTTTGGATAGGTGAATTTGAGTCATGCCAAACAGAAGTGATGAGACAGTCACTTGACACAGCCCTTTGCAGCAACCCTGCAGGTACACACAGAGAAATTTTTGTGATCTTGTGCCTGGTTCACAGTTTTTTGCTTTGGCAAATAAGCATGATGGTTTCCGTTTCATTCAGGGGTACATATCAAATACATGTAAATGTTTTACTACATGCAAGACTGCTCATAACTACACTTCTTTTATTTGTTTGTTTATTTATTTACTTAAAATTCCAGATTTTATTCCCCTTCCCTTCTACCCTCCAACTTATCCACATCCCATATCTCCTCCCCATCTCCCTGTCTCCATGAGGATGTCTCCACCCCTGACCCCAAGCACAGCAGACCTCTAAACTCCCTGGGGCCTCCAGTCTCTTGAGGGTAAGATGCATCTTCTCTGACTAAACCCAGACCTGGCAGTCCTCTACTGTATGTGTTGGGGACCTCATATCAGCTGGTATATGCTGCCTGGTTGATGTTCCAGTATCTGAGAGATTTCAGGGGTTCAAGTTAATTGAGATTGCTGATACTCTTACAGGGTCACCCTCCTTCTTAGCTTCTTCCAGCTTTCCCCTAATTCAGCGGCAGGAGTCAGCAGCTGCTGTCCATTGGTTGGGTGCAAACATCTGTATCTGGCTCTTTCAGCTGCTTGTTGGGACTTCAGGGCAGTCATGATAGGTCCCTTTTTGTGACTGCTCCATAGCCTCAGTAATAGTGTCAGGTCTTGCCCCTCCCCCAGCTGGATGCCACTTTGGGCCTGTCACTGGACCTTCTTTTCCACAGGCTCCTCTCCATTTCCACCCCTGAAGTTCTTTCAGACAGGAACAATTATGGATCAGAGTTTTGACTGTAGGATGGCAATCCCATCCCTCACTTGATGCCCTCCCTGTCTTTCTGCTGGAGGTGGGCTCTATAAGTTCCCTCGTCCCAATGTAGGGCATTTCATCTAAGGTCCCTGTCTCTGTATCCTGAGAGTTTCTCACCTCCCAGGTCTCTGGTACATTCTGGAGGTTTCCTCCAACCTCCTACCTCCTGAGGTTGCCAGTTTTCGTTCTTTCTGCTGGCCCTCAGGTATTTCAGTCCTTTTCCCCACCAAATACCTGATCACGTTCCTCTCTCCACACACCCCCTTTCCCTCCCAGATCTCTCCCCACTTTTTTCTCCCTCCCAAGTGGTATTGATGGATTCTCACTTGGGCCCTTTTAGCTGGTTGAACTTTTTGAGTTCTGTGGGCTGTATCTTGGGTATTTGGCTTTTTTTTTTTTTTTTTTTTTTTTTTTTTTTTTTTTTTTGCCAATATCCACTTACTAGTGAGTACATGCCATGCATATCCTTTTGGGTCTGAGTTACCACCCTCAGGATAATATTTTCTAGTTCCATCCATTTGTCTGAAAAACTCAGGATGTCCTCAATCAAAACCTCAGTTGACAACACATGTGGAGAAAGAGGAACACTCTTCCATTGCTGGTGAGATTGCAAACTGGTACAACCACTCTGGAAATCATTCTGGAGATGCCTTAGAATACTGGAAATAGATCTACCTGAAGACCCAGCAATACCACTCTTGGGAATATACCTAAAAGATGCCCCACCATGCCAAAGGGGCACATGTTTCAATATGTTCATAGAAACCTTGTTTGTGACAGCCAGAATCTTGGAACAACCCAGATGTCCCAGGACAGAAGACTGGATACAGGAAATTTGGTAAATTTGCACAATGACATAGTAACTATATCTCTTATCCAGGCTGAAAGCCCTCTCATGCCCATTCTTGCTAAAAGAGATTGCTAAATTCTCTACTGTATTTATACATTGGGATTTGAATGTAATAACTGATTTTTGTTGTCACCTTGATTCATCTGTGTAGAGGAAATGTCAATTAATAAAATTTCTCTATCAGTTTGGCCCCTGGGTTTGTCTTTGGAATAAGTTGCCTGATTGTTAATTGATATTAGAGAGCTCAGGTCACTATAACCGGTGGCATCTCTAGACAGGTGAGCCTGGGCTGTATAATTAAGATGAATGTGCAAGCCAGTAAGAAGCTTTCCTGAATGCACCTCACTTCTCCATCTTGAGTCCTTGCCTTGACTCCCTTCAGTAATTGATAGACCATTTCCCCAGAAGACGAGGAGGAGGAAACCATTCCTTGCCAGCTTGATTTTAACCATGGATTTTATCACAGTAAAAGAGACTCAAAGCAAACAATTCTACAGTAACTAGAGTAAAGCAAGCATATCTACCCAAAATGGATATATGTCTTGGTAACCTGAGTGAATCACAGATCACATTGTTGAATTAAAGGATAACATATCCTTCTTTTACATTTATGTAGAAAGGGGAAATAACCTGGAAAGTAAAAACAGTTGCTACACCATTACTGGATGAAGGGTTGAAAATGTATTTCAGAGGTTTATTTAGTCATCAGCCTCATTCTTAGTCTTAAACTCAGTCTTGGCTTATCATCTCATTTGGCTACATGACATGATAATCTTTAATCATCTTTAATTTTAAATCATTTATATCAACGTTTAATTTTAAAATGTGTGCTCCTTTATGTCCCATGTGCTATATTTTAATAAAATGGTTACATAAATGTGTCGTTCTTGATCCTGTTCTTCACCTACTAGTGCTGAAACGATATATATCAGGAAGGGATACATACATACATACATACATACATACATACATACATACATACAAAAATAGTGCTAAAATGTTCCCTAGATGAAATGAGGTAGAGCTGTAGACAAGATGGTTTTTGCAATGACAGAAGCAAGAGCCTATCTTCTATGGATCTAGAGACAGAGTGTGTGATAGATGTGTGTGAACTTCTGGCCACTTGCTGCAGTGAAAGCTGACAAATTTCTGATTATCTTCAAATGGAAAATGGAATCATATTAAAGGGGATGCATTAGAGTGGAGTAAGTGTTAGAAGACAAAGGAGAGGAAAATAAACTAACACTCACTGTAGAGGCTGACTCATGAAGAAATCTATCCAGACAGCTAGCCCTCACTCACCTTGCCTACAGAGTTTAGCAGACAGGACATATAAATATTTTCTCTCTCTCTCTCTCTCTCTCTCTCTCTCTCTCTCTCTCTCTCTCTCTCTCTCTCTCTCTCTCTCTGCTCTCTCTGTGTGTGTGTCTGTCTGTCTCTGCATGTCTCTGTCTCTATGTCTCTCACGTGTATATATCTGTCTTTGATTCTCAAGCATCATTAGCCAAAGTACTCAAGTAAGAGCAGAAAGCTGGCATTTCTACAAATGTTCTTTTATCAAATGGTTACAAAAAATATGAGAAGAGTAAAGGTCATAAATTTAGTGATTGACCATGAAATGAGGTGCATAGGTCCATTTGAAAGAGGATGTCAGGTCATAAACAAGTTACAAACATTAAGAATTAGGTATTTAAATATATATTTAGTGTTCAATAGGCAGTTAGTGCTTCAGAATACTGCAATAGCATTGTGGGGTCTACATTTGTTTCTCCTCCACTCTCTTTCCTCTCTTCTGTTCCTCCATTCCTCCCTGTCTCTTCCCCTTCTCCCTGCCTCTTCCCCTCATCCTTCCTCCCTTCCTCCCCTCCTCCCCTCATCTCATTCTCCCATTCTCCTCATGACTTACTCTAATAATATCTTGTTGATGTGTAAGGCAGGAATGTAATTTCACCCAAAGAGAACGGTCTACAAATTTCTCCGGCCAAGATCTAATTGCTAAGTCTCAAAGTAAAACTAATATACAGACTAACTTCTGCCCTTACAGAGTCTGGAACAGCACAACAAATCCTTTTATTTCAAAATGTAAAACTGTGTCATTCAAACTCAACATATACAACTGATGTCTCACTGGCATGAGACTTTTGTGCCCTGCAAAGGGTTGCAATCCAAAGATGAATTACCACTATTACATTTCTAGCATACTTATTTACCTTCAAAAGCTGATATTTATCATAGTTATGGTTTGTAAGGCTTATAAAAATATAAACGTTTTATTTAAGAAGGTTGCTTAGTTTCAGCTGAATATAACATTCAAATAGTAAAAAAAAAAAAAAACAAAACATTCATTGAGCAAGTATTATTCAGAAATATCAAAATATACCTAAATGAAAATAACATTTAATTAACGTTTCCTGAGAACACTAATGAGCCATACCAATGACACTAGCTCTCCGTGTGTGTACCTTTGCTCTGTGACCTGACCAGGAAAGAGTAACTTGAGAAGATCTTTTAAACAATTAGAAGTTTGCGCACATGTTTGACTTTGAAGAGTTAGTTTTATGAATTTCATGGAATAATTAAATTTGTAGATTTAGTTACTTCATTTCATCTACATATCCTTTTAAATATACATGTTCAAACAGTTTTCTACCACGGTTACATGTTTTACTGAGATGTGCATATTTATATAGCATATAGTCTTCCCAGGAGAATACTGAAATATAGTTTCTTATTCCCAAGGATTTTTCATAAGAAACAATAAAAGATTGCTGTGCAAGTTTAATGAGTTTAAAAATTACTTTAACTTCTGTAAAGTTCATTAAATTCCCTTTCTCTTTGTACCGCTGATAGAGAAGTTATTTCTCGCATCTCTAGTATTCTGTGGAGACTTCTTCAGAATCCTGCTTGCTGGTGAAGGGCAAAATTGGACATTAAGATTCTGTGCTTGCACCTCAGCCCTAGCGCTCCCTCTCTGATCTGTTTGATCATATTAGTAATCTGCTGAATGTGCTGTTTATAACAAAAGTTTCATCAGATGAAAAGAATAAACTTTATAAAAGCAACAATGAAAACACCTGGTACAAAAAACAGATAATGTACTGCTTTTATTCACATAATCACTTCCCATTGTTTGTGATTAATTTGGACTCAGTATTTTATTTCATGCCTTTCTTCATTGTATTGTATACTCATTAAGATCAAATTTCATCTGCTTTTTAAAATTTTTTCTTAGCCTACAAAACTATGGATCTTATTAGTCAGAGTTGTGCATTTATATTATTGCTTACATTAAATCTACTTTTAGAAAGGTTGTCATAGTTACTTCAGATTCATTTAATGCTCCATAAATATTTGTAAAATATATTTAGAGCCAGGGCAGAGTTATGCAATTATTAATCCTTCAATGATTCCATTTTTCACAGAAAAAAAAAAAAACAGATGTAGGAAAAATGATGTTTATGTCACTCATGGAGAATGCGTAAGATGCAATCTATAGAAACACTTTACAAACAATTAAATATTTTTTAAAAGAGCATCATTCTTAACTTTAGAGTACAGTATTTCAGACAAATGGGGTGAATTTTAAGTTATCTCAACTGTAGCTGCAGGTGTGTGACTGGGAGAAGCCTGGTGGGAGGTTTTCAGGGCCCAGTGTGTGTGCCTTGGCTGCCTCCCCTCTGCTGCCAGCACCTGTGGAGAGATTGTTAGATGCAGTCACTCATTTAGCTGGCACAACTATGCTAGGAGTCCCACATTATTTTTCTCATTAAAGCTCTCAAACAAGCAATGTGCCATCTGACCCACACACAGTCATGGAGATTTGGGATTCTAACTCTCTCATCTCAATGTCTCAGCAACGTGTTTCTTCCATATTAGAAAAGAGAAGCCATGTTTTAATAAGAAGTGAGAGAAAATAATATGAAGAAGGAATGTATTAATGCAAAATACTATAATCGCAGTATCTTAATATAACATAATACAATCCAAATAAACACAGCATTCAGCTAAGTAAAAATCATTTGATATGCATACTAGCCAAAGAAGATCATTTTATTATGGGACAGATAATAAAAATATAAGCCCTTATATAGTTTATGTAGACAATGGTCACATCTATGCAATTTTCTTGTTTAAAATATTCATTTAAACCATAAATATAATTAATACTGTAAAGTAGTGATTTTTCACCTGTTACAGTCTCTATAAAGTTTTATTTTAAGGGCTACGGTAACATGTGAGGTCCCGAGTTAAAACCCCAGAAATGAAAAATTATAGTTTCTGGATAAATGTAGCAGAGCTAGAGTAAAAGTACCCTTCTTTTTCTCAAAACTCAACACATATATGGATGTCTAAAACCTTTAATATGGATGTCTAAAACCTTTAATATGGATATCTAAAACCTTTAATGGCAGAACTAAAGGATGAGAAAAGCTAGACCTTCAAAAACAAGGACTACAAAGTAATGCAACTGGTCAAACATGCTTAAGTTAGTGCTCACTTCAAAGCAACTGACAACAAAACATCCTTTCTGTGGAGTATGGGGAAGTACCCACTATGGGCAACAGGAAGTTAAGTCAACCAGAAGGTAGAAACAGCCCTGACTGCGTCCAGAGGCACAGACCCAGGAGGGCAAGGCACTGGATGTGAAGGAGGAATTGGCTTTGTTGTAGTAGAGGAAGTTTTAATTCTAGATCCCGAAAGTTACCAATATTCTATATCCTTTGTGGGGAAAATGCTAAAACAGTATGAGTTATTCAGTGATAAACAATATGAACAAAGTGACCCAGGCTCTATGCAAAGATGAATGGAATGTTTCAAAAAATAAAAGTCAAATTTTCAATATCTGACAAGCCGCAGAAAATCTGGGCACAGACTGACAAACTGATAGTAATGCATTGTATATGATGCATAAAATGACCTACTAACTAGACAAAATTCAACTCACTCTTCATGAAATGTGGTAACAGCTCTTATTATTTGTTCTTGGAGTCTTTCATCTAGACTCCATTAACTTCTTTTCTGAATAGGAGTTAGAAAAATAGACACAGGTTTGTAGAAAGATCTGAGACCTGTGTCTTCTGAGTCAAGCACCTCACTCAGTATACTTTACACAACGATTTCCTGGACTTGGAGAAAGGCAGCCTGGTGCTTAGATGGCAATCATTTACGTGATTATTGGCTATTCTCTCTCAAAGCTTCCCAGTGGACGCTTCACAGATAAAGAGTCCTTGGTAATAGAAGCATAGATCGGTAAACAGTCCAGTTAAATGCTGTTATAGGCATATTTCACTTTATCTATTCAAACATTGTAAATCTGTTTTGGACTGTAGGTTCAAACAATCTTTAGACTATTTCTAAGAAGTCATTTTCTTTAAGTAACCATCTAAGTTAAAAATAAACTTTTGTCAGCAGAAAAAAATCATTTAGCTTAGTGTTTGCAATTCTCAACCGTGGTAGGACAGAGGAATCAAACTCCATCAATTGTATGATAAATAACCCAAGCTGTGGGATGTTCTGACTGAGGAGGGGAAGGTGAGAAAAGCACATTTGCCACAGTTTTATTCCTTAAAGGATAGCCATGGGATTTGGGTTTGAAGTAAAGGCCACATTCATTAGGTTTGAAAAAAAATAATCTTCTCTAGTTTAGCTTCACTTAGATTCTGACAGTGAATAAATTCCAAAAGGCTCCTCTTCCTGAATCCATATAGGAGTAAATAGCTGAATCCCAATGATCTCAGTTCAGTTCAGCCTCTCAGCTAATTGAAACACCCAAACTGACCTGCTTTTTTCTTCTGAAGCCCAGGTCTCCTATTGGCTGTGGATAGCAATGAGAGCACCCCAGCTGAATCTGACTGTAATCATTTTAGGGAAAGGGGAAGGGGTAGACTTTAAAAAAGTGGTCAGTGGTTCTTCTGAGTCCAGACACCATTATTTTTCTTTATTGCTTGCAATTGTATAGTTGACATAATTTTAAAGATCAGCTGTACACATGCATGTGCATACTTAAAAAAACTGTAGTTTTAGCAATTTATCACAAGCTTTGGAAATATTATTTCAGTAGATTTGGTTGACTTAAGTTTTAACATATTTTCTGGACTACTTACTTATCCTCTATGTGAAAATACAGAGAATTTTCCACCAAACTTTCTTCAGTTATATTAATATTCTCGAATCTACACTTAGATGGGTTTAAATAAACATGGTATTTATTTTCTGTTTCTTAGTGATTTTAATAATATATTTAATCATACTTGTGTTAGACAAATTTATTATTCACAACTTTGAATTTTCTTCAATTTTTCAAATTCACTAACCCTTTTTTTTTTTACAAATTCTGATTTTCTACTAACATGTGATCCTGTTTCTCTTCCTTCATTTGCGTTGCTGTGATCAGAGGACCTTTTTGGCCATCACTAAACTTCACATCAAGCCCTTGGAAAATAAAGGATGGGGCATATGTTCTAGGATCTGTTTGTTTACATTTTTATTAACCATCTGAATGCATTTCTATCTGTCTGTCTGTCTGTCTGTCTGTCTGTCTGTCTGTCTTTGAGATTATACACGTGTATGCAATGCTCCCAGGGGCCAGAAAAGAACAAAGATTCATCTGCAGTTTTCAAAGCAAGTAGTTGTTAACCACATGACATGGTCCAGGTCAACAAACTGGGACCTCTACAAAAGCAGTGTGCATAGTTAGTTACTGTTGAGCATCTCTCCTGCCCCTTGGTAAAATTTTTAAACAAGCTTGGCCTCTCCCACTGAGTTTGCATCATTACTTCCAATATTTCTTTTCAATTCCACCTATATTTCTAATGACAGAAAGTATATTTATCTGTGCAAACAGAAGATATCATCTCAAATTCTATGTGCATCTTAACCTTAAATTCTGTCATATGTTCTTAATTCTGACATGCTGTGCTCTTTATGTTAACCTTGTGGACTGAACATTTCAGGGTACCAAGATTGTGTTACTTTTCTTCAAAGATTAGTGATGTTTGTTCCATGAAAACCTCTTCAGTAATATAAATGTACGTAGACTTTTTAAATGTTCATATGTTTTCTTTCTTTGGAATTTCCTTTCATTAATCAAAGACAGTGTGTGTGATATATGCTGTAGCATTTTGGAAACTCAACAGCAAAGGGAGCCTAGCCCAATGTAACACTTGCTAGAGGCCAAGAAAACCCGTCATCTCTCTGGGACATCATTCCGAAAGTATCCTCTGACAGAATCCTTAGATGAATACCATGTTTTCCTGCTCATATTTTTTCATAAACATCAACTTGTGCAGTTAGGCTTTATGGGAAAATATCCCACACATTTTATGTCTTTTTATACAGTTGTTATCAGAAGGGAATATTTGATATCATCCCAATTACTCTGTCATCAAAGTCTAAATTTACAAAATTTAACTTCTAAAAATCTTTGCATCCCTCTGACTGAGGAGCACAGCCTTTCTCTTTACATTAGGAGATAGCATTTTTTTTTATATCTCCAGCTGCTCAGAATATTATCTGGTACATTCTTCCTTCTTCAGCTCTACACTCAATCCGTCAGGAAATTGACTTCCGTCTACCTTAAGATAGACCCATAATCTTCCTCTTCTGTTGAAATTACAATAGCTTCTTGCTGAATTGTTCTGCCTTGACCTTGAGAAGGCCAGGCCACTATTTCCTACACAACGTTTTCATGTCTATTGGAAGAAGAGGGTGTTGGTGATGAAACATCTCCTTTTGTTTCATCTTAGGACAAACAGCACAAGTTGAAGTCCTTTGCACTGCCAGTACTCATGCAGGATCCTACTCATTTCTTCATTTTTTGTTTTTTTTTTTGGTTTTTTTTTTTTTTTGTCTTTCCTTTGCTCAAACATTTTTGTCCATTTCAGCAATGTATTCCTCATAGAACTTTCAATAGACAATATGTATAACTTTCCTACCATGTCTGCTTAAGATATTTATTTGGCAATATGTATTTTCTCCAGATACATATATGAGTTCAGCTTAAATATCAAGTGGGGATGAAAGTGTCTTGCATTCCTCAACCAAGATACCACTTAGCCCAACCCTCTCTGTACCATGCTCAACACCTGAGCATCACTCTTTCTCTTCCATAAACAGTTCAGACTAACAAGACTAATTTACACTAAGAATTTAGTTGCGCACGCACTTATAAGAGCTCTGCATACCATACCATTTGCTTTTTCCTCTGTTGCAAAAATTGAACTTTTATTTTATTTTATGGAGATATTAGACATGTGGGTGGTGGTATATGTCCTAGTGTTAAGGCTAGGTAATAGTTACTGCTTTTTAATTAGTGCATTACTAAATCCACTGCAAGCTATCATTCTCTTACTTTTTTATGAATTATATTATACCCTTAATTTTAATCACCTGAACATGAGTGAACAGAACAGCATCTGTTCTTACTCCCTTTCCTTCAGGAAATGACTCTTATCTAGTCCAAATGGGAGCTCTGTCTTCTACTATCTTATTTTGGTAAGAGCAATCAAGCTTTTGGAATACATATGGATGTTTACAATACAAGAAAGGAAAGAGGCATTAAATTACTAATTCATTGCTCAGCCTGGTGGGATACTCCCTCACCGGATGTCTTGGTCTGAGTTTCTTTTGCTATGAAGAGACATAATGACCAAGGCAACGCTTATATGTAAATCATTTAACTGGGGCTGGCTTACAGTTTCATAAGTTCAGACCATAATCATGGTGGGAAGCCTGGCGGTGTCCAGGCAGACATGGTGTTGGCAAAGGATCTGAGAGTTCTACATCTTGATATGAAGGTGGCCAGGAGAAGACTATCTTCCATATTGAGTGGGGCCTGAGCATAGGAGCCTCAAATCCCACCACTACAATGACACATTTCCTCCAACCAGGCCACACATGCTCTGATGGGCCAAGCATTTTCAAATCACCACACTTGGAATGTTGAGAAACGAGAAGTAGGAGTTCCAGGGCAGCCTGGGGAACATAGTAAAATTTTGTGCATATATATATATGAATCTTGTAAGTTTTATTTTGTGTTTTTGCTTTCCATGTATCTTTAATTTTTCAAGGTTACTTGCAGAGTGTGGGTATGATGTGGTACCTGTTTTACCTGATGAAAATACAATGTGTTTTCCTTGAAAAGAGAGGTGACAATTTTTTGAGGAATATGGCCTAGATTCAAATTTTAGTGTATATTTGTACATGACATAACCTAGATTTAAAATAAAAAATAGCTGTATAAAAAGTGTATCGGTTTTTGGCAGTACATAAAATAAAGTATAAATATCGATCTTGTTTTAACAACAGATAATTTTTGAAAGTAGAACATAATACAAAAACAGAAAAAATATATTATTACTTCTATCTGTTGTCACAGATATATGATACAAATGGAACATTTCATCCTTTCATATGTTAAAGATATGATAACACATAGAAATAGTAATAAAATATCATATTCCCCCTGAGTAAGTATTATTTAACAGCGAGAGTTCCCTGGTGGATCCTCAAAGAGAATTCAAACTCTTTCACAAAGGATACATGGATTGAATTTATTTGTTAAAACAAAAACAAACAAACATAACTACTATAAATTAGCTACATTTTGAATACAAACTTTATCATCATCATCATCATCATCATCATCATTATCATCATCATCATTATTTTGCTTGGTATAAAATGTGTCAAATAAACAGGGTAATATATTTAAATTCCTCATCTCTTACCTGGTAGCTTCATGCTGTGACAAAGACAGATCTTGGAGCTTGATCATTTTTCACATCCTATTCATGACTTCTTGATATCAGTTGTTTGATTAGCAATTCTGAACTTTGTAAGAGTCTGTTGTTTCAGTTGACTCTCCTTGTCCTTTTGCCAAGCTACCTTACTATTAGCTTGACAATGATGGTGATTATATATATATATATATATATAAAATCACATTCACATACTGATACATACGTGATATATATCACATTTACATACTGCTACAAAAGCAAGTAGAGGTTAAACTTTAGGTGTCATGGTGCAAACTACACAAGGAGCACAGCATTCTATTGATATAACTTGAATTTTTCTTTGTTATAGCTTTATATTAAATTGGCAGCTCAATTAAAAATATCCACACATAAAAGTAAAAGATTGACTGTATTAAATCTTCCCCTTGATTTTGTAGTTTAGATGTAAAAGACAATTTCCAAAATCATGAGCTGGCAGCTTGATTCCTAATGCAATATTCAGAGGTACAGTTTTAGAGAAGGAATTAGATTATGGGGGCTATAGATTAATCAATGAACTGATAGATTGGCAAGTTCTTACTAAACTGTGAAGAGAGGCCCTTGGTCTTGCAAAGATCATATACCCCAGTACAGGGGAATGCAAGGGCCAGGAGTGGATGGGTTGGGGAGCAGCACAGGATACTATACCCAGCAAAATTCTCAATTATCATAGATGGAGAAACCAAAGTATTACATGACAAAACCAAATTCACACAATATCTATCCACAAATCCAGTCCTTCAAAGGATAATAAAGGGAAAACATCAACACAAAGATGGAAACTACATCCTAGAAAGACCAAGAAAGTAATCCTTCAACAAACCTAAAAGAAGACAGCCGCAAGAACAAAATCCTAACATTAACAACAAAAATAACAGGAAGCAATTACTTTTCAGTAATTTCTCTTAACATCAATGGACTCAATTAGCCAATAAAAAGACATAGACTAATAGACTGACTACACAAACAGGACCCAATATTTTGCT
>NC_034593.1:137812989-137867401 GCF_900095145.1 Mus pahari
CACAGAAGTGGATGCTCACAGTCAGCTATTGGATGGAACACAGGGCCCCCAATGGAGGAGCTAGAGAAAGTACCCAAGGAGCTGAAGGGGGCTGCAACACTGTAGGTAGAAAAACAATATGTACTAACCAGTACCCCCTGAGCTTGTGTCTCCAGCAGCATATGTAGCAGACAATGGCTTAATTGTCCATCATTGGGAAGGGAGACCCTTTGGTCTTACAAACTTTATATGACCCAGCACAGGGTAGTGCCAGGGCCAAGAGGTGGGAGTTGGTGGGTGGCGGTGCAAGGGCAGGGGGAGAGTATAGGGAACTTTCGGGATGGCATTTGAGATGTAATTAAAGAAAATATCTAATAAAAATTAAAAAAAAAAGAAAATGAATGATAACTTTCATTCTAACAGAAAGGTTTTTAAAGCAAAGTTTTGGAATTTGGTAAATTTATATCAATTACTGTTAGCTCCAGAGTGCTGATCATTTCTAATAATGACATTCTATGCAATGAGAAGTTCAGTTTTGGATATTAAATGATAAAGCATATAAACTTTGGAAGATGTAAATAAATGATCAATCTGACAACTTTTATAATAGCATTGCATGATGTCACAAAGTCATCAGTCATGGTTAATGCAGAGTGCTCTCAGGGTAACTGTTGGAAAGGGTGTCCACTCTTTTTTATGCCAATCAACATAATCCTGGGACTCTGAGAACCCTCTTTAGGATAACTGAACATCTTTCTGCCTATGTCAATCTTCTCAGCCTGTGTTATTTTCCAGTTTCGAAACACTGTCCTGATATTATGTACAAATGTTCACTTTGCAAACATCTCAGTATATGCCAGCTATCTATTGCAGCTGACACATAATGACCAATTATCCTGCTAAAACAGCGCCTGTAGTTTTGCTTTCTGATATTACCTCCTAATAAATGAATCTACTGCTTCAAGGTGTCTCACGAAGTGCTGGTAGTGAGCAGTTGTAACGCTCAGTGTGTCATAATCATTCCCTTCTGAATCGACACATCTACATCTTCACCTTGTTCATGATAGAGCTGTAGTTCCTTTAGGCTGTCGGATGCAAGTCTCAATTCACTTCCAGATGATGCCACAGGCCACTTTCATCTTCTTCTAGTGTGAGTCTCTCCATTGAGCCCTTGCTGCCTCCTGAGTGGAAATGAGTGCCCTGGAAAGGCAACTCCTAGTCTTTACCAGGACAGAAGCCCCAATCTTAGGAAACCTAAACATCAGCAGACATGGCATCACCTTGGTAACATTGTACTCCATGACAGGCAGGTCACATATTTGTTCTTTCAGTAATGTGTAGCAATAAAACAGGAGAGTGAAATACAGAGTCTGGAAATGTCCTGGATAAAAAGCTCATGTGAGCTAAACACAGATATGTATTTTTGTTCTGCTGTTTTTTTTTAAAATTCTTTGTGTGCTCCTTTTCTGTTGTTGCCTTGGTTGGTATCAGTATTTGCATTTTAAAACTAATTAAGCTAATGTCTAGTGTTTATATAGTACAGCAATATATATGGGCTATATCATATATATCCTTTTGTTAGCTGTGAATATTTAGAAAGATTTTTCCATCAAAAATAATGAAAATATGAGACTGCTGCTGAAAATCAGCTGAGGTTAACTGTGTAATGTGACTTCACATTTACAACCAAACCATTATTTTTGTTCTATTTTAAAACATAATATTTGAGCAATATCTGAAAATTGTAAAGAAGCCTTAAGAACGTAAAAGTTGTTTTTTTAATAAAGCCAAGTGTTCTATGAAAGATAGCTATATTTACATGTATCAGATGCTATCTGTCTAGACTTGAAATGTAAAAAAAAAAAAAAACCACTGCATTCATTAATTAGGTTTTATTTTTCTATTATTTTTTTGTATTTGTCTCAAAATTCACAAAAAATTAGCACTGAACTACTCATTTTTTTCTTTGTGAATAATAGGGCTTTTCTGTGTCATGTCTCAGAAACATTGTCGGAAAAGTTGTCTGAGATCTCTAATCTCAAGAGAAATTTGATCAACCTGGGTTGTAACCTTGCTGGAAATTTTCTTTTAACTCAAATGTTGACTGTGGGTGTTTCAACAGGCTTCCCCTGGCATTCTAAATGACCCGGCCTAGCCATCTTCTGTACAAATACTGCCACATTATCCTGATTAATCTACTGATAGTGCTTCTTTAGATTCACAACAAAGACTAGCTTCTATTTGCTGAACCCGCCCTAACTTTCTCAAGAAGATGGGAGGCCCACTCAGTCTGGATGGATCTGTGCTACACTACTCTATCATTACTAGACAGAGAAAACTGGACCAACTGGGGCAAATGTATTTGATGACTGTAGACTATGTTGGCCCTCTAGAAACTGAGACCAGAGCTGATGTTTCAGCCCTGCATTTAAAAAGTGCAATGCAGGCTGTCAAGATGAAAGCTTAGCCAACAATAGATGTAGTTTTGAGGGAGACTATCTTCTTGTTCTTATTGCCTGTAACTGATTAGCTATGTCCACTAATATTATACATTGCAATATTATTACTTAGCTGCAAATGTTAATCACACCTCTGAAACTCTATGATAGGAACATTTGGTAATCATTGGTTCATCTTATACTTATATACCGTTTCACCATTACATCATTAACACTTCTAAAATTAATCCTTTCAATGCAACAGAAATGCAATGATATAGATGACATTCCAGCCTCTTGATATGTGTAAATGCTGATATTTCTAGATCCTACATGGGTATTCCAGCATTACAGTCTTCAAGCATTCATACAAAGCTCTATGTGCAAACAGAATAATAGATAGATAGTATCCCTTTGTATGCATAATATGTGTCTTTGCTTGCAGGTGATGATATTCAATTGTAGTCCTTTTTGAACACATCATTTAGATACCAATAAGGTTTTCAACAATAGATTCATGATTTAGAGGTCTATAAGATTTTCTTCCTCCAAGACTTCATCGTCTCACACATCAAGTAGTCCAAGGAATAAAAGGTCCACATGTATATTTTGCGGTTTTCTCTGGTCACATCTCATCCACCATCAGGAGGTGAAGACCACAAATCCATGTTGCAGCTCACCTCCTCTTCTTAATCTTATATACTTGAACCCCAGTCCAAACCAACCAGGAAATGTTGTCATGCACAGTGGACTGGTCTTTTCAATTAAATTAATGTATTCTAGATAATTTTGTACAAGCTTTTCCATAGAACCATCCCTCTATTTGATCATCAATGCAACTATCACAGAGGGTAATCCCGAAAAATATCTAATAGCAAACTTAATGTAAGCTATCTAAACAGAAATGTTCTCAGCAACTCACATAGCATGAAAGGCCCCAAGAGATATACTACTAAATGCAATTTTTCATTAAGTCACAGACCAAAAATAAAAAACTGTTATGGATCATTTTATGCAGAAACTTAGAAATTTATAAGCCACTGAAACATAATTATTTCAGCAGGGTAAGCTGTCTGATGAACTGCTGTTCTTTTCTAAGATGACCTCTCACTTTTGAATCCTCAAGAGGAATGGCTCATTATATCGTCATATGATGTAAAGCAATCAGGCAAGGGAACTGAATGTTGTCGGAAGACGCCGACCTGTCACCACATTGTACCCCCACTGATGGGAACACAAACTTGATGAGGGAGTCACCCCTTAGGGTCTTACCTCTTCCTTTCAGATCACAGTACTTGTGTTTAAAATGGCATATTACAATGATATTATTAAGGGAAACTAATATCGTTTCAAGCATCATTATTTTATAAAAAGTTGGCACTATAACTGATTTCGTTATGGCAAAATTATCAAGCTAATATATAAATGTGATCATCAGTCTTGTTAGGCGTCGTCATTTAGCAACTGCTTGCATTTGCTGTCTATGAACAGAATATTTTATAAAATAAAATTTACTACATAAAGTACCAAGGGCAACGTTATCTTGGTTCTTTCACAGGACTATTTCAAGCCACGTTAAATCACACTTCTGATGTGGCCACTTCCCAAGTTGGCCTTTGAGGAATGCCAAGAATTGTTTCCTATAGAAGTTCCAATGCTCTGAATTCTAAAAACAATTTCACATTCACCTTGAGAAGGAGAAGTAACACAGAGCAAAATCTTCTTACTATATTTTTATCATAAAATTCAGATCACACAGTTAGCAATCTAATTTTTCATTAATATTTTAATAATTTATGAAAGTATATTCTAGCTTACTATTATAATGCTGGGTATAATGTTGAAGAAATATGCATTTTTTATTCGTAGTCAAAAGAAATCACCTTTTTTATTACAAAATATTCCCAGAAGGACACATGACTTTCTATGTATAAACTATCTGTAATTCACCTCCAGATCTCAGGAGAAATGTGAAACAAAAGTTCCTAGGAGTGACTCTCTGTTTATCCACTACAGAGCAGAACATGAGAGAGAAGAGAGGCAGACTAGCAAACAACAAGGAAAAAACAAACATAAAGGACAACCTACAGTTGATACTGCCCCTGAGATACTCATGGTTTGCACTATAAGAATGTGTCAAGGCTGAAGGTGAAGGAGAGAAAAGTCACTGTCGTAGAAGGTCACACAGTGTCATGATGGTAGAAAACTATATGAAGACCAGTGTGACTTGTATTTTCTTGAAAATAGCACAATCACTATGACTGTAAGGATTTATTTCTGTTTTGGAAACATGTGAACCATGATTAATAATTGTGTTAAAACTGAGAGAGTAGACGCCCTTGGTTCACAGTACATCTCTTCAATGTTTATTGAGAAACCTCTGATGAAGAATTATTCCTGGTCACAGACACATGATTATTCGGGAAAATAAAAAATAGTACAAATTTAATAACTTGGTTCTAAAGAATTCTGTCCAACATGTTCTATTTCCCAGTGAATAATTTTCAATGTTATATATACATATATATATATATATATATATATATATATATATATATATATATACACAAACATAACAAACATATGATCTCCTATAATCTTTTTGAGGAATAGAAAACCTATTTTTTCTGAATATCTATTTTAAGAATAATTGCTATTCAACATTAACTTTAGAATCTTTACAAAAACTTCAAATTTACGATTTATGGCACTAAGACTGTAGCCACATTGCTTACAATTTTGTAGAAATTTGAGAGAATTGTACTTGTTAGAAAAATCTTTAGGAGTCAATGACTACTATCGTGAGTATAAAAGCAAGTTCTTTAGACCTCTTAAATTATTCTATTTCACTGTAACCAAATACCAGAGTTTGGGGCTTCATAAAGAACAAAATGTTGTGATTCCAGAGGTCAGGACATTTGTTGAAGCCTTTTTAAAAATTAATCATTTTATTCATTTATATTTCAAGTGATATTCCCCATTCCCATTTCTCCTCCACAACTTCCCCATTACATCCTCTTTTCCCCCCTTTCCTTTGCATCTATGAAGGTGCTCCTGAACCTACTCCCACTTCACCCCTCTAGCATTCATCCCTCTATGATGGGACATCAAACATCCACAGGACCAAGGGTCTCCCCTCACACTGATGTCAGATAAAGCCATCCTCTGCTACATATGTATCTGGAGCCATGGATACCTCCATGTATACTCCTTTGGTTGATGGTTTCATCCATGGAAGCTCTGGGTGATCTAGGTAGTTGATATTATTCTTCCTATGGCTTGCAATCCTCTGCTAAAACCTTTGTTAATGCACTCTCTGATTGTAGTACTATAAACAAAGTTTCAGAAAAAGTTTCAGAAAAGAGAATGAAGTCATCCTTCTAAAAAAAAACACTCCCAAGCTAGCTAAAGCATTGCTGACCATCACTTAAACATTCGAGGAGAGTACTAGAGGATGAAGATTCCCAGCTCACTGACTCAGGATGGGCAGGCCTTTCCTCCTGCATTTCCACAACCTATCTTCATTTTAAACTATGTGCATAGGTGGTGTGTGTGTGTGTGTGCCTATAAGTGAAATGCCCATAGAAGCCAAAGAATTGTATCATAGAGCTTGAGTTACAGGTAGTTGTCAACTCCCAAATATGGACAGAGGACTTATAGGCATATGTTTGTGTGTGTGTGTGTGTGTGTGTGTGTGTGTGTGTGTGTGTGTGCTTCTGGGATAAACATATTCAACAGTTTAAGTTGAGCATCTAAGTAAGAAGAGTCTATGAAAAAATACCGGCCATCTCCATAGCCTAGCATGCTTACAAGCCCTTTGTTGGCATTAATCATTCTGGTAAACAAAATTCAAGGTAAGGAGATGTACCTAATATGTGTTGGAACTGAAAGCACAACACAACCAAATGATCTACAGAAACCTTTTTTAAATATATGAGAAAATGAATATTTTAGTTTAGAAATATTCTGATGCAGTCAATATGAAATACTAACACCAGACATAAAGATGTCATCTTGACCATTTTGTCTACACTTTGTAATGTTTTATTTTTCTGAGAAAATTGATTTAAATATGAACCACCACAGGAAATCCTAAAAATAATTAAAGTTTCTTCATGGTGAAGTTAATCAACATAGTACATAAAAATGTTCTGTAAGTAAATACGTGTTAATATATAACTTAGACACCAAATACATAGGGTTCTAGCATAGATAGATCCTCTCTTTTAACTCAGGAATAGCACCCATAAGGAACAAGGACAGGCACATTAGAAGAGGTTAATGCCAATTATAAATTTACAGCTTATTACACACTGTTCAAACTAATACAAATACAGCATCATTTTAGCATTGGAACTGTGGCTAAAAGAATTAATCTGCTCGGCATGGAACCGGGTTTATTTAATCAATGTTTCTTCTACTAGAAAAGTGGATTAGTTTCCTTCAAGACAGAGTTAAAAGTTTTGCAGCTAATTTATTTTAATAAGCATTCTTACTGATGGCTCAAAAAAAAAATGGGTGTGGGTGTTCTAAACAGTAATGGAGCACCAGGAAGGAAAGCATGACTTAATTATTTTTCTAGGGTGGATAATGAATAAATTAGCCACACTGCGGGCTTGCCAATTGTATAAAATTTATTACTTTTTCTTTAAGAACCATATCCAGACAAAGCCAATTTTTCTCCTGACTGCAAGCTGACAGATAGAGCTGTGCCTGGTGCCAAGAGATGCCCTCTTCATCAGGGTACTGAGAAAGTTGATACCCTGAAGTGAGTTTGAAGCCTCTCTGAGTTCCTGCACATCCTCATAATTACAAATTGCAATTGTGTTAATGCTTTTTTTTAAATAAGACATCCAGTCGTGTAAACTCCAAAATGACTACTTTATAAAGTAAATGTATCTAACCTGCTAGATTAGACGTGAATGGAGGTGTTGAATACATGTGATTTGGGAGAGTAAATCTTAACTTTCTTGGAGGGGGGGGTGACAGTAATATTTGAAATAATGGTTTCACTGGGTCTTGGAGAAAGTGGCCTAGTAGGGAATCATTCCATTATAAAGAGAGTGATAAGCCAAGTGTCTAAACTGGAGACAGTAATACATACTGTTTTAATCTTTATAATTTTAATCATAAGAATTGACATAGTGGCAATGTGCTCTATGCTTATATTTCTTGGAACCCATAAAACATTCCCTGTTTTATTATTGAGGATAACTTTACTTGGGAAACAGAAAATAGACTCAATAGAATGGTATATATGTGTATGTGTGTGTACATATGTATGCTTGCTCTATAATCCCATGACTATACTTACACAAGAATATATGACTCCAAGAAGGTTGAAGCTGAGAAAAGGGTAGAAATAAAATAAGTCTAGCATACTTATATATGAAATACTCAAAAAATAGTCATACATGTAATAAGATAGCATATGTTTATTAGACTGGCTTATGAAAATAACCTTGATGTCTCTTTCCTTCAAATATATAAACTTCCCTAGGAGTTGTGTAGAAAAAACTAATCTATTAGTAACCCATCACATGAAACATGAACATAGCTGGCTATCCAAACTCAGACTTACGAAATCAGTACCAACTATGATGTGAATAGTTCAAATATTGCTGCTTGTTGGGAATTGAGGAGGTAAAGACATACAGACATCTGATTATTGTGTTCAATAAAAAAAAAAATCTAATTCTGGATAATAGTGTCTATACTACAACAATGGGAAAAGACACTAAATATTTGTTTTATAGACCAATCTCTCACATTTTCATACAGATTCAAGTGTGAGTGTGAGTCTGACAACTCAACTCTATGTTAAAGCTCTTCTGAGAAATGTTAACTTCTATTAAATTTAACAAATCTGATTCTTTTAGTTCAAAAGGGCACATGAATTTAGAGGCTATTTCTTACATCATGACATTGGTTTTAGAGCAATACATACTTACAAAATATAAATTTTAGGCCAATTTTTACTAAATAAATTTTAGTAGGAAAAATGCATATGTATGCAATACATCTTCCATTCACTAAAAATAGACAAAAATTCAGATGCATCACAAAGTATAAGTTAATTATCTAATGCATACCATCATCGACATAAGCAAATTAATAATATATCACACAAAAGCAAATTTCGAAAATGTATTGTTTGTTCTTTATTTGTTGACATTTCTATTTTGTCTTTCATTGACAACATTGCAATCAAATATTCATTCCTTCACTCAATGTTATTAATAGCAAGAAGTATGTTTTCTGACTCTTCCTACCTGTAATTATTCTATAAAAATTTTCATCCCTGGATGATAAGCATCTGTATGACATTAAGGGAAAGGATGGTAAGAGTCAGAGCATCAGACTCTCTGAGTCTCTACTGAGTCCTAAGTGGGATAATGCTGCCTTAAGAACGTCAATAGGTTTCAGAGCACTGGACCTTGCTCTTCATAGGAGTCTCCCTTTGAAAGTTCCTTTATATTAAAGAATTACAAGGTTCTTACCTGTAGGATTAAGGAATCTTGATATTTTTCTGGCAGTGTTCTCAAGCCCCAAGTTAAGTTTATCACAAGATCAACATCTAGGCGGCTTAAGGATTTTTTTTTTTTTTTTTTGAGTAATAGTATTGCAATGCCAGTGGTGGACATTGCCCACTCTAAATTTGTCCTCGGACATCATTCTTTCTTTATATCAAGTGATTCCAGTCTTGCCATCACACTTGATGTCTATATTCTAAGATTATCTTCTTCTTTCTTAACTTTATTTCCTAAGAAATCTGCTTTCCTTTTCTAAAAAAGAAAAGTTAGAATAACTGAGAGAATATCACAGTCTAAGAATAAGATCATTTAAAAATGTTGTTTTAGACATTTAGAGTGAAAAATCTAACAATTTAATACATGCACACTATCTATGAGAAAACAAAATAAATGTTTTCACTGGAGTAAGATTTAAATTGTGGAAGAGGGAGCTCGGGACCAGACTCAGTAGGTAAGAGTACTTGCTTAGACAGGAAGACTTGACCTCTAATCCCAAGCATCCACTTAAAATTTAGGATGCTTGTCATCTCTTGCAGTCTCTGCTTCAAAAAGGTTCTTTGATGAAGGATGAGAGCTATACTTACCTATGGGTGTAAGTACTACTACTTAGAAGGTAGCTAGAAAATATATTAATATAGGAAAGTTGTGTTTATACTTTCCTCTAATTATAGAAGAAGAGGTTGTGAGTCTTAAAAAGGGTTGCGGAGGTGAAACCGGAGGAGTTTTATGTATACAGGGAGGGGGAAACTGACGCAAAAACAGGAGTACTCATGTATGAAGATCTTAAAAGATTTAAATCTATGTTTTAAAAATGCTCATGTAAAAAAAAAAAAAAAAAAAAAAAAAAAGCCTTGGCATGGCTATGAACACTTGTAATCTCAGTTCTGGAAAAGGTGGGTCACACGAAGAATGAATCTCTGGAGATCTTCACAATGTAGCCCAAAACTTGGGAACTGGCATTTTCAGTGTGAGATCCTATCTTGTGAAATAAAGCAGAGAACTCTAGAAGATATCTGTCATGATTTTGTGATCACCAGCTGCAATGGCACAGGAACAAACATTCATTCACCACACACATACACACATACACACACACACACACACACACGCACACATACCCAAACACACACACACACACACACACACACACACTCATGCACTCACACACGTGCATACATGCAGACACACATGTAAGCCCACACACAAAGACACACACATACATCATACATGTGCACTGGCACAAAAGATCTTTGATAGTGTAAAATATTAAAAGATAGGATACCGAAGCAGTTATATAATTTATGTAGCATGTAAACATAAAAATCCAGGTCCCCATTCCCTAACATATGAATAGGTACAAAACGGTGAGATAATAGTTTTAATTTAGGCATGATGTCTCATGTGATTGTAGACATTGCCTGCCCCCGAAGATAGTCTTGACGGGGTGAGAGGGAGAGAGGGAAGAAAGGGAATAGTGCAGGAGGGAAAGAAGTAGGAAAGGAGACAGATAGACAAGACAGAGTCAGATTCAGAGAAACAGGGAGCAGAGAAGCCTATGTCTTCAGCCTCGTGCATTTCTATATTTTGTACTTTGATTAGTTAGGTAAAAGCACATGTAAGTAAATGAGCTACAAGGCAGGGGCTAAGAACAGAAGTGGTCAGTGAGGTAAAGCAACAATAGTGAGCTAGATGAGCTAGATTTCTCTTCCAAACCCTACATGGAGCCATCCCATTCCTTAATGCTGGACCACTTCCACTGGCTCCCTCACTGAGCTAACCCTGCTTTTGCCTTTTCTTTCATGGAATATGTACATACCTGTCCTCGTCTATTTTTTTTTTTTTTTTACTTTTTCACATGGAGAGACTCTTTGGCTCCTGGAATGAACATAAAAGCCTTAAATAACCTTGGCTATCTCTAGGAAAATGAGACTCCTTTGAGGGCTTAAATTAGAAAGTTATGCTTTTTATGTATTGAGACTGCTTGCAAAAATTGATTTTTTTAATCAGCTTCAAGAATTGACACTATAAAATATAAGTACATTTTGTTTTAGTGTTCTAGGAAAAATAAAGCTAATCTTTTAGTTTGTATTAGGAAATACATTTATGATTGTTCTCCTCTGAAGTTCCTGGCTACTCTCTCTTATAAGAAAACTTATGAAAAATAACAGTCATAATAATGAATGGAATTGTATTTTAAATTCATAGAAAATTTAATAAATGTTACAGTGTTGTGTGAATATTTTCATAATTAAAGTAAATTTTTTTTCTTAAAATATTGTGTTGTTTTCTACACATTCAGGTTGTATGGTATATAAAAATATCTCTCTGTTTTAAAAGTTTATTTTATAAGCTGTAACACTGTAACAATGAAAATATGTAATTGTTCAAACACAACTTTTTAGGACTCCACTAAATCTTTATAAGTACCAGAATACATTTCACTTTCATTTGTATAACTTTTTTAATTGTAGCAGTTGAATTTCAAAGATATTATCTGTGTAATATAACAATTTGGCAAAAATTGATATAGAAAGAAAATGGTTTTGATGTGAACCTCATTTTCTTAAAAAAAAACATAATGTGCTACTTTAAGATAATTTTTATTGTATTATAATTTTAGTTTAAACGTTGTCAAAAAGTTTGTAAAGCTCCTGTAAACTTCATAGAGTTTTACAGACTATTTATTTGCAGCTATTATACTTATAAAATGTTTTCATGGGCTTTTAAAATTGCATTTAATTTTTGAGGTTATAATATGCTTTTCTCCCTTCCTACCCTACAAAGCCCCCCATGTCACCCTCCCTGTTCTCCTTCAAATCCATGTCACCTCTTTTGCACTAATTGCTATTGCATTGTATGCATATATATTTACATATATATATATATATATATATATATATATATATATATATATATATTTCTAAATATCACCTATTGATACCATATGATGTTACTTGTATATATGTTTTCAGGGTGTCCCTTTGACAGCGGACAACCAATTGTTGGCTCTTCTCTGGACACAACCACTCCCTGGCTCCCAGCTTTCCTCATTGACTATAGTTCCTTGCCTTGGATTGAGGCACTGTGGGCTTTTCTCCACCCACTTTGACATGTCTATTAGTACTGTCCTTGTTCAGCTGACATCTGCGCTGTCATGTTGGTGAGACTTCACAAGTGTAGCCTGCTTACAAAGTGGGAAACCATACCTGGTACAGGAAAGCAAGCTAATTTCTCAGTGCTGGTGAATTCATGCTTATTGGGAGAGAGTATACAACCATTAATTTATAAAACTAGCATAATCGCTAACAACCTAAACATATTTGACCATAGATAAGTGCAATCTTCACCTTTCATGAAGGAGACTTCTCTTCTCAGCAGATAGAGACTACTACAGAAAACAACAGCCAATCACAATGCAGAATTTGATATATCTATAAAACACGCCCGGCACCTAAGGCTTAGGAACATTACCCAAGAGTAAGAGGAATAATTGTAAGAACCAGAGGATTAAGGAGATTGCTGTGAGAGTTTCTAAGTAATGTTAAAATTATGAAATTTAACAGCAATAAGATGCATCTGTATAGTCTATAATCTATCTTCAAATTTTGAGAATTAGTCAAATTGCATTTCCCTTATTTACTGTGTGTGTGTATGTATGTATATATGTGTATGGGGGGTCAATTAGGACAGAGGTCAAACTAAGGTGTTATCTTTAGGAGCTGTCCATGTTTCTTGTGACAGAGCTTCTTACTGGAACCTGGAGGTAATGAATAGGCTAGATAACCTAGTTGGTAAAGCCCAGGGATACAGTAGTCTCTACTTCTTCAGGGCTTGGATTGCACTGTAAGCCCATGCATGAGACTGTCAAGGGGTTCTGAAGATTTACCTCAGGCAACCACTTTGTAAGGCAAGATTTTTTTTTGTTTTGTTTTGCTTTGTTTTTCACTGACCAAGGTATCCTGCTATCTGCACTCATGTCTTTATATACAGGTTTATTTGTTTATTACCCTTATCAGGACATTTCCATCTTCTTTACAATTTGTCAAAAACATTTCATGATTTTTTTTTTTCTTTATCTGGCTTGACCTCAATTTTTAAATATTGTGCAAGGTTTGTTTTGTTTTTTTTTTTTAAGAATGCTTTCATTTGGGGTCTGTGTATTAGCTCTCCATACGCGAACTCTAATTCCTAATCTTGGAACGTTGGGATGTGTGTCTCAGACACACATGGGAAGTGTTGTATTTTATAAAAATGTAGAGAGGAGAAGTATGTTTGGTGGATGTGCAGTCACGGGTGAGGGAAGGGGTGCCTCCAAGGGTCCATGCTGAGGCATTCCTTCCCCTCAGGGACCAGCCACACTGTGGTATGGGCATATATATCAGGGCATGGGGAGGGGAGTTGATAAGAAAGCAGGGAGACAGAGAGAGAGAGAGAGAGAGAGAGAGAGAGAGAGAGAGAGAGAGAGAGAGAGAGAGAGAGAGAGAGAGAGAGAGAGAGAGAGAAAACAAAAAGAGAGGAGCAAGGGGGAGAGAGGGGAGAGCAGGAGCAGGAGCAGGAGCAGGAGCAGGAGGACAGAGCAAGAGCAAGAGGGCAAGAGAGTGCAGAGGGGCAAACAGCAGCTTTTTATACTGAGTCAGGCCCATGTGGTTGTTGCCAGGTAACTGTGGGGTGGAACCTACACTAAATGCCAACAGAAGCTTTGCGTGAAATCTTTGTATGTAAGCAAACAGCTGCATCACAGTGGCATTAATTTGATTTAGGGCTCTGTTGGAGATGATGGTTTTGATCACTGATTTAATACAGAGAAGGTCAAATTTCTTGTGAATTTAAGTTTTCTCTTTTAATAAGTAAATTGACATACTTAAATTCTTAAGTAATCTGTTCTTGTCAACAATCAGAACGTTTAGTACATTCTTTAAGTTTATGTGAAGGATATGAGTTAATTAAATTGATAATGAGGGATCATTCTAGAAACTCAGAAAACTGACCTGATTTTTTTAAAGGACACTGTCTTCATACAAATGGAACCACCTAAGTACTATGAGAATAGCCCATCTGTTCACCATCTTATTTTATTTTTAAGTTCATGCAATTCATTGTCTTTTTAATCTAGAAAAGCATGCATATAAAATTAAAAGAATAAATACAGGCAATGTAATTGGTTTTTAAAATCAAATAGTTTAGTATGAAGACGTATTAAAATTTCTCTTTGCCAACTGTTTAGCATAATGATAAGATTACAGCACTAAACAGATAGAGAAAATCTTAGTTGCTTCATAAATGGATGGTATATGACATTTTTCAATCATCCCAAATCATACTGTAGGAGACGTTCTTTTATATATAAGATAGCAAAAAGTTTTAAATAGAAATCTAAGTGTTTGATTTGCTGAATAACTGTATTAAAAGTTTTTCATTTTCTGCCCATTGAAAACATTAATTTTTCACCTTTTGATCAAGAAATATACTTATATCCATTTTAAATATTCTGATGTTTATAGCTTGGATTTGACACACTCCTATGATTGGCTCTGTATTACTGAATTGTTACCTTAATATAATAGAAAAAGATGAAATTCAATACTAATAATGTTAATGTATTTTCTTCTGAATGACCCTATATTATTAAGAACACTTTTGGAAAAAGTCCTTTTGTATAGTTGAAGATAAATCTTATGACAAATTGTATATATGTATTGCATGCATATACATCTTTAATTTAAAACCACTTCTCATAAAGCTGCCTTACACAGCTAAGTGTTTTATTTCTCCTCATTGACTTCTTCCTGGGGATGATTGACAGGTGCAAGTTCTAGTGACACCTTCTTGCATTTCCCCAGGCAGAGCTTGAGGGACCTTCAGGTGCCTCTGGGAGACACAAAATAAGCTTGAGGATCCCCGAATCTCTCTACTTTTATTCACCTGGCTATCACTGCTCTGTCAGAATGTGAGTTTGCGAAAATGACCATGTAGCTTGGCCTGGAATGTAATAACTTACTTAACTGAAGTCCTAGGAAAGATGGCTGCCAAAGAGAGGATGAGGTAGCCACGTGAATTCTGCATAAGGAGCCTTATGATGCTTTGCCTTCTCTCATGTTTGCACTAATTCAGCAACAATATATGACCCTCATGCTACTGTGTAAAGCGATAAAGTTGGGTCTGTCTTAGGTTGATTCCTGACTCTTGTGATTTAACTTTTGTGACCTTGAGAAAAAACTTTAATCTTTTTACAAGTCTTTGTTTCTTCTTCTTCATAAAATAGGGTTAGAATTTTTTCAAATTAATAGTTTTATGTTGTGTTAAAAGTGAATAGAATTTAAGCTTCTTTGTTGTTGTTATTGTCTAAGGAGTTTATGATGTCTAAACACCAACAAATCAGATTTGTGTAAATTCAGAAGCCCCCAAATATTTCTATTTTCCTTCATATCTATAATTCCTAATATAGCAAACCAGGGTGAAACACTAGTCTATATTGTAACACTTTTTAATGTTATTTAGGGTATTACATAGATAGATTAACATTTTAGATGAGCTTTGATGCTAACTTTATTTATTCAACACAATATTGCCAACTAAAATTGTGAACTCACACTCCCCTTCCCCTGTAGAGTGATAGTATTCTGTCATATGGATATGCAAACATATTTAAAGTATTGCCTAACGGGAGGACAGTTCATTTGTTCTAGTTGACTGTAAGTAGAATGTGCTCATCAGGTCTGGATATAAATAAGCTTCCATTTCTCCAGTCATCTATCTAAGAAGATTAATCATCACCTGCTACATGCATGCATAAGGAACTGATAATCTGGTTCCCTCTGAGGCCATTGTTTTTTGCACACATAACAGCATGGTACAAATAGTGCACATTACCTTCTTTCTCTCTGACACTCCATTTCTAAGTCATTTTGCTAGGAAGAGTGGTGGATTCTGTGTTTCATTTACACCTTCCTTGTAGCTCTTTTTTTTTTTTTTTTTTTTTAAATGATTTTTCGAGACAGGGTTTCTCTGTGTAGCCCTGGCTGTCCTGGAACTCACTTTGTAGACCAGGCTAGCCTCGAACTCAGAAATCCGCCTGCCTCTGCCTCCCGAGTGCTGGGATTAAAGGTGTGCTCCACCATGCCCGGCTCATTCCTTGTAGCTCTTAATTTGCTATATCCCTCCACAGAATTTTCCATTGTCCATATGTTCTATATGCAAGTCTGTGTCTCATTTTAAGTTTGATACTTTTATTAGCTTTTTAAGTCTATGAATTTTATTTTTAAAGTACTTTAAGATTCAGAGTTTCTACAGCTCTTCTCTTCAAGCAAAGTTGGACATACAGGTACATGCATCCTCTCTAGGTCATTCTCCACTACAATGCTATGCTTGTTATAATCCATGAACTTGAACAGACATATTGTTACTCAAAACCTGATGTTTATCATCCAGCCATTATTGTCAAAGATTTGCATCTTGGACTTTCCATCCTGTGAGTGAGGGACCTTAATTGTGTTTATATGTAATATCCTAATTTTCCTACATATTTGATATGCTTATCATCCATATTTTTATCTTGGTTGGATATGTCTAGGGTTTCCCTGTTTGTAATAAATTTATCTGGTTTCTTATTACTGAGCTTTAAGAGTTCTTGGTAAATTTGAGAATAATTGTTCATTATATACATCTTTAAAGTACAGTTTCTTCCAGTTATACAAGAAAATCTTATTTTCCTGACAGTCCCTTTCAGTAAATAGAAGTTATTAATTTCACAAAAGCCTCTTATCACTTTTTGGTTATTTGCTTCAGGATTATTCTCTAAGTTATTTTTTTCATCCCTGTCTTTATTAATATTTAATTTATATAAATTGTAAAAATTACACTGAATTTCATTCACTACTTTGAACATCAAATTGCTGTTTCTACATAATTTGATGAATATTTTAATATTCAAATTTTTAATTGTTTATATATGTATGTGTGTATTTTCATTTTGTGATAAAGTAATATTAGCTATGATTTTGGGGTTTGAAGGGCCTCTTCGTCAGTGGAAAAAAAATTCTTAAGCCCTTGGCCCTCTACCATCCCTATAAAGCATAAAGGAGCACTGTGGAAGAAGGCAAACTCCAGGAATGAGATAAACAGAGGCACGGAGACAGACAGTAATAGGTCACAGTGAAAGAGACAGAAACATGAAATAATGACATATTTTTTTTCAATTATCTGTATAGGAATAATAGAATTGGTATTACATTTAAAAAAGCAATGGAGAGAACTCATCAGTAAATGAACCAGATTTGTTCTTGATCTATTTTGTTACTGTTTTTAATATGGCATCTTCGGTGAGATGATAAGCTCTTCAATAGTATGAAGGTAGGAGGATCTTCCTTTTGCCTTCCACCCAAATCAGTGATCACTTCTGGCTCCTGAGCTACATCAGGACAAAGCAGAACAATCTAAGATTTAGAAAAATGGGAACAACATGACCCAGTTCAGTTGCAACTCAAGCCATCATCTTCTTCCTTACTGCATACTCCTATTTACTTTCAGTAACCTCCATCAGCTGCCCCGTGGATATTCCCAGAATGTCCTTTAAAGGTCCCTCTTACCTAGACCTCAAGTTAAAATTAGATTGCACTAAGGAATAAAGTGATAACAAAAAAAAAAAATTAGAGGAGTTCCTGAAAATGTTTACAATTCATTAGGGCTTTCCTACAGCAATCATTACCATTATCTAGCCTTTATACTGCTCATTGATCCAAAGAAGAGAGAAATCGAAAGGCAGATATAAAGAGGCATCAGTTTTTCAAATATACAGAACAAAAAGCATCACTAACTAAACAGTAAGAATATTCTTTCTCAATGAATTCACTTCATGATTTTCACACATTCATGTGGTTTATCAGGCACTGGAGGTAATGACATGAATTTTGATAATTTAGAGAGCTACTAAATATATTGGTAGACATTGAATTATTCAGCCAGCTAGTGATGGATTGTATTTTATAAGACATTCTAGTATTTTTTAACAATTATACCAATGGTTACTTTATGATTTATAAATTGATTATTGAACTTATTTTGTAATTTCTGCTAGGCAGGGTGGGATTTTCATCTAGGCTATTTAGCACTACAGTGGTATCATGGCTCTCATCTTTACCATTCTCTTCTGGATTGCAGCCAGTTGATCAGCATTCCACATGCTGCCATGGCAGTACTGATCCAGACATGTGAGGAAGAAAGGATCAGCAGAACTCTGAACCAGCTGCTCTGTGGTGCCCTGAGAGGCAACACTGTCAGTACACATATGACTTCACTACCAGATGGACACACAGCAGGCAGCTAGCATCTTACATGTGAATGAATGAATCCATACTGTACTATGCACATCACTTAGGAGTTAACATGGCAACATTATAAGAGTCTGAACAGTAGCACATATCCTCTCCAGTACAAAATTCCTGAATGGGGTCTTTATATTGAGCAATGTATTGTCTTGCTTATTTTTTAGAATGGGAGAAATGATTAAACAGCTTTTCAGGGTTCATAAGGATCTGATTTTTTGTTTTGTTTTGTTTTTGATTTTTATTTTGTTTTATTGTATTTTTTTCTCCAAGGCACTTAGTGCTGATTCTATTGATTTTCCTTTATAGAAAAGTAAGTTAACAATTTCAAACCTACTTCCTGGAGGAAGAGGACCCTGGCCACTATCAGAGGTGCTTACGTAGTTCTGAGCCCTTAGATCCCTTGCCATATATAGTTCCTTAGCAATCCTTTGAGGATGAAATAGTACAATTAACCACAAATATTAATGAGCATTTCGAACATTCTAAACAGTCTTTACAAGGATGAGTGTTACTCTCTCTAACATTGCTTGGAATCAAGTGAAAAACCTTGTAAATTTCTTAGAATGGTGCCTGAGAAGAAGGTTATGATGTAAGGTTTGAAGTTCACAGCATATGAAAAAAACAAGACATGCATATGGGAAAACAGATGTGTATGCTGACATTTGTTTACAATCATTGCAACTTACAAACTACTCCAGATTAGATCTGCCTTCCTGGTGGGCTAAAAGAATGACAATGATGGCATCACAGAAAGGAACCGTTGAGATAAAGCATGAAAAGTACTTCTCATCTAATTTGGAGGTCTAATCTGAAGTTTATACACTTACAATAGAAAAAGCTAAATGTATTTATTGTTATGAGAGTATATCAGTCTATAGATAGCAAATGAATTTCTGAATATATTTTACTGTAAACTTGTGTGTGATTTCAGGTGCCCTGGTCTCAGACAGAGTAGGTACAAGTCAACTGTGAAGTCTTCTCTATGTACTTTCAATGCTGTTTTTTTTTTTTTTTTTAAATCAGGTGTCATCCTACATTGAGTCATAGTTTGTTTTAATATAACAGGCATTTCCTTCTGTTTTTTATTTTTTAGATTGTATTTTATTATGAAATTTCTCTATGTTCCTCCCTCCAAATGATTACATATACCACTTCCCATTCTCCATGATTCACAGCATTCTTTTATGTCAATGCATACAAGTATCATTGTGTGAGTTCAACATGCTATATTTGGGTATATAAATATATAAGCATATATATGTGAATGCAATCAGTTTATTTCTTTAAGACAAGAGTCTATCATGGTGAAAATTACAAATAAAAAGATTTGTATAAAATAAATCCATGTCCTTTAATATTCCGTGCTGTTTAAAGGGCTGTAAATCCTTGAGAAGATAATGTACACCTAAACTTTTAATCCTGTCTCAAAGAAAACAAAGTGCCCAGAGTGATGATTAGGTAGTGAGGTAGCCCCTCATGAGCTCAGAACAAACTGCACCACCTTCGGGTAAAATGTCAGGGAGAATTGCTGATGGGGGCCTAATGGTGCTCCACAGGTGCCAATGATGTGCACATGTGCAGCCTTGCACCTGCTGACAGGAAGCAAGTTGAAGATGCTGTGAAAGCAAGTGTAAGCTCTGTCCACTGCCCTGACTCAACAAATCCATAACCTTAGCTTCTATCTTCCTTCTCTTGCTATTCAGTTGATATTCTGTGTAATCTTGGATCGTTAGAAATCTCTTATTGTACTTGAGTCAAAAGGGTCTCTCTCTCTCTCTCTCTCTCTCTCTCTCTCTCTCTCTCTCTCTCTCTCTGTGTGTGTGTGTGTGTGTGTGTGTGTGTGATTTGTATATTCTTATATAGATATGTTTATGTCTGTGTCAATATATTCCATATATTGGATGCTTGTGGATATCAAGAAATGATGTTGAATTCTCTGTTGCTAGAGTTACAGACATCTGATGTAAGTAAACCATCTAATGTAGATGCTAGGCACTGAAGTAGGGCTCTCTGGACAAGCAATGAGTACTCTTCTACTTAGCCATATTCCAAGCGCTGAAAGGACCTATTTTAAAGTAAACTTATTTTATTTATAGAATAGTTGTAAAACTATTGGAACTATTGGAACTTATTTCGTTTATAGAGTAGTTTCAAAACTATTTTTATTAGATATTTTTTATTTACATTTCAAATGCTATCCTGAAAGTTCCCTATTCCCTCTCCCCCACTGTGCTCCCCTACCCACCCACTCCTACTTCTTGGCCCTGATGTTCCCCTGTATTGGGGCATATAAAGTTTGCAAGCCCTAGGGGCCTCTCTTCCCAATGATGGCCGACTAGGCCATCATCTGCTACATATTAAGTACACTTTTTTATTATTGAAATAGATCCGTCTCTCATACAATACATTCGCTCCACTATTTCCTCTCTTCTCCCAGCTCTTCCCATCATCTTCCCTCTCCCTGGCGTCCACTCCCCCTCTGCATCCCTTCAGAAAATAACAGAAGGTCCTCCAAGAGACAACAACCAAACAAGATACAGTAAGACATGGCAAAAACACTCACATAGATTATGAACAAGACAGTACAACAGGAGGAACAGATCCCTGGACAGGCATAAGTTAGAGATGCACCTGCTCCCACTGTTAGGGGTCCCACAGGAATACCAAGCTAACAGGCTTAGCACATACTCAGAGGACTGGGTGAAAGCCTGCTCTTGCGGCCTCTGTCTCTGTGAGCCCTGTTTAGTTGATTCAGTGGTGCTATGTTCTGTTGTCTTCCATTCCCTCTGACTTCTACAGTCTTTCTGCATCCTTTCCAATGGGATTCCTGAGCTAGGAGGAAACAGACCCATTGAAGCCCTCTAATTAGACCCTTTCTTCATAATGACTATCTGTGGGTCTCAGTACCTGCTCTCACCTGCTGCAGGAAGAAAGCTCTCTGATGACAATTAGACAAGACACTGATCTATGAGTATAGTAGAATATCACTGGGCGGCCTTCCATTGATTTGGGAGATTCAGTCATATTTTGTCTGCATGCTAAGTCTCTGGGCTATTCAGTCTCTGGTTTCTGACTACCCAGGCAGTGTCGGGCATAGATTCCCTCTCAAGGAGTGGGTCTCAAGTTAAATTAGATACTGGTTAGCCACTTATCCAGAACATAGGTCCTCTAGAAAACCAGTAAACTTCCCAGCTTCCAAATTCACTACAAAATATGTCAGTTTTGAAGATTACAAAGTTTCCAGAAAGGAGAATATTTCTCGGTTTCCTCTGAATTGTCTATAAATTACCAGAGATAAGGGTGCCGATGATTTAAACAAAAAAATCTTTAACTTAGCTTCCTATATTTAGTTCACAGAATATCTCTTTAATTCATTTGTTGGACTAGAACCACCATTCACTAGTTACAGGTGATCAACTTCAACAGAACCTGAATAGCTTGCTGTAAAAAGAATGTTTACACTGCTTGCCTATAAATCCCTTTTACACTGTTGTGATTTCTATTTATGTCCCTGTCATAATGTAATAATTTTTGCAGGATTTTGTAAAGGAAAATCCAATATGCTGAAATACTGAAGTATCCTTACATTAGAAATCTATTCACTATTATATCTAATTGCTAATTTAACTTGGATTTTATATATCAAATTTAGATAATTTAGTTATACACTGTAAATGTGTGTGCGTGTGTGTGTGTGTGTGTGTGTATAATGAAGATTTTATATAAATATAAGAAAATGAAGACATTCAGTAATTAATTCATGCAGCAATGGAATTGCCCTGAATTTTTGTGTTGGGTTTCAGGTCTTCCGTCTCTGAATTCCATGATCATGCCCACATTATATCTGAGACTTTGGTTATTGTCTACTTACAATCATTTCTCCTCATACTTTTCTCATTTTATAGAAGGAATTTATGAACAGCAACAAAAGAAATTTAATTAAAATGACAACAGGTGCTATGATTTATATATGAGTCTATTTTGTTGGTTATACATAGAAACATGCACAAATTATATATACATATATCTTATATAGTATATAATTAGCATTATATGTACATTGAGTGCATATTTATTCAATGGAAGAGATTTTGTTCATTAGTTTATAAATCTTTTTAAAACATTGTTATATAAAAAAATAACTAAAGAAACCAACTCTATGTTGACAAGGAAACTTAAACAATAGACAAAAAATAATATTCCTATTCATTTATAACCACATATTAACTGGTAGATCCTTGTGCTTTATACAGTCAACATCCCATAATAACCCAGAGAGCAAGTTGCTATTTCATATAAGTATGTTTTCTTTTTTTCAATAACACATCAGTCTTCCTTCATGGAGACCTTCCTATTTCCAACTTGCTTGAAGTCATAGAGCTGGTTCATTTTCAGCCTGCTTCTCTCTCTGACATAGAGACAAAAGATGGACTGGGCTGCCTATAATTCCCCTGTTGACAATTCGTCATGACAAGGACTGGCATCACTTTCCTCATCCCAGTGCAGCTGCTCTCCTGAACACACATGGAGACCATGTGGCTGTGATGAGCAATCTCAATTTGAAATTACAGGAAAGCTAATAGATGGTGCTGTGTTCTTCGAGGTTTTGAGCATTATTAATTCAGCAAGTAATATGAGGTTCTCTCTCTCTCTTTCTCTCTCTCTCTTTCTCTCTCTCTCTTTCTCTCTTTCTCTCTTTCTTACACACATACACACTCACACATACACACACACACATACACACACATACATACACAACACACACATACACTGCATGTTTTACCTTGTAAAAAGAACAAAAAAATGAAAAACTTTAATTAAAAAGGTAAGTTTTATTTATTCTGACTTATACTTAGTGAAATACTAAATATATGTGTCATTCCTTATTTAGTAGTACAGATTAATTTCAAACATTGCTGCTCAGATTCACTTAAAAGCTCAGAAAGCAGAGGTTTTGGTTATAGTTCGCAGGCTCATGTCTGTTGCAATTTTTCTCTTGGAGAGCTGGTGAAAGTTTATATTATAGTTACATCTACTTTCCAGCGTTTGTCTGGATCCTATGCTTCTCTGTAAATCAAGGCCACATACTACTTTTTTATTTAGATTCCCAGGCTATACCCTTAGCAGTTTAGCCTCCATCCCTCTTGGACTCCAGACAAAAAGTGAAGTAATAGTACACTATTTGTTTCCATCTCTGTTGTCAGCACTTGGTGTGCATTGCCTGATGTACAGAAAAACCAATAGCTAATTTCTGGGATCAAATTAAGAAAATCAGTGAAACAATGTCTTCGGGCTATTCAAGACTACTACTACACTGATGAACTCACAAGCACCTATTGTGGCCTACACAAGGTCTTCAAGAGACTAAGACAGTCAACCTTCTAGCATGGAGCCAGAATGAGTATGAGCATGTACAGAATGCTTTTTAAGCACCTATGAAATTCTGGAAGAATTTATTTAAAAATTATATTTTTAAAGAATAGCAATCAGGGAAAAAAACAGGATTTTTTGATAAATTGTCCCTGTGTGCAAACTTATTATGCAGGTTATAATGTATGCAACATTAGAAACTAGGAAATAGTAAAGTTGTTAAGTCAGGGAATATTATCATTTCACTTTTTTATGTATGTTTATCAATTCACCAGACATCTACTATCTATATGCTAAATTCTCAACTATGTGCTAGACGATTTGACATCTTATTTTGTGAAGTGATATCTGTAAGTAAAAAATTCACAGATTAATACATTTATCAAAATAAAATTTATTTAAATAAATAGAAGCATGAATTGTCATGGAGACATGAGTAAAATGCTTAAGAGGTTTGAAAGTTAAAGGATGAATGTGACTAAGAAGTGCTTCAGAATTTATACCTCAGAAATCAACAGTTTTTCATCCTGACATTAACACTGCACATCATCATTTTATAATGATTGAAGAACATTGGGATTATCAGAGATTTCAGTTTCCTATTAAAAATGAAGGCAGGAAAATGGTCTTCATTTTTTCATCTACCTACTACCAGAGAGAAAATACATTCATAAAAATCATGACTTTGGTTTTTATCTGCCTCTAAATTTTTAAGCCAGGATAATGTTTCAACTTTTAACTCATCCAGATCAGTGCATCTGCCCTTCACAGCCTTTAAAGTGGCTCATGCCAATCTATTGAATATTTCTTTTTTCTTTGAAGAATTTTCTTTCTTTTTTCTATTAATTTTGAGATTATAACATCATTTCTCCACCCCTTCTCCTCTGCCAATCCTTTCTATACTCCTCTATGCTTTCCTTCAAATTCGTTACTTTTCTTTTTAGAACCAATATAAAGTCTATTTTTGTTGGATAGTAAATTCTTTTTTATAAAGTAGTTTCTTTTTACAATAGTAGTAATTCTTTTATCTTTCCATCATCTTAAAATATCCACAAATTAACAACTTATAACTTTAGGACATTTACATCTCTAATTTGTTGACTTTTTTTTTTTTTTTTACTGTAACAATTAATGAAAAGAATGAAACCCTTGTGAATACTTCTCCTCAATATTTAGTATTTCTGCAATCATTTATAACCCCACAGAAATAGTAAGAGTTTTTGATCATGGAATAAATAGTCATATTTATTAAATTATACTAAAATTTCAATGCATAGTTGTGATGACCCTACCGTATTTCTATCAAAATATGAATGAACAGATTAGTGAATCTGTTGAACAAGGAAACATGGCTGTGCTGGACCACATTATTCTTAAATGACATTTTTTCAATTTTAATGGTATTTTACATTGATTGACATGCTGGCCTATTTAGTGCAGCCAGTATTTTCATATCCCATTCCTTCAGGCTGTGTCTGACTGTTCCTCAACACTCAACACACGAGATAGTGTGTGTCTAGGCTACTCCCAGAGACCAATGTTTACATGAAGAGCTGTTAACAAATCGGGTTGGGACCAATAAAATGATGATCCATAATATCTAGAAATTCCATAAATTATCAAGTACTCAAAGTCTATGTGATAATATAATATATTTCCTTAGTTCATACCATTGCAGCAATTTTCTAGACGTTCTCATGTCATTGCACCTTGGGAAGCACACACAGGTTGCTGTGAAATACAACTCAACAGAATTCCAAACATATAAGTTCATAGCCAAGGCCCAAACAGCCAGTCTATGCCCATTTCCATTCCTGTGTTTCTGTGTCCTTATTGGAGACTATCACACCAAAGACAGAAGCAGACAGACATACACTGCTGTTTTTATATTCACTGCACTCTCTACTATTATCATCATCATCTGCATGATTTCACTTTTTTCCTGCTTGTATCTTGTCTTCTTCATCCCTCTATCAACCATGAGGATTGATAATGTCTATAGGGTCTTTGGAGTCACTTATAGAGAGCAGTTTTCATATTACAAAGTAAAAATTCCTTAAATGTTGAAGAGACAAAATTGTAACTAGTATTCCTTTGTCTGTAAATGCCCAATTTTGAAAAATCAATACATATAGAAAACTTGGATTCAGTACATAACTAGTAAAGGTTACTTCATTTCCTCTAGTATATATTTTGTAAAATAAAATACTTGTGGGTCTGAATTTTTTAAATAATAAGATTTGAATACACATGTGGGTTAATAATGGGAGAGGTACTCATTAATTGCAAGAGGCGGTTCTCCTGTCTGCACTGAAAAGTTTTATGATCTTACCTTGATTCCTCTTTGCTTGTTCAAATATCGTTTTTATGTAGAGACACGGTGATAATATTTGTTTCTATGAAAAGGAACAGAATCAAATCTATAATGTTTATCTATCTACAGCTGATCATTTAGGAGAAAAGATTAAACAGATATTTCTTCTACGGTTTTATGAAATTTTCCTGTTAAAATTGGCAAAATTCTCTATGCCTAGAAGGATTACATGCTCTATTTCCATTATGTGAAAACAAGACTTTTAAGCTTGAAAACATTTTCAGCGTCATTTAAAAAAAATACCATATTAAAGAAAAGTAATTTTTCCTTCCAATATTTCCTGGCAAGATATTAGAGATACGAGATGATCAACTGTTTGAATATACAGAAATTACATCATGATTAACAGAACTTCCTGCAGAGTGCTCAGAACAACATGCGCCCTGAAAAGTCTTGTTAATGATGTGTTAAGAGACTTCATCCAGCATGTTTCTCATAAACAATAGCATTCCCAAGCAATGCAATGGGAGACACTTCCTTATTTATTTAACTTTTTTGGAGTGCACACATGTTAAATATATTATTTCTAAGCAAAATACTTCTTAAGTCCGATAGATTCAGAAACAAGTCAAAGTTGATCCCTGTCTTCAAATTTTTAAATAGCCTGGAGATGTGGCCCCTTTGTTAGATCATTTGATTAACATGCTCAAGACCTTGAGTTCAATCTCCTGGAGGTAAGGTATATTTTGAAATGCTATATTGCTCCAATGGGGGAAATGTTCTTGAGAAAAAAATGAATAGTATATAAAGACGGTATGGGGAATAAAGAGAAAAAGAAATAGTTCAGTGAGGAATCAAGGAAGTTTGAACTCTAGAGTCAGCAGGTATAGGAATTGACAAAAGGGACTGAGAACCTGACATTGATCTCTGGATGCAACAAAGTGACACGACTCCGGAGTATAGATCACTGACATGCCTGTACACATGTGCACAGTGATCACATACATGCTCATGTGTGGACATCCATGAACACACACAAGCACACACTTAATGATTAAAGACAATAGTTTTACTTATCAATAAGTGTATCTACATGTGTTTTTAAAAGAACGAGAACAGTTCAAAGGAAAATGGGGTACACTGGAAAATCACTGAAAATTACAAATGTGTTAACTAAGTTGTGGGCCCCACTCAAAGAGGAGTAAGGGCAGAACACAGAGAAGGTAGCAGAGACAGAGAAGAAACTCTAATTCTCAGGAGTAGAGGTCAGATTTGGAGAGCAAGTCGAGAGGCTGTTGTATTTTCTAAAGGAAATAAATAGAGGGCTCAGTAGAATTTGAGATGGGATGTCAACACAGTCTATGTTTTAACAGTTACATCTACTATTAGTACTGTTTGAGACAGAAAAATCATGAATCATTTTAGAGTTGGTCCTTAGTTACTAAGATGAGCCAAATAAGGGAAATTTGGTCCTTAGAAGGGACACGTTTCAAATTCTGATTATTTTTTCTACAATGAATGATGTCTTTCAAATGAGAAATGTGAGGGAGATCCTACTTCCTGACAATTTGGCACAAAATTTAAATGGTGCTGTTCCATGGAGTGCCTTTGTCTGAGGCAATGTCCCTAGAAATTATAGGACAATATCCACCTTGAGTAATCATACAATTGTAAAAGTTGTATGTCAATATGAGAGGACAAAAACTTAAACACTTAGGAGAAAATCCGGCATGGATGGTATGAGCCTTAGTGTTTTTATTGCTGTGGCAAATGTTACAAAAGAAAGCATTTCATTGGGGTTGGCTTATACTTTCCGAGATTTACATATTACCCTCATGGCCAGAAGTACATCTGTATGCAGGCAGACAATACTGAGGAAGGAACCAAGAGTGTTACACGTCAGTTGGCAGGCATCAGGAAGAGAAACACTGGATGTGGCTTGAGCATCTGAGTGTCAAAGCCCACCCCTAAGGATACATCTCCTCCAACAAGGCCACACCTCCTCCATTTAAATGCAGTTATCAATAAATAACAAAAAGATAAAGTCTCTTTTCCTTGCTCTTCATGGCTCTTTTATACCCAAAGTTACTTATGACATTTCTAGGTAGCAAAAAGCAATAACTGTGTTCACAATTTGTAAACTAAAACTACAGTTGTGGGAAATTGCAGTTTCAGCTCTTACGGCTCCATACCCATTGAGTTTGAATTAAGATTTTAAAATACTCATTTTGTTAATAGGACAGTTGTTGAATCAAAATATATAATCTGTACTAGTGAAATGCATCATATATATGCAAATTTAAATTATGTATAAAATATTTCTCAGCAATATACTGATTAAGTTTGACCAGTGCATATGACACAGTTTTGTGATTTGTCGGTATATGCTCTGAGTTCCATGATTAGAATTTCTTCACTTAAAAAGAAATAGAAGAAACTACAACAATTTTTTTGAAACAGAAAACCATGTTCTACAATACTCATCCCCAGTTGTGAAACCAAAACCAAGTCAACCTTTGAAGTTCTTGTTTTCAGTGAAGATTTCTGAAACCCTCTGTCTAGGTGACACAATATGGCTGAGACTTAGCATCTCTGCAAGAAAATGGTTCTTCTAGAATGAATCTACATTCATATAAGGAATGAAATCAATGGACAAGGTTAAAAATTATCGTATCATCATCTACCATTCTGTCTCAGAATAGCAAAATCCCATTACCCTATCATGGGAAGACTAATTGTAAGCTGATCTAATCCCAAATCCAGGACAGGAATTGCCTCGGCAACATGACTTCTGAAGCTTGGTTGCTATTTTGGTGCACATGCAAGCACCATTTCTAGATCTCATTCTGTGAGTCTATTTTTAAAATGTCGCTTTAGTTTAATTTCAAAGAGACCAATTAATTTATTTTAAAACTTCGCATTAATGTGCAGACATCACTGAGAACCACTCTGCCTCCCTAATTGTTATCTCAGTAGAAGCACGAGGTTTCCCAATTTGGGGATCCTTTTTGGCTCTGTTAACAAATTTATATTATAACATGAGTTGGGTTCTCATAACTTTGATTTATGGAATCACATTAGCACTTTGTACTTCTTAGGAGGTACTTCCCAGACTTTACTTATTTTATATGCTCCTAAAACTGTAGATATTGAAACAGGTCTACTTAAAATAGTGTCACTTTCAATAATAGCTAACATTGTTGATAGATTTGGTATGTGGCTGGCATTGATTTAATCCTAACTTAGAGGCTTTGTGCAATAAGTTTAGCTCATTCCTTAGTTCTAGAAGGTGGATGTGATTATCTGTCCCTCCAGTTTAAACATAAGTGTATGCGAATATGGTGGATTTTAAAAGATATCTTAAATTACAGGGTTTACAGTCTGCTGAAAGGGTGACTTTGACTAAAACATTAAGGTTTTCACAACTACCCACCACTTGTCAGAATATTCAGCTCAGCTCAGTCAACTTAACCAAATGTGCTGTATTTACAGGTCATTTTAATAGTCATAAAAGACTGTTATCTCTTTCCCAAATTTTTCAACATGTTGGGAACACACACACACACACACACACACACACACATGCAAACATTCTCTAAGGTTTACTTGTCATAGTCTAGACAAACATCGCTTACACATTGATCCTGACACTGTGATTACCTGTGAGGTATGAAATCATATCTCATGACCTTTAAGAAAGTTCAAAGTCTTAGGTCTTGAAAATATCCATTCCTTTCCCACATTAGAATTGTCATTGAAAGCCTTCATTTTACTCTGGATATAAAGACCCTGTCTTTCACAGTAAACATGAACATTGTTCTGTCTTAACAGATTTTTTCACATACAGAAAGACACACATAGTCTCATAGCATGAGTTTTAAGAATTCTATAGTGGGAGTGGGTGGGTAGGGGAACAGGGGCAGGGGGGTATAGGGAACTTTCGGGATAGCATTTGAAATGTAAATAAAGAAAATAATAATAATAATAATAATAATAATAATAATAATAATAAAAGAATTCTATTTTATTTTTAGACAAGCAAAGGTAATTCCATCTACAAGGTTGCCTTGTGATTTATTTCTGGATCTGCTCTGCCTCCTTATATCTGTATGGAAATACTTAAAAGCCACACTCCTAATGTGTAAAAACATTTTTTTAAAAAAGAGCATGTGCCCTGATCTGAACAGTATCCACTTCCTGAGTACAGGTGGAGTTATACAACTTCCCTTCTTTCCTCATTAATGAGCTTATCAAACAACTTTTTCACAGCTCACTCTAGTAATCACAAATTTCTGAATGTCTTTCAATTAACTGTCTTATTTGGTGTCTAGTCAGCCTGCTAGGTTTTCATTGGTGTGCACTTCCCAATCAGTTCCAACTACAAGTGCCTTTGAATCTTCCTTCTTCCTTTGTGGTGGTTTCAGTGACAGACACAAAAAGAGAAGTCTTTTGGTCCCCCATCTTCACAAATACAAAGGAATTATGTCTTCGATATGTTTTTGTTACAAAAATACACCCTGCACTGTCGTCTATAGGCTTGGAACTTCCACACAGACCATAACTTCACCAAGGACTAATTGCAAGCACCACAGTGCAGCCCATTCAGAAAATGTGCTCTTGTATTTGAAGTCTTGGAAACAATAACTTCAAACCTCTGTTGAGCTCTACGATTGTTTGTCTACAATGTTTTGTAGTAAGGAGGAGCCCCTTTCTCTAGACGGGTTTTTGCATAGCTTATTTCTGATTCCCTGTTACATATTTTCTTCCCCCACCTGGCACTTATATCTCTACTAACTGGACCTCTGCTACCTCTGGGGACTCTTGTCTCAGTACTAGCCAACAATATTTTCATTTCACATTTTTGTAGTTTGGAAGTCTTATCCAATACTAGAAAATATGTTTGCTTGTACCAAACTTTCCTTGGAAATCTTAACAATTGTGGCTAGCTATATAGATCAGAATCCCAGAAGATGAGACATGGCAATTAGGACATTTGAGTCAAGTTTAACCAAAGGACTATTTGATGTTCTGAATAAGATGCCACAGAACACTGTGCCAGACTTGAAGATGAAAGGAAAGAACGAAGTTAATGGAATTTGCATAAAGAATCTGTAGGAATATTTGTAGGAACTACAATCTTAGCTCACTGAAGGTCAAAGTAGACACCACCGTGTAAAGCTGCAGAGGGGGAGGGAGGTGATACTCTTGAACTTCACTATTACACCTAGCTAGTCACCAGTCCTTTGCACTGACTATTGTGAATTAGGAAGTAGCGAAGGAGTTGGTGTCACTTTTGAAACCATCTCCTTGGGGAAGGGCATATGTAAGAATTAGTGTCCTACATGTGAAATGAGAGTTTTCCATGTAGCACCCGATGGAGGAGAAACAAGAAGAAGGAGGTAGACCAGCATGCTGCTGTATATTTATGACACAAAAAAAGTAAAGACAATTGGTAAGGTTCAAGGGATGTAAGCATGATATTACATATCCTTAAATGAAATAAAACACCTTAAAATTAAAAGTTCACATCAGAGGATCTATTTTAACATTCTTATTATAAAATGAGCATTCTGGTTATTGATTGAAGACTGAGTTCCAGAGACAGATGGCACTGAAGTTAAAGGATCAAGGAAAATATTGGCAAGAATACACTCCAGATAGAATTATAACCAATTGTAAGTCATCCAAAGTGTGATCTGGGATTGAAACATCGACTTCTTCAATGGGAGTGTGTGTCGTTCACAGTTTTTCATCTCTCAGTCACAGATGGGATCTTTGGTTTTTGGTTTTTGGTTTTTATTTGTAATATCCTCAGATCAACAACAAAACATTTTTCTGAACAAAAAATAGTTTCTGAACAAAAAATAGTTTCTGAATCCCAACCTATTTCTTCTAATTGTCTTCCAGAATCCCTCCTTTTGTCATGTGCCTGCATAATACTTTATGAAATAAAAGCTTATCAAAAAAGTTGGAGAAAGAACAGTCTTGGAGAAAGAAAATCAGGCAGTCAAGTGTGTGTTTTGTTTAGAATTCAGAATTTTTGAGGATGCTCAGTAGCATCAGGTAGTCTCTCGTTCTAGAAAGCAAAGGCCCATGTAGATGCCTGTTGGATATCTGTTCATGCAAATTCATGAAGTGGTCAGAAATCAACTGTAAGGAGAGACAAAACATATTTAAAATAAGTAATGATTTATCAGTACGGGGACTGAGAAAGTATCTCAGAGTGGAAGTTAGAATAGTTCATGGGGTAAGCTGGGGCTGATTGATATCTGGGAAGAGGGAAAGACCTAAACTGTACAATAAATTCTAGTCAATAGAATGCTGAAGATCCGGCCCCAGAACAATTCCATGTTTCCAGGATATTCCATAAAATAGTAACACATTTAAATTTAAAGCCTGAAATATGGGAAAACACAAAGAACATGGCTGCTGGAATTGCTAAGGTTTTATGAAAGAAGGGAAATTAGAAAGAAAACCACCTCAGCGCCTGTGTGGACGTGGAAGCAAACCTGCAGAGAAACAGATGTTTCCCTTTAGCAAATTTTAAAAGCCGCAGGAGCTTGGTTCGGACAGGAAACTGACAGAGACAGGGCTAGAGACAGGGCTTAGCTCCTTCTAAGTGGCTCTGAGAGTTGAGAGAAAGTCCTTAAAGATCTGCGCTCTGTTGAAAATGGAGACAGGGGTGTTGGCAGACTGCTCTTTGGGCTGCCAGCCAGTGAGGCTGAAAAGTATGTCAGCGAACGAGCGAGCAAGCGAGCGAGCAAGCGAGCGAGCAAGGCTGCCCAGATAGTTCTTTGGCTGGACCACTTGCTGGAAGACATGATTCTGAAAGAAGTCCACACAGGAATTCCATTTGGCCAGCGTTTGCTTTTTGGCAAGGCTGAGAGAAGTCTTGTTGAATAAGCATTGAAGAGTAAATTATGTGTGCCTCAGGATAAAACTTTGGGGAGTGTAGAGAAAGAAACAGGCAGGCGAATTCTACAGAGGCCGAAAGTTTTCAGGCTGGAAGAGACACTAGAAATTTGAAAAGAGTAAAAATGGCCCAATGCAAAAGAGAAGCTGGAATGTTCTTCAAAGAGTCTACCAGAGAAAAGAAAGGGAAAGAAAAAAAAAATTGCCGGTTCAGCTACTTAGTCAATGCTTTTGAGTAGAAGTCGAAACAAAGAGGACCACAGGAGCCCCTCAAAGGAGACTTTGAATTCTTACCCAGAGTTATTAAAAATAGGTTTTTAAAAATATTTTGAATTATTTAAAGCATATTCAGAGTAGTACTCAAGATATTATTCTCACACTGTGCTTACAAACTGTGGAGCTAACTGAGCGGGCGGCCTGCTCTTCTTTCTGTACCTCCAGTCGTCTGAGAAACCATCTGCACTCGGGTTGTCACTCTCACGTCGGAAAGGTTGGGGTGCCTAATAACGATCTGTGAATACTGGGTGTTTTTAGTCATGCAGTGCTCAAGTTGCCTTAAAATGTTTGCAGGAATTCCAGGCAAGTGACAAGTCTTCCGAGTGTCAGCTGTCTCTGGGTTTATGAAGCCTCTGTGTACCAACAGCAGCATGGGCTTCTGTCCCTGAGAAGACTACAGTGACATTTTATTCTATTTTTCTTTTTCTATTATTCAATCACGACTGCTTGAGTCCTTGAGAACACTGTCAGATCAAACACAGATGGTCAGTCAAGTTTCCATGTCAGGTACACAGGGGGCACTTGTTCTTTTGTATATGTGCATGTCAAGAATTCAAACTTAGCTGAATGCTTAATTTAACTTATCTTATTTGCTAAACTGGGCCACAAATTTTAGGGATAGTTTTATGAGCTCAGGAGAGCTCTGGATGGGTTTCTTCCACTATTAAGCATATAAATTCATTTGGATGGGGTCCAAACCTTAACAAGAAAATTTGTTCTTCATAGAATATTGAAAGATCACATATAACCCTTTCCTTAGTCTGGAAACTTATTCATTTCTAAGAAATATGGTTTTTGATATGCCTTCCAGGATGGTTGCTGAGAAAAGAACCACAAAAAGATGCTTACAGGAGATCAGGAGGAGAGAGGAAGAAAAGCAGAGAAGGTCAATGTTCGTTTTTTTAATTAAGCGCTTGAATTTGAATATTCTGCCAATTGCATACTCATGTAACCTTGGCTAATGATGCATTAAATAAAATAAGCTGTGACAATTACTGAGGATGATGTTTGGCATGTAATTGGTGTTAAAAAGAAAAAGTGTCCTGTCAATGATTTTACAGTGATAGATTTTGGAAACGAGACTGAAATCAAATCTCCTTGTTCCAAGAGCAAGGTTCAAAATATTAATGCTTTTAACTCATGTCGGGAAAAAGACATTGATTGGAATGCAGTAGAGGAATCAAGGCACAAAATGTAATTATAATTTAAAAATTAAGCAGACGGATGCCGTTCAGCCTTTCTAGAAAATGCTTAATCAAAAGGCAATTTTTACCCAGTTACTTGAGGATATCTGACTTCCATGGATAATTGCCCAAGGTAAACCCAGAGGGCACAGACTGCAGTTTACAGTTTTGAGCAGCACTCCCACAGAGCACGAGTCTTCCTTGTGGGATCCATCCTCTCCAAGCTTAGTTGAGCACGTGCAGATCTCTACTTTCAAGAGTCTGGTGAGATTGGTAAGAGTATTTGACCATTGTAAGAAGGCAAAGGAGTTTCTAAAGTACTTATGGGGAATTCTTAAAGAAAGATAGCTCAAGAATTTTAAATGACTTTTGATTGGCTCAAGGACTATTCATTAATTGCTATCACTTACTGTGTGCATTCTTACTACCGGAGTATCAATGACTGAACGATGAGTGATTCATGATCAGGGTGTTTACAACATATATAACAGAAGTATTACAGTAATAACAAAAGGCTAATAATATAAGTGAATGAAAGAATTTAATAGGAAAAAGTCCATTTTCAACAGGTGAAGTAAGAACATATAACTTGTAATAATTTTTGGTGTTATGCTATGGTTGTCTCAGTATCCTTTATAGTTGCCTTGAAAGTTGAAAAGAATAAATCTTTAAGTTCTAAACAGGAATCTAAATAGGTAAGATATTTAAATAAAATGAGTGGATTCTAAATTAAGTCTGACAGTTTGTATTTGGACATCAGATTCGGTAAGTATCGGTTTTTTTCAGTTGTTTATAACAGCTGAAATACAGTGTTAGAAATAAACAACTTGAATTCTTTAGCCTTTTATCACTATGACAAAATGCCCGAGACACTCAATTTATAAGGATGAAGGATGTTTTGGCTCAAGGCTTCTGTGGTTCAAGTCCATGGGCAAGCTATAACATCTTAGCAGGGAGCATGAGAATCAAAAATGTTTCCTTAATGAAGGCTAAGAGCAAACGCAGAGATACGAAGGAGCCAAGGTCCCCTTCAATGCTTCATCCATGGTAATCTGAATCTTCCATGAGGCCCCACTTGCTAAACTTTTCAATGCTTCCCAATAAAGCCATGACCTGACATCCGAATCTTGAATGTTAACACAACTGCACATGGGCATATGTAGGACAATCGCCCTCCCAAGAAAGGCATGCTTACATTTCCATCATGGTGAAAACATTTTTCGTGACATGTTCTTCGTCAGTGAAAGAAGTGTATTTACAGTGTAATCTCTTCCAGGAGCATAAACCCTTCTTCACAGGATAAAAGGAGTCCATACACAATGCATGTAGAGGAAGCCTGCTCCATCCAGACACCTTAAGCACAGAGTTATTGTGAAACTGGCTTTTATTATCATGTTAGACAAGTCAATTCCCTTTACAAAATATATGTGAAGGAGGATTAGCTTTGCAATAGAGAGAGTAATCAGCAAATGGAGATGAATGCCATGTGTTAGAATTACTAGTGAGTTTCAGAGTAATCAATTCATTGATGGCTTTTTCTTGTCTATTTCAAACTGAATACTTCTGAAAACCAAGGGAAGTGCATAAAAAGGTGAAATTGTATGCCCTTTGAAAAGGATATGCCATTAGAACTTGCCAAACCTTATTCTCTCTCTCCCTCTCTGTCTCTCTCTGTCTCTCTCTGTCTCTCTCTCTCTTAAATTTATTTATTTATTTATTTATTTATTTATTTATTTATCTGGACCACCAAACAGACATTACCTTTTCTTATGGCAGCATTTATCTGGAGGACATCAGTTTTATGTCAATTCTCCCAGAGTAACTCTAAGTTCAAAAAGAGAACACTAAGGTAAAGTCAAAATATAAGGTCTCTGTATTTCCAAAAACAACAGGACCCAGACTCACCCAGACCAACATCTCTGCACTATTGTGATATCCAATACAGTGCCATGTTGTCCTGTGTGGTAGCTTAAATTAAGTAAATTAAAACTGAACACAACAAAAACTTAAAGACCTTGCTTGCAGAAGCAAAATTTTAAGACCTAGCTAGAGTATTAATTATACAAGTTAGCAGCTGAATGCCCAGAAATCAAGTTTCTACTATTCCCCCCTCCTGCCTTTGTATGTAAAAGAAGGCTTCACTTAATGTCCCTCCTTTTAGGTTCTTGCTATCCCTCCATCTAAGAATCAACTCTAATCAAAGACCTTATAGTACAAAATCAAACCACAGGTTCTCAGAAATCAAGGCTGAAGGAGGGAGCAAATGGGATGAGACAGAGAGAGGTCAATATGCTGATGGTGAGGAAGAAGGGGCTGGGCAGCCATGTGCGTGGATTATCTACTTAGTATAATTCATCAAACTAAATGCATGTGTTACTGGAATTGAGATTTGATATCAGTGGTGGCAAGAAGAGAGGTGGGCTTATTAGGAAAAGCAGAGAAAGGCAAGGGACACAAAGCCATGTAATGGGGATTCAGGGTGAAAAGAAAAACAGCTACTGCTTTACAATTTTGAAAAGGGCTGGCTGTTTGCTTAATAATAACAAGCTGGAGAAAAGCAGATTTTCAACAAAAGTGCTTTATGTGGATAAAATCTACTGAGCTGAGTATACTTCAAATCCCCCCAGCACAGACTCTCAAAGAGAAAACATTTTAATGTTACCACTTCAAGGATATACAATGCCTTCTTTCACTCAGAAGCCAGACACAATTGTAATAATTTAGTTCTGTAACCTGCTTCACTTCTTGTGTTATTTTGCTAGGATAGAAAGGTGAGAGCTAGGCAGATTGGGTGGAAACAGGAAGCCAGTTTTGTCTTTTTTTTTTTTTTTTTATGTCTACCGAAATGCAGGTGGTTGCACTGTGTTATCTCAGGGACACATTGAACCAAAAAGTAGGGCTTTGCAGGGTTTCCCCCTTCTTGAAATTTAGAAGCAGAATAGCAGGAAATCTTAAGCCATGGGATAACAGTTCTCAGCAGGCTGCAGCCTTTATATTTGCCAGTCATGCTGTACGATCATGGGTAGTTCAAAAACCTTAGAATGATTTCATATTTGCAAATTCAGAAATAGCACCATGCTTTAAATTCAAATTCTAACAAATATAAAATGGAAGGAGATAAAGTCCTTCAATAGAAAATATCATTCCACTTATATCCTTTTTTACAGAGAACAAAAATTGAAGATGTTAATTGAGGGTTTTGTTGTAGTTGTTTTGTTGTTGTTTTTATTGTCATTTTGTTGTTGTTGTTGTTTCCCCCCATGATATATAATTGATCATAGAAGATCTGAATTCAATTCCATCTGATTCCAAAATTCAGGGGGCAGGTTTTGTCCTGGGACAGAAAAAAATAATTCTGAGCGTGAGCGCAGAAAGAAAAGTTAGGGTTCTTTGTGACAATCATCTAGAAGTTAAAATAGATGGTCTTGCAGGAGGCCTAAAGCACAAAAGAAGCAGTCGACAGTGATGTGACATGCTGTGATTAAAACCCAAGTGTGAAGAAGAGCAAAGGTGGCAGCTGACTTAGACAAGGAACAGGTCAGGTCAGGACCTTTTAGCAAATTCCACCAGACCCCTCCCCTCTGGAAGAGATAGGCTAATTAACATTCCACAGGACAGATCAACCAACTGGCCACTTGCAGGTGGGGGAGGCCTAGACCAGGTAAACACATTCCACAGGGCAGACAGACCATTGGCCACCTTTGAGTAGGGGGACAGGGGGTGGGGGGATGGGAAGGGGGGCTCGGAGGTCTAGAGCATGTAAACACATTCTCCAGATCCGACCCTGCCACCTCATTCCCTAGAGACCAAACAATTTAAAAGTTACACTGTTCTGCCAATCTCCTGAAAGCATTGGACCAAAAAATTCCTCTTGCTTCTTGCATCAATTCCCAGCCCCTCATGTTTCACTCAGTGTGTCCCCCGGTAAGCTAAGGCTCAGCCAAAGTCTTAAAACATCATGGGGTAGGCAACTACACAGACACCACAGGGAGGGGTGCCCTTCCTCTGGAAGGCCATCAAGAAAGTAACTGGGCATCAGGGAGAAGATTCAGTTGGTAACATGTTTGTCACTCTAGGTCCAAACCAGTCACGCAGATAAAAAAGCTAAGCATGGCCTATAGCCCCAGTTCTGAGAAGATGGAACCACAGGATCTCTGGGGCTCACTGAGAAGCTGCTCATGGTGAATGTGAGCTTTAGTTTCCTGGAGAAATTCCAACACAAGGTGGAGAGTTACTGAGGAAGATATGTAATACTAATACCCCACTTCTGGAGAAAGCTGCCCACAGGAGCAAATGTTCCCCTACATACTTGTGCACACACCTACACACCCTACACATGTTTTTAAGAGAATGAAAGAAGGAAGGAAGGAAAGGAACGAAATGACAAAAGGAAGGAAGGAATGAGGAAACAAAAGAAAAAGAAAGAAAAGGAAGAAAGAGAGGAACCAGGAAGGGGAGGGACAAAAAGGAGAGGAGAAGAGAGGAAGAACAAAGTATGAGAAAAACTTAACAGCACATTCTGTCCCAAGCTCTGTGAAAGCCTGGGAGAAAGGGTTGACGCCAGTCTGCTGGAGTGGAGGTTTGTAGAGTACCACTCTACAGCACCAAGGTTCAGATCAGACATGGACAACTGCAGAACGCTGAGCCTCAATCCCCAGTGATGTAGGATACAATTCTGAAAAATATGATGCAATGTAGTCATTTTCACCACTACTGCTTTTTCTACTCTGGTCAAAACATGATTCTCACTTGGATTCATTGTTTCAATAAACATAGAAAGCTCTGAGTTTGCTATTTTAAAGCACTTACTTCCTACATTATATTCCCTTGTCAGCAATAGTGATCCTTCATTGAAAGAAAAAAATGTAATTCTAATTAAAGCATACTCTACTTAGCCCCGATCTTCCAGCATGGGAAACAAATTCAGACTGTCTGGCCCCATGGGCCCTACCTTGGTTATCAAGCTCTTCTGAGTCAACGTTGGTCTCTGTCATGGATTTCCTTTCGTCTTCTGAAACTTGTAAGGCACATAACCCCATTGCCAAGACACTTCCCATTTGGACTAAGTCCTCTGATACCCTAAATGCACTCTCCACCCTCCAGGCACTCATGTCACCACCACACGGTAGAGGATTTCCCCCAACCCATATCATACCTTTCTATCACTTTCTGGTCAGCTGGCTTTGCCATCTATTGGTCTAAACATAGCATCACCAATGGTAGAGCTAGAGAAAGGACCCAAGGAGCTGAAAGGGTTTGCAGTCCCATAGGAGGAACAAAAATATGAACTAACCAGTACCCCTAGAGGTCCTAGGGACTAAACCGCCAACCAAAGAGTCCACATAATGGGACTCTTGGCTCCAGCTGCATATGTAGCAGAGGATGGCCTAGTCTATCATCAGTGGGAGGAGAGGCCCTTGGTCTTGTGAAGGCTCTATGTCCCAGTGTAGGGGAATGCCAGGACCAGGAAGCAGGAGTGGGTGGGTTGGTGAGCAGGGGGAGGGGGGAGGGGATGGGGGGTTCAGAGGGGATATCAGGAAAGGGGATACCATTTGAAATGTAAATAAATAAAATATCTAATAAAATAGAAGAAATGTTATTGTAGCTGTTTGAACTGAGTTTAGTTGTTTACACTGAAGACAGGCAATTGTAGCAGTTACTTAGCTGTGCTTTATATTCAAAGTGCTTTGACATAAACGCTGAAACACTATTTGTATCATCCTTTTGTCCAAACATATTTAGTCACTAAGTATTAAATCAATAAATATTTTGGGATATAAAGTTCCAGGATTTCTTAGCAGTATTTGGGATACTAAGCTTGTATTGTGTGAACTTGCCTGTCTTTTTAACTCACATTTTAACAAGAGAGTTAGCTTTACATGAGGCAAAATAAATTTTTGCCTAATTACAATATAATAAGTTATCAATTTAGCTTCTTTACATAACAGATACATTCAGAAACTACTACTGGGAGGAATCCTGAGTGGTTCTCATTCACAAAGATGGCTGGCTGGTGATGATGGTGGAGTCAGGATCCTTTGGCCTTTTTTAAAAAAATCAATCAATCAATCAATCAAACAAACAAACAAATAAAGTGTATTTGTTTGAGGAAATTTCTGTATCACTCTCTCGTGCAATACACCTATACGGAAGCCAGCTGTCATAGCATGACAGACCTGAGATTTCTAAAAAGACCTGGGCATAGTAGTGACTCAGAGACAGCATGTCAGTCCTTGATAGCAAGTACGTAGTTTCTCAGGGATTTGTTTGTTTAAAACACAGACAATTAAAAATTAAAGGAGACTTATAACTAGTTTGGCAAACTATTAGAAATATATGTAAGAAATCTTCAAAATTGAGCAGTTTTAATTTTTAAAATATTTCATTGTTTTGCATTTTGTGGTGTCATCTATGTAAAATTTGTCTATGAAATATAATGATATAGAAATGACAGTATTTTTCTCACAGTATCCTTCAAAGAGACAAGGTTAAGTTCCTCGATATCATGCAAGCTTTAATAATTTACTCCATGAAAATTGTCAGGCAAAGACTGTTAATGTTCCCATTGCACATAGTCAGTAAGCCAGTCACTAAACTTATACATATATTTTATTTATTTATTTATTTATTTATTTATTTATTTATTTATTTATTTATTTATTGTGACTCTAGGGAATTCACTTAATTCCTCTGTTAATTTGGTATGAGATTTATATATAAAATAATAACTCCTTTGTTAGCCACAGTGATGGAATAAAAAGCATATACTGAACATCCATGTAAGACTCTACTACAAAAAGACTGACTACCAGCCCACATGGCATACATACGTCTTACCTTCTCACCCCTCAGCTGCCTGTAATCCTGCATGCATGCACTGCCGTCTTGAGGGTTCTAGAGTATCCAAGAGATAGATGATTGACAAGGATGGGACTGCATCCCTGCAGTAGTCTTTACCCATACCTGCTGGGTGGCACTTCTCTACTATGCAGCTTCTGAGGGTCATTTGGGCTTTTATTAGTTACCCATGGTTTTGTAAACCCTATGAATGAGCTCAATGACTCACTATGCTGGACTGTGTAACTGTCTTTCTTTTCTTTTCTTCCTTCCTTCCTCTCTCTCTCTCTCTCTCTCTCTCTCTCTCTCTCTCTCTCTCTCTCTCTTTCTTTCTTTCTTTCTTTCTTTCTGTTGCTGTACTCCCTATGTGGAATGAATAGAAGTTCAGACAGGTCAGATAGACAGATACAGTAAGACAAAAGCTTCATGATACTAGTTACATATACAACCTATATGTTTAAACTTTTACAAGGGAATGAAAAGACTATTGCTAGAAGCTGGGTAAAGGGAACATATCATGTGGAAATGTTGCAGTGATGTTCAGTTCCAGCTATGCTTATTAATAGCTGGAAATTAAATGTATATAAAGGTGAGTTATCATTTTAAAACATTGTGTGATGTACTTCCATTTGCCAAAAACTGTAGATATTTTCTATTTTCATCTGGACAAAAAGAAAGACTAGGAGCCGGGGGGGGGCGGGGGGCGCACGCCTTTAATCCCAGCACTTGGGAGGCAGAAGCAGGCAGATTTCTGAGTTCGAGGTCAGCCTGATCTACAGAGTGAGTTCCAGGACAGCCAGGGCTATACGGAGAAACCCTGTCTCGGAAAAAAAAAAAGAAAGAAAGAAAGAAAGAAAGAAAGAAAGAAAGAAAGAAAGAAAGAAAGAAAGAAAGAAAGAAAAAAGAAAGAAAAAAGAAAGAAAAAAGAAAGAAAAAAGAAAGAGTAGGAAAGGAAAAGTGACTTTTTCTTTTCATTTTCTTTCTAATGTTTAAAATTATTTCTTCATTTATTTTTACTTTATGTGTATTGGTGTTTTGTCTACATGTATGTCTGAGTGTGGGTGAGAGATCCCCTGGATCTGGAGTTACAGATGTTTGTGAGCTGCCATGTTGGTCCTCTGGAAGAATAGCCATTGCTTTCAAACACTGAGTAATCTCTACAGCCTCTAGTGACTATTTCTTAATGAATAAACACACACACACACACACACACACACATATATATATATATATATATATATATATATATATATATATAAAACTGTACATCTTAAGCATACAAGGTTTTCTTTCTTTTTCTCTTTATCTCTTTCTTTCTTTCTTTTTTTTTACTTATTTCTTTCTCTTTCTTTTTTTTTTCACATCATGCATGCCTATGACACTCCCCAGTCATCCCAAGTCTGCCCCTCACCCTTATGATCCCTCTCCCCCAAAAAAGAGCAATAGCAACAACAGAAAAAATTCCAATTTGTGTTGTCCATATACTCACTGGAATATGGTCAGTTCCAATTGTTAACTCCTTAAAGAAAACTGAGTTCTCCCCACCCACACTCCTACAAGAAGCCATCAGTTGTGGAATGCTACACTTCAGCATCCTTATCATTATTTTTAAGAGTTCTCTTTGATGGCTTTCTATCTAGCTTTTTTTTTTGAAGGGGAGGGGAGAGGAAAGGGCTAAGGGTTGTCACAGAAACCTTCTCTGTCTCTCTTTCTCAACAGTGAGTCTGCAGTCATCAGTGTCACTGCAAAAGTAGCTCCCTCGCCCTTCAGAGTCTGCAGGAGCTTGGGTCATGGACTTACTCATGGTCTCTGGAGGCAGCACAGCATGGTCCATGCACACATACATGGTCTCCATTGTTGGCATGTGCCATGACCTGAGTATAATCTCTGGTGCCAGAAGAGATCACAGACATCAATAGAGATCTCTCTGGTATAGGTCAGGGCATGGATCCCACAAAACCCTGAGCTGCATCACATGCCAAAATCATCCACAGTGAAACAGGCCACAGAGAAAAATGTACTCCCTAGTGGTTGCTCGGCCCATGGATATCAATGTGGCATCTGGTGGCAGTACAGACCATATACATGTAGCCTTCAGTGAAGACAGAACATGAACATAAATAAACATGATCCCAGTCTGAAGCAGGACCATAGACCAAAACATGATCCTCTGCAGCACACACATGTTCACTGGTATGCTGGCAACACATCCCACAGACATCAACATGGTTTCAGGTGGTAGCACAGACCAGGGGCATCCATATGGGCTTTAGTGTTAACACGGGCCACAGATACAATTTAACTGAAAACTATAAACTGAAACACACACTTACACAAACCACACACACACACATACACACACAGCATACAAACACATACACACACACCATACCATACACAGAAACACACACAATACAAACATACAACACACACATACCTCAACACACACACACATACACACACAACACACACACAACACACACATATAACACACCACACACACACCATACACACCACACACAAACACATAACCCACCCCCGTACCATACCACACACACACACACACACACACACACACACACACACACACACACTCTGAAAGGAGCAAAAAAAGAAAAAGAAGAAGAAAAAGGGAAACAATGATGATTCTTAAATACAAAGGGGTTTCTGAATCTCAGCTCCCTCATAAGCAGAATACATAAGCAGAATGTGAACTGGACAGAAAGCATATTTAGAAATGCAGCAAAAGAGTATTTATCAATAGTTTGGTAGTTTATGTACTTAAGTGGAAAGAGCAAGAAATCATAGTTTCTCTAATGTTAAATACATAGTTACTTTAATGGAAGTAGTAAGAAGGAAGACCATGCATTTTCTTAACATTCTTATAGTGTATGTATACAGTGTCTTAATTTACCACTTCCTCCGGTTTATGTTGGTTTGTTTGAGAATACTCATTTGACAAATGCAAGGCCAATGTATCTTACTTATAATTATTATATTTTAACTCTTCTTTGCTTACTTGTCTGTTTCAACATACATAAAATGATATATGACCAAGATGATGTTTAGCAAATGTTAATAAACGTTCCTTCTGAATAGTAAATCTCTTAGCTGTTTTCCCATAACTTCTTCCTTTTTGCAGAATCATAAATATTTTTTTAGAAAATATGAAGATATAAAATTTTGTTTGTGTATCTAAATATACCACCACAAACATACACACAAACACATACACACACACATATATATGTATATACATGTATGTATATTATATATATATATATATATATATATATAATATTAGTAGATGCTTGAAAATTAGTTGTGTAAGTCATTTAAATCAAAGTAAAATACAAGGAGAGTGAATTAATTGATCTAATTTCATCTTTTTTTGCATTTTTCTTTTTTTTTCTTTTTTTTCAAGACAGGGTTTTTCTGTACAGCCCGGGCTGTCCTGGAACTCACTGTGTAGACCAGACGGGCCTTGAACTCTGAAATCCACCTGCCTCTGCCTTCCAAGTGCTGGGGTTAAAGGTGTATGCCACCACCCGGCTTTTCTTATTTTCAACAGCAAAGAGTGTTTGTTCTTCAGAAATCCAACATGCAGGGTTCTATCTTTCATCAGGATGGAGATGTGAACTTTAGAGGCTCAATGCAAAGCCCATTAAGGAGGAGTGGGTGACCTTTTCCTTTTCTCCCTTGCTTGATTGGCTCTACTTCCAGGGGTACAGATGCCTTTGTGATTGGTTGAGGCTCTGAGGAATTTGGGGGACTTTCTAGAACCATTGCTGATTAACTATACTTGGCTCAGGCTAGGTGGAAGGGCAGATCCTAATGGGCTGCCCTCAAGTGGTGGCTTTTCCTGGAATTGACTTGTTTTGGACTTTTCTACATCTGGGAAACAGTAAGTTGGGCTTACTATCCTGAACTGCCAGTTTGCAGCCTGTCATGGAGGCAGCCTGGCTCTGGCCGACTCAGTCCTCTCAATGCAAGTTGGTGTAAGCCTCATTGGACTAGGCAGTGTATATAAGATTAAAATCATGCTAAGATCCCATAGTTTGATTTCCAAATTCTAGTGCAGGACTTGATATGTTTCCAGTTATTAATGTTTACTAGATACATTTTCTCCGTATTTAACTCACCTCTTAACAAACCACTCTAGACACACTGGGAAGCATAGCCAACAATGATGGGTTGGTATTAGGAGCAGATGCAGTAGTATGGACTGTAGGAGGGTGTTCATTCTAAATGTGCACTTGCAAGGTACTTCTGTCTATCTTCAAGGCACCATTCCTACAACTGGAAGTAAGGAAAGGGGAAAGAGAACTTTCTATGATTGCTTGAAATGAACAAAAGTAAATAAATACATAAATAAAAACCCATTGCCTGAAAATAGTCACCATATATTGTGTCTTCCTCATACAGCTTTTGTTTGTGAATTACCCCTTTCTATCCAATTAACTAGGCAAAAGTTTCTTGATACTTAATGTTACTGATATAGTAAATTAAACATGTTTTTCTTTTTTGGGCATGTGTATCTCATAGCAACTTTATTTTAAAAATTAAGCTTACTTTTGAACTTTTATAAGCAGATAGAAATCATTCTGATCATAGTTATTATTCTTTAGAGTACTGAGAGTTTAGTCAATGGCCTGGGTACAATTTGGAGCCCAATAGATGATGTGATTGTGAATTAGCTATGAGCAAGGTGTTCAAGATGAACTCAGCTAAGTTTTGTATGGTGGCTATTCCTGGTGGTAGTCAAAATGACTACATTTGGAATTAACTAAAACCCAAATGACTGGGCATACTTGTCAGGAATTTTTTCTTAATTTGTCCCGACCTGCAGGACCCAGTTATTCAGGGGATTCCGAGGGGGGCCATGCCTGAAAGAGGATGGGTGGGAAAGATGGAGGAGACCCTGCAATTTTTTTTCAAGGTCTGTTTATTGCAAAAAAAGTTTACAGAATATAAGCTGTGAGAAGGGGGAAGTAAAGAGGAGAAGCTTGCTCCTGCCTCTGCCAAGGGGCGGGGTGGCTCTGCATACCTGCCCAGGAACACTGTATCTACTCTTATCTCAGGGGACATTCTGTGGTTTTTCCTGGAAGGTTTGCAGTTACTATTATCTGATCTTGGTGTTCTGTCCACTGTCATTGCAAAAGGTCAGAAGTTTCTCAAAAGGGGGGGGGGGGACTTTGATTATGGCTCAGTCTCGGTCTCCAACATCTCCCCCTCTTTTATAAGATGGAGCATCTGTCTTAGGCTACACGATATGCCTCCACAACCAGCACCCGATATGTTTGGGTTTGAGGGTAGAGTCTCTGATTTGGCTACACGAGCTATCTTCATACCCAGCACTCCCAAATCGGAGTGGGCCCCTGGGTCATGGACTCTTGATAATCCCGTCATTGAGATGCTCTACAGCCTATCATGGGTGTGCTCCTGGTATGTGGCATCATGCTATTCCCATCATTGATGTCTTCATAGCTTACCAAAGCATCCAGGATTGCTTTCTGGATCTAAGGTTGTGAAATCTAAGCCCACCAAAGGAGCGTCCGGGGATTCAGCATATACCTCTTGATCAATATCTCTGACCTCCAGACAATGATAATGGACCAATACTGATTTCCTAAAGGCAGCATCGACCTGTGATTTGGCAAACTCTGTTAACTTTTTAAATGCCCAGGGTCCAAGGGAGATAAGTAAAATAAATCCTATCAGGGGTCCAAGGAGGGGAAGGAGGTAGGGCAACACTCCATTCCAGACACTCCACATGGGATTGGAGAATAGTTCTTGATGTCTTTATTCTAGGTCTTCTTGGTGTTTTCTGATTCTGTCTCTGACGATCCCAGATTTGTTTGTATAGAAACAGCATTTTTCCTGTAAAACTAAGCAGATAACTCCCTTGTCTGCAGTTAGTAAATCAAGGCCTCGTCTATTTTTAAGACCACTTCTGCCAGGGAATCCACTTGATCTTGAAGGTCTTTTACAGACTGATAAACCATATTAACATCATTAATCAACTGTTGGGACAGCTTACTGTAAGTATCTAGAGCCACCCCAACTCCAGCAGAACAAGTAGCAAGTGCCCCAGATATCCCTAATCCAACCAAAAGTGGGATAAGCTGAACGTCTGGGGACAAACATATCAAAACTGGGCAGAGGAACAGGCTCATCTCCTTGTATAATCTCTATATCTGGCAAGAGTAAGGCCAGTGCACAGGAACCAGTCCAATTTACAGGGAGAAAGGGGTAGGCCATGTTATCACCGCATACATACACCTTTCCCTCACCCAAACAGCCCGAGGCAGAGGAGTTAACATAACTGGTGCATGAGGTAAACATAGCTAGGCCAAGATCTGCAAAGGAGTAATTCTTAAAAGAGTTATAAAGACAGGTGGATACATTAAAATTGTTTGGTAAGACCTTAAAAGGTTTCCAGTAACTACAATTATTTTGGGAGGGGACGATAGTGGACTCATTAAGCAGGGGTATTACAAGGGTCCAGGAGACTCCCAGTGCAAGGCACAGCCAACAATCACTGGCCAGGGAGGGGTTGGAAACATTTAGGGCTTTATGAGTAGCAACAAGTATATCTATGGTCTGGGGGTCTAAATTAATGCCTCTGGACTTTGGCAATAAAAGTGGGTGGTGGTGGAGGCAGGGAAGGAGGCTATCAATCTGGGCTTGAATTATCTGTTGAACTTGTTCTTCTCAAACGTGGTCCGTGGGACCACCACCATCTGAAACATGAATAGAAGCGGCTTGTGGCCAACAAGCCAGTTTATCAGGGGGAGCAAGACAACTAGCTGTAATATATTTTGAAGTATAGGAGTTGGTGCCAATTTCATGGGTGTTGCGAGACCAATCGCTCCTCCCTGTACCCTGTAGTGTCTTAAAGGGAACAACCCAAAAATAAGGCTGGCTATCTCTGAGGCATGTGGAGAAGGAAAAATAGCAGCTAGCATGCATTTGATCAACAATGAAACAATTACTGGGGCACTGACCATCAGACAATGGAGGCAAGAGTTTGGGCTTATTTGCACACTTCCAATGTTGACTTGTCCCTCCAGTAGGAGAGATGAAATATTGTAAGAAGGCCTTCTTATCTCCACAATCAACCAAGTGGGTATATTGTGATAAGAGTGTAGACTAGGTGCCTCCTCCACAATCACAGGGCTGAGCATACAGAGTGGTCAGGAGTGTAAGCCAATCGATAGGCAGACCAAAGCCAGCTTCAACACCCTGTGGTGCCAACAGTAATCTGAGGACAAGCAGCATCTGCATTTTCACCCTCTGTTGTGGAGAAGATGGGGAGGTTTCTTTTATTGTCATCAAGCACAATTGGACAATATCTCAGGGGCCTCCCTGGGTGGATTATATAATTTTATTAGGCGATCTGGCAGCCATTGAGCATTGCCTGCTCGGGCATCATAAATGCAGGCATGTCCCTTTCCCCAAATGAGGACCGGGTCAGGGCCCTGCCATTTCTGAGTTAGTGGATCTTTCCAAAGGGCCTGGGCGTAATTTTGGGTGGTGGTAGGATGCCACAGGCGATCTGCAGCAGACTTGCCTTCATCATCGACCATGAGATAATTTAATACAAAGAGTGAATGGTTGAGCAGGGTCTTGTGGTTACCAGTCAATGGATATAAAACTCCCCCGTTTGTCTGTAGTTTGGAGATCATATTTTTAAAAGTTTGATGAACTCTCTCAACAATGCCTTGACCTTGAGGATTATATGGAATGCCAGTAACATTTTTAATGCCCAACTGCAAGCAGAACTGTCTAAAGCTGCTGCTGGTGTAGCCGGGGCCATTATTTGTCTTAATAGCTTTAGGCTGAGGTAAGACTGTAAGACAAGAAATAACATGACTAATAACATGTTTACTAGCTTCTCCAGTCGGAAGCGTGGCATAAATAAAACCACTAAAGGTATCAATGGTAACATGTATATATTTAAGCTTTCCAAATGGGGCAAAATGAGTAACATCCATTTGCCATAATTCCCTAGGAACTAAACCTCGAGGGTTGACTCCCAAATGGGCCTCAGGCAAAAAGGTGAGACAGCCTCTGCAGTTGCACACTCTCTGTCTTGCCTGTTCTCTAGAAATGCCAAATTTATATCTGAAGGTGCAGGAACTAAAATGATGAAGATCATGAGTCTTCTGAGCTTGAAGCAGGGAATCAGCAGGGCTGGGGATAATTCGCTGAGCTATTCCTGTAATTTGAGTTGTGTGGCATTGCCCTGTGTAAAAGGACCAGGTAAACCAGAATGAGCAGGTATATGAAAAATAAAAAAAGGACAGGAACACTCATGAATCGGTTTTTGAAGGACCGAAAACAAGGGTGCTGCATTAGTGGATGGGCGGATATATGGGGCGGTTTCCAAAAGTGGAACCGAACAAGCAATGTAGGAGCTATCTGTAAACAAATTAAAGGATAGATCCAGCAATGTTTCAAAAACCTTGATAATAGCTACCAACTCGACCAGCTGAGCAGAGGAAAAAGAGGTGGGAAACAGAAAGACTTTGACTTAATGGGGTATGCTGTGATGCCACAGAGGAGCCGTCAGTGAAAACCAGAGTAGCTCCGGCAATGGGCGCAGTCTTGGTTATTTTAGGAAACATTATGGGAGTTTTGTATAAAAATTGAATAACCTTATCAGGGGGATAATGATTATCAATAGTGCCCTGGAAAGAAACACAGCTAACGGCCCAGTCATCATCATATTGGCTCAACCATTGAACCTGAGAGGGACTATATGGAAGAATCAGGGTATCAGAGTCCTTCCAAAAAGCTTGAGAGATTGTACTCTTCCCATCCTAATTAGCTGTGACACCAGCCAAGGATATGTAGAGAGAACCTTGGGAGGGAAGGCCTACAAATGACCTCAAAAGTGGGGCTTAGTTTGCCAAAAAAGTTCCGTGAGAGAGAATGGAGTAGGGAGAACAAGAAAAACTAAGGGCATATCAGGGGAGAAATAGGTAACAGTTTGACTATTAATAGCACTTTCAACTAAGGACAAAGCCTGAGTGGCTTCAACATTAAGGCTACACGGAGATGATGGATCTGAGTATCCCCTAAGGATATCAAACAAGGGGTTGAGTTCTCCTATAGTGAGTTTGGGGTATGGGCGAAGCCAATTAATATCACCTAAAAGACACTGGAAATCATTAAGGGTAAAAAGGGAGTCTTTCCTAATTTGTATTTTTTGAGAAATAATGTTATTAGGGAAAAGCTCAAACCCCATAAATAAGAATGGGGATTGAAGCTAGACTTTATCTGGAGATATCTGAGGACCCTGCTGCTGAAGAGTGGATATAAGCTTTTGAGCAACATTACGAAGTTGGCATTCATCAGCTCCAGCTAAAAGGATGTCATCTGTGTAATGGACTATGTAAATAACAGGGAAGCAAAGCCAAAAAGGATCAACAGCCTAAGCAACAAATTTCTGACAAAGGGTAGGACTATTAGCCATGCCCTGGGGAAGAACCTTCCATTGGAAATGAGGCAAGGGCCCTACAAAATTATCTATGGGAAGGCTAAAGGCAAAGAGTTTACAATCATCTGGGTGTAAGGAATAGAAAAGAAGCAATCCTTAAGGTCTATGACAATTTTAGAATATTTTTTGGGGATGGCAACCAGGGATGGCAGGCCAGATTGTAAGGCCCCCATGGGGACCATAGTCTTATTGATGGCGTGCAGATCTTGTAGTAGGCGACATTTTCCTGATTTTTTTCTGTATGACAAATATAGGTGTATTACAAGGGGATGTAGAGGGCTCAATATGCCCAGCGACCAGCTGTTCCTGTACTAACTCTAAAGCTGCTGACAATTTTAGGGAAGAGAGTGGCCATTGGTCAATCCAGACAGGATCATCACTTTTCCAAGTGATTTTGTCTGCCTGGAGCGCAGGGGGAGCAATGACCCTCAAGAAAAACTTTGGTATCCCAGCCCAGTAAGATCACTCTTATGTGAAACGCTTATGGGTGTAGGCATGCCTTGGCCCTCCTTTCCTAGGCCTTGTCCTGGCAAAAAGCCTTGGGACAACATCTGTTGGGTTACAATTTCATTTGGACTACACATAATTACTTTCATCTGAGAGAGAATATCTCTTCCCCACAAATCAACTGGCAGGGCTTCAACAACAAAAGGCTGTACTATGCCAGAATTCCCTTCTGAATCTTCCCATGTCAAAATTTTAAAACTCTGTAAGGTATCTTTAGACTGGCCAATGCCCTGTAAATGTGTAAGGGAAGGTTGAAGTGGCCAAGCCGAGGACCAGGAATTTTTTGCGAAGACAGTGGCATCAGCCCCCATATCCACAATGCCCTCAAACCATCGCCCCTCTAACTTAAGGCATAGTGTAGGACATTCTCTAGACACCATCCAGACCCAGAAAAGATCTGAGGACCCTGGCTGAGAGACCCCCGATGCCTCCCAATAACCGGGTTCTGGGTGTTCAATGGGAGGGGCAAAGCCTGTGCAATCTGCTGTCCTTGAGGGAGTAAGATTGGCCCTGAGTTGGAACTAGCTAAAATCTTAATTTCTCCACTAGTGAGGGGTGGACAGTGAGGCCCTTAAGGGTGAATGAGGTCCGACCCAAAATGAGAAAAAAACATGTTTGGGGGAGGAGGACCAAAACCCCCAATAGGTAGAGCTTGAACACCATCCTCAGGTTTCAAAATTGTACTGGTGGAGGTACACAGGTCCAATTGCACACTCCCTGGGGTTGCTCTGAGAAGTTGGGTGGAGTGGGAGAAAGTTGAGGCATTGTTATCTGCTGTCTGGTCCCCAAGGCCAGCAGAAAATAAATAGGTCTCAGGGCCCGGAGCTGGCCCCTCAAGCTGTTTCCCTGAAGGGGTTGCAAAGGTTTACCCACGGCATCCATCTTGGAGTGGCACTGACTAGTCCAATGTTTTCCCTCTCTTACATCGGGGGCACACCATGGCAGGTGCAGAAGGTGTTGGCCCAGGAGGCTGAGGCGGAGGACTCGGCGTGCCCTGTGTCAGGGGGCACTTCTTGGCAAAATGGCCAGGCTAACCACATTTAAAGCAACTTTTGGAAGGGGCAAGAGCTTGCAAGGCAGCCCCCACAGCCAAATTCACATTCTGAGAAAGGCTCTGCGAGATCCTATGGGTGAAGGTATCTATGTCACCACAAAGTCTCACGAAATCATCAAGAGTCTTATTTTTAGTCTTGCCTCGAAGAATAGCCTTACAGGAAGAATTGGCATTCTCATAGGCCAACTGTTTTATAAACTTGCTATTATTTTCCTCAGGGCCCAGGACCTTTTCAACAGTTTCTAAGAGTCTCCCCACAAACTCATTGCAAGGTTCCTGAGCTCCCTGAATAATCTTAGTCAAAGGTGTGGTCATAAAGCCCTTTGAAGGGACAGCGCGAGATGCCCCAATGGCGGCCTCGTTAACCTGAGCCTAGAGTCCTGTAGGGAACTTAAGCTGGTGCCTCTCAGATAAATATTTTCCCTTTCCACTGAATTTATCAAGAGTCCACTCAGCCACAGGCGCTTTGGGGGTCTCTCTGGTTCTGCCTTGAGAGAGCTTGGCACCTATCTAGAAAATTGGCTTTCCAAGACAAAAACTGTCCATGAGTGAAAACTGCCTGGGTAACTTTAAAGCATTCAGTGGGTGTTAGGTAACCCCCTGCAGAAAGGGCCTCAAGCATGGAAACAGTAAAGGGTGCATTAGGACCATAATTTTTGACTGCAGTATTAAGATCCTTAAGAGGCTTAAACTTTAATCTTTTATACTCAGTCATTTCTTGTGGTGGGGCCTCAGGAGCTGCGGCTGCAGTCTCATTATCAGCTTCACTATCCTAGTCGCCATTTTCTGTATCCATGGTGGGATTCTCTGAGGAGGAAGCCTCTTTGGCACTCTGGCAAATAAACACCGGGAATGCCAGGTGTTTTTTTGAACTAACTCTCTGGGAGGTTTTGTTAGAATGAGATTTTTGGGAGGCTTTGTTAGGGTGAGAGTGCAGCGAGCTGGCTGTCCTGTGAGCCTCATGGCTGCCAGAGATGGCAGGGAAAGGGATCGGAGCCAACAATGGACCAGGGAAAACTGTCTGTCTTAAAGTCTCCTGAAGAGTGGAGCGCTCTGTGGAGAGATCAGCAAACTGTTTCTGTAAACCTAGGACCTCTTTAAGGTCAGAAATTTGTTTAGATAGCTAATTTTTGGCCTGTAAAAGGTAATCACCATGTGGAGGCAGTGGAATGACCATGGGTGCACAAATTTCAGGAGCAGAGGGGTAAAGAGGGAGCCCAGAGCATGCCACTGTTTTCGCAGCGGGTGGCCAATCAGGGTTGTGATATCGGGCAGCCTCTTCCTCCAACTCACTCTCCTCAGAGGGACTTAGCCGATTGTCATGAGGCTTCTTAAAAATAGGGTAGGTAAGCTTTGATTCTTGTCATTTTGGCTCACTGGATGCTGCTGCATCGGCGGGCAGTTGAGGATAGAGGGGTTGGACAGACTTTTTGGGGCGAACAGCCGGGTCCTCTGAGGAAGACATATTAATAACAACGGAGGGGTATGGTGAGGGAGATTGTGGAAACTGTGAGTCTGCAATCTTTACAGAGGACATAGAGGCCGAATGAGAAATTGGTTTAAGGAAATCCTCAGCCAATGAAATAATCTTTCCTGCCTCAGTCGAGGATGACTTAATGATATCTCTAATAAGACCCCAATAAAAAAAGGTCGGAGTAGGCACAGCATCTGGCCCTTCTTTATTTAAAAGATCATTAAGATCACTTCCTACCTTTTCCCACTTAAAGGGATGAATCTCTGGTCCATCTATTATGAACCATGGACAGACTTGGGAAACAAAGATAAAAAAAAATTTGTGAAATCTTTTTCTTTTTTACTCTAACTCCATTTTCCCTGAGATAAGCTTTCAGGTCTCTGATGAAGACCACTTCTTTAGACATTATGGCCCATTCCTATGGGACAGAGAAATGTAAACTTACCGAGGATGACTTTCTCTCATGAGCAATGAGAGCACTCCTCCAAATGACTTCGTCTTTGTAGCGGCGACCTTGGACCTTCTCAAGAAAATGGGCTCTGTCCAGCTAGGGTCCAAACCTCGGGCTCCACTTGTCCCAATCCGCAGGACCCAGTTATTCAGGGGAGTCCAAGGGGGACCATGCCTGAAAGAGGATGGGCAGGAAATATGGAGGAGACCCTGCAATTTTTGTCAAGGTCTGTTTATTGCGCGGGGGGGGGGGGGG
>NC_034593.1:137867416-137891756 GCF_900095145.1 Mus pahari
AAGGTTACAGAATATAAGCTGTGAGAAGGAGGAAGTAAAGAGGGAGAAACTTGCTCCTGCCTCTTCCCAGGGGCGGGGGTGGCTCTGCATACCTGCCCAGGAACAGGGATCTACTCTTATCTCAGGGGACATTCTGTGGTTTTTCCTGGAAAGTTTGCAGTTACTATTATCTGATCTTGGTGTTCTGTCCACTGTCATTGCAAAAGGTCAGAAGTTTCTCAAGAATGGGGGGAACTTTGGCTTATGGCTCAGTGTTGGTCCCCAACATTAATTAAATCATGAGAAGTGGGAAAACAATTCTTATTTATATTTTATTTGCAGAGGTCTTTATAAGCAATGAGGGAATACAAACACAAAATTCAGATGACCTTCAATTCTAGTTAGTAGTGGCTAACTAGTTAAACCACTTTGGCTCCCAATGGGTTTGCAAGGCCTGCACCTGCCCAAGAGCTCCCTGGATTGACTAAGACACACACACACACACACACACACACACACACACACACACACACCAGCTAATTTTGATATGCTTTGACTAGCTCAATGGTTGGGCATGTCTAATCCTCCCTGTAGCTAGCATACCTTCTCCTCTCCAACTCTCTTGAGTCCACTTGTTAAATTATCATTTCACCTCTGGTACCTTTCTTACAGGGCTGGGAGCTTTCTTTCCTGAAGCTCTTAAATCTGATCCCTCTCCTTCCCAGTTATGGAGATTCAGTCTTCTCCTCCTTTGTTTCCTTGCCCCCACAATCTAAAAGTCCTGTTTCTTTCATCTTGCCCATCCTTTGGTGGTTGACAACTTTATTTCCCAATCAGTTCCAACTGGGGACAGGCTTCCTTTAGCATGAGAATGCATAGATTTCAGTGTGATTCTCACTTAAGACAAAGTATTAGAACCAATCCCCAACACTAGTTCTTAATTAAGATCTAGTTGTTGCTCCAAAAATACCATGACTAGGAAACCGTTTATACCACTTAAACTCCCAGGTCACAGCCATTCATTTATGGGAATTTAGGGCAGGAACTCAAGGAGGAACTTGGAACAGAAATTATGGAGCTTGTTTATCTGCTTGTGTTCAAGCTAAGCTAGCTTTCTCCTACATCCCAGGTCTAGGGAATGGTGCTGACCACAGCTGGCCAGGCCCTCCTACATTAATTAAAAATCAAAACAACCTCCTTCCCCATGGATATGTTCACAAGCCAATCTGTGTTGGGCAATCGCTCAGTTGAGATTACCTCTTTAGTTTACTCTGGGCATCACACATACAGTAAAAGCTAACTGGGACACTTGTTCTTGTATTCTTGGATAAGAGAATTTAGGAGATTTCAAATACTTGGTAATGTTCTTGTTGACTTGAGTTGTGGTTTTGTTATATCATTTTCGATGATACAAAGTTAGGTTAAATGCAACCTATACATTTAAAGTGTTTACATTATGGTAAAAGTAATCAAATTACAATAATTACTCCATTATCAGAAAGCTTTTCTGAGGCCATAACTAATATATACACTCAGCGCACATTTAATTTCCTGATGTCTTATCAGGGGAACTTACATAGAAATATTAAAACTGTTCATTGAGAACAAATTTTAAATAAAAATGACTGTAGATCAACTGTGTATAAATAATAGTAAAATTCACATCTTTTCTACAAAGCAAAGCTAAAATATTTTAAGCATGCCATAATGTTAGTCAGTAATAATGTCTTGAAGAAAACTATATTCAACTTATGTAATATGTGTTGTTCCCTTTCTCTTTGAAGAGTGTCCTTGAGCTCAAGATACCCATAAACTGTTGAACATATGGGGTGAATTTTAGAGAAAAAATCCCCGGCACCTGGGCTGCAGTCACATCTGAAATGTCTTTTGCGAGTCCCCAGCTGGTAGAATATCAGTTCTCAAGGAACATGTGCTTATAAGTTGGAGTGGTAGCTTCTTGATCCAGACCACCCTGTCTCCTTTGCATCCACTTTCATCCCCTTCTTATGCCTCTGCAATAACACAAAAAATGATTTCATGCTAAGTCATACACTACGCCAAGTGCCTTTCTGTTTGAATTTTCTGCTTCGACTTACTGTATTAAGTATCAGATGTCTGAAGAGTATGTGACCTCATTGTTTCTATACGAAATGACACCAACTATTTTGTTAAATTTAATGAATGAAATCTATTATTCCTTCAACATTTTATCCTCTGATAGATAGATACCTTCTCAAATCCCTTGAATACTCAAAGTCTGAAAATTGGGAATTTTCTAAGGACTCTGTATAAATTCTATGAGCAAAAATGACCTCACTGATACTTTGTTCATCTGGAATTAATTACAAAAAAGTAAAATAAACTGGTTATTTCTGTGGACTCAAAACAAATAAAAGAGTCCAAGGCAGTTCTGTTCTTAGGGTCCCCAGGGTTGGTAGTTTATATTTCAAATTATTTCTAAAGGTTTTCTAAATTCTCATCACTTCTCCCTCCCCTCTTCTCTCCTAAAGAACAACAACAAAAAATGACGACGTTTTGTCATATTTTCCTTTTTAATTCATATTTGTCCAACTTTTTTACTATTATCTTTAGAACCCACATCACTAAAATCTATCACCTTCACTTAGATTTGATAATCAGAGTAAGCATGTTTCTCTCTGTAATAAAAAAACAAGTTTCTTTATGATACAGCAGAGTGATGTAATTTCTTCCCATAAGAATACATTAGAAGCAGTTCAGGAAGTGGGATCTCTGGTTTAGCATGGACGCTTAGGCCAGAGGGAACAGTGGGATGGAAGAAAAGGCCAGGAAACATGTTGTGGTCCTTCTCAAGCCTTTGAAGTCATGATGATAGCTCTGTAGCCCAGGAGTAACTTGTGGAGCCCAGACATCAGTATCCAATCTGCACTGGGCTAGTCTATCCCAATGTGTGACACTGTATATCCTACAGGCCTTCCTACTGACTGTGAAAGTTTTATTGCTGTTTCAATCTGCAGAAATCCTGGAGGCATGCATGATCTTTATCCCACACCCAAACCCCACAGTCCTAGGTTAAGGTCAAAAGGCTGGCAAGGAGCAAACTTCTCCTTCTGGGGGGGGGGGGGGGGGCTATCATCCATCTCCTTTCTCCCAACAGTTTAAAGTGTGAAGGGCTTTGCTGCCTCTGCCTTTTTCAGATTTTTCTACTTGTCAATCAGAGGTGGATATTTTACATCTCAGAGGAAGCTAAAAAATACTCAGTGCTTAGGGTTAGGCAGAGCTCTCCAGAACACATGCTGTTTAATCCGTGGAAATCGTCTTCATCAGTTAACATACAAATTATCCAGTAATTGCAAATTTAATGCAGATTTGCTTCAGCATGTCATCACAGAGCACTCAATTTATTGTGTGAAACATCCATAGACTCCTTTAGCAGGAGGAAAATCTGTCTTCCATTTGTTAAAAAAGAAGAAAAAGGAAAAGACAAAATAATGCAACAAAACTGAATAGCACTCTTTTCTGTCTCTGCATAAAGAACCTTCTTGGCCCAGGAAATTCTTACCCTAAAGGTGTTTGCAGGTGACAAGAGATCCACTCTGGCAGGCTCCCCTGCCTACCTGGAGGGCTTCACTGCCACCTGCGGTTGCACCTGCTGAGAGATTTACAAGTAGATTCCTTGTGAATACAAAATCTATTGCCCAGATTAGTGAAATGAGCCTAATCCTAAAAGCAATTTTCTAAGGTTGTTAAGGAGTGTCCCTAGATAGGAAAGGAATATACTGATGCATTTTCTCTTGTAAGTTTTGTTCTTAACTAATGGATGCATAAACAATAAATAAATTGTGTATTGGGACATAACTTTCTTCATTAACTGACATAACTGTAATAAAATTGCCTAGGTTGGAATTCACCATAGAGTTAGTCTTTGGATAAATAGCCAGGCTAAGAGAAAAAGAAAAAAAGAAAAAGAAAGTAAGAAAGTAATTATCTCTGAAATCATCTCTCTCTCTGTCTCTGTCTCTCTCTCTCCCCCCCCCCGGTCTCCTCCTCCTCCTCCTCCTCCTCCTCCTCCTCCTCCTCCTCCTTCCTTCTCCTCCTCCTCTTCCTCCTCCTTTCCCCCTCTCCCCTTTGTGTGTTTAAATTTAGTAATTTCATTTGCTCCTTCTGTTTCAAATATGTGGCCTCTGATTCATAACGCAAGACATAGGACTATAAAATGTGTCTCTCCTATGGTCTTCAAGGCACTGAGTGTTGTGGGTTTTTTTTTTTGTTTTTTTTTTTTTTTTTTTTTTTTTTTTAAGTCATGTTTTGTAGAGTGTCTTATGGTGAGGTGGGAGGGTTGCTGCTGTGGGCCCATGCTGTGGCATCCCTTCCCATCCCTTCCTCCCAAGCCATACAAAGGGCATAGTGTAGAATACAGTTTATTTAGGGCATGGGAAAGGGAGAAGGGAGTAGAGTCAGAGAAAGACAGTGAGAGACAGACAGAGACAGATAGACAGAGATAGGGGGAATGGAGAGGGAAAGGGAAAAAAGAGGCCAGCCAGGAACACCTGGAGAGGGGGAGGAGAGAGAGAGAGAGAGAGAGAGAGAGAGAGAGAGAGAGAGAGAGAGAGAGAGAATAGGCAGAGAGAGTGGTGAGGGATCAAACAGCTCCTTTTGTAGCATGCCAGGCCTACCTGTCTATTGCCAAGCAACTGTGGAGCAGAGCATAGAAGGGATGCCAACACTGGGGCCAACACTGTGGACCTCTAGTCCCCAACCAGCTTTGATGTTGACTTCTTTTATTTGACAGTTTCCAGTGGTTCAGCTTTATCAGCTATTCTGGGATGTTCAAATGCAATAAAGAATCATACCTAAGGCTTCTAAAACTTCTTTCCTGGGTCAGAAACACTGCTGGGCCAGCAGAAGGGCTGCTTGTTTCTTAAAGGCCTTCTCTTGAGGTGTCTTAGCAAGGTATAGTCTAAGTCATCCATCATGTGTCTCTCATAGAGTCAGTCTTCGTCTTATTGTGAAAGGTTATTGTTCTAATAATTCCTATCAGCAAAATCTAGCAGGATTATTTGTGTGCCTGTCTCCCTGAACAGGAAGAGTTTCTCAAAGCAGAGACTTGAGATGTTTTGGGAGCATATTTGGAGTTCTTGGATCTCCAGATACTCCACCCTTCACCTCTGCCCAATAAATGCATGACTATATAATACCTTATACGCTGATGAAGGTATTAAAAATATTTGCTTGTTTCTCAAGTCCTAATCTGTGATGCTTTGTGGTAATTTCTACTGATTTGGTGAATAAAGTTAATTACAAAGTTGATAGTTTTCAGGAATTGTCTAAAACTGTAAGACTAAGTTTTTTATTTAAGGACATTGTAGTATTTATGGTAGAGTAAAAGGGCATATTTTTACAGAGATGGGACTGCTCTCTTTCCCATGGTGGTTATTTACAGCCAGGCTCTATGGATTTTTGTTTGTAGGAGTTTCTGTTGTTTTCTTCAGTTCTCTGAGAACTGCATACAGTGCGCTTTGTGCATATTCACCCCTACTCTCTACTCCTTATAGACCCTTTCACAACTTCAGGTCTCCTTCTGTTTGCTTGTTTTCCCTTTAAAACTCTGCCACATTCCATTTTTATTCCTCATACATTGATAGATGAGTAGTTTGAAATGTGCACACTTACTTAAGTATCACTGAGTGCTTCTTTCTTCATTTCAGGGGAGAAGCAGAATGTATGTTTTGGGAATATTCTTTGGTTACAGTGTTGTGGTGTCAACAAACTGCTGATTGATGCATAAATTGATTTTATATCATAAAATCTGTGTCAGTTTATCAAAAATAAATAACGAGAGGTCATCTGAGGAAATATATCACAAAGTTCCTTATAAGAACCACATTTGGAGTTGTGGTTTGTTTTTTCTTTCTTTTTTTTAAGGTTATTCTGGGCACTGTTTTGAAGCAAAGTTTTTGTTTTATTGTGTGGGTTAGGAAAAAACAAAGTTTTCTATTGCAATGAATGTTTGTAAGAATGTTTATTTGCCCATGCGACTTCATTAACTTTCATTCCTAATAACTATCCTGTAATTTGGAGACTAAATAATTACAGTAACAATAAGAATTCTCAAGCTACTTTTTATACTCCCCAGATGTCTATGAAGTAAAAAACAATGCCATCATATTTGATGTTTTAGATCTTGTTTATAGAAATACCCACTTACATCAACATCTACAGACTGGGCTGTAAGGACATGGCAGGAAAGTGATTGTGCCACGTAGTACACAGGCATTCTGGTGTTGAAGATTCCCTGATATGCATTTACCAGTAGTGTATGACTTGTCCTTACTACCAAATTTAGTAAGGAGTTTAGATCAAGGTCTGTCGTGTTTGCTGGTTTCATTGTTGATAAAAATGGAGACCGAAACTGGTGGAGGGGTGCCGCAGACGGACTTTTCTGTGGTCCCTGATCTGCGGGGAACGGGTCTCTGGTTGCAGGTGAGCGAGGATTCGGCGAATGTGGGGTGACAGGCACTGGACACAAGGGAGTGTGGTATCTGAATGCGATTTGTCAAATTGAGCATCAGACTATTTATACAGAAGAAAATAGGGAAGTAAGTACACAAAACAGAGGAATCCAAACCTGGAAGGGCTGGCAGGAACCAACTGGGATAATATTCAATGTTAACAACAACTGGGATCAAAAACAGCTCCACCTAAAGACAGTTCAAAGTCAGTAGCTGGGGGCAAGGGCTTCATGTCCTTGCCAAAGATCCTATAGTCCACCTTCCCCCTAGGCCATTGTAATGCTAGTGTATGGGTGTAACTCAGCTACCTATGGTTCTAAGTATCTACCCTGGTTCCTCTTTAGATCACAAATTTCCTTCTTCCCAGAGAGTGATAAATTCCTATGTAGGGCAGTGACTAGCTGCCTAGANCCAAGGGTCAGCTCAAGGACTGACTGCCCAGGATCTGATATGGCTATGTATTAAGGGAAAGCACATGGATCTGTTTTCCAACTAAAGCAAGGACATTGGAGCATTCGTTATACAAAACTCAGAAGACTGAGTTTCCTTGAAGTTTTTGCCTCGGGATAGCGCCCAGGATTTTGGGGCCTGTTGGTGCTTGTCACTACTGGAAAGAATGTAGCAGAGGGGGGACCCTAAAACACCAGTTCTAAGAATGTCCTCTGCTTTCTCTTTCTTATCTGTGGCCTAAGTGAGCTCTCTGCCTAAAGGCTATATCCAAGACTCTACCATAAATCCCTAAAAAGCCCCATAGAGCAGCTCAGGGCTTCCTATTTACTATGAGACCCTGTGGCTCTGCTGATGTTCAGTGCCTTCCTCGCTCTGACTCCGTCTGTCTGTCTGTCTGTCTGTTGGTCAGTCTATCTCCGTTTAAGTCTTTCCTCCTCCTCCTCCTCCTCCTCCTCCTCCTCCTCTTCATCCTTCTCCTTTTTTCTTTTCTTTTCTTTTCTTTTTTTTTTTTTTTTTTTTTTTTCTTTTCTTTTCTTTTTTTTTTTTTTTTTTTTTTTTTTTTTTTTTGAGACAGGGTTTCTCTGTGTAGCCCTGGCTGTCCTGGAACTCACTTTGTAGACTAAGCTGGTATTGAACTCAGAAATCTGCCTACCTCTACCTCCCAAGTACTGGGATTAAAAGCATGTGCCACCACTGCATGGCCCCTCCTTCTCCTTCTTTCTTCTTCTGTTTCTTCTAATCCTCTTCCTCCTCATCATTAATTTGCTATTAATCTCTAGCAAATTTCTCTAAAACTAATGCTTTGTAGTTCACAGATTTTATTCTTCAAATCTGTAAGTCAAGACTTGATCTGCTCTGGGAAGATTTTTTTCACCATCTAATCTCCTGGACTGCCTCAACCTGTGTGGCTTTGGGATTGACCTGAGTTGGGTGAAATAGAAATGAAGAAATGACAGCTACATGCACAAAGCTGGAATTGAGCTGGTAGTGTACTCTTGTAGAGTAGGAACTGCACCCCAGAAACACAGCATGTATTAGAGTCAAGTTGACTGAGCAGTAGGTTAGCCAGTCTCATAAGGGGTCTCTGTAGGGGAACAGTCTCAGGCTGCAGTTAATGCCTCTATACTTTCTGCATGCTCTGTCAACTGACTGTACTCAGACCAGGGGAAGGCCTTGCATCTCTTTGACCCTGGTTCAAGGGAGGCCTTACTATCCTAGGGTGTCTGATGCACTGCGTCCTGGACATGGCAATGTTCATGTCAAGTATGCACAATCACTCTCTACACAGAACCCTAGAACTCTAAGAAATAATTTGTAGTTCCTAGAGACACCCCAATATCCTTATATTACTCTTAGTCTTTGAATTAAAAACATCATCTTACTATCTATAGTTGAGTTTCATATTGTATACATTTGTAGTAAAAAATGGTGCTATTCTTTCTTAGCTGAACTGAACCAAAAAATTTCAACTCTTATATAATAATATTATAAATCATACTGTGTTACAATATAAATCCCGCTTGAGATTCAATTCCTTAAACATTCATAAATGTGAGTAAAAAATTAACCAAAGATGGTCACCAAAAATTTAGAGGGATATATTAGAAAAAATAAAAATCTATCTTAAATCCAATTTTTATAATAAAATGATTTATATATTTTTGAGAATTGCTTTATAGTCATCAAAAGATGAATATGTATTTTTAGTACTCATAATGTGAAACAATGTAATTTAATTTGCCCTGTTTAATGCTATAAATACTGTAAACAGAATATACAATTTAGTTTGTATTTATTCATTCACAATATTACTGTGTTTATTCAGTTTTAGTTACAGAGATGTTATTTCATTAGAAATTATTCTTTAGGGACAAAGAGATAAAACACTGAATACTAGAGAATGACTGTTTTGCCTGTAAGCACAGAACATCAAAACAATAAGCTTATTAGGAGATTAGCTATGAATTTTTCTCACATAAGTAGATTCTCCTTGTGAATGATGTTAGTGGCTCAGTAATGTTAACAGCAGAAAGAATATCTGCTATTTTCCTGGTCATCCCTTCATGACAATCAGTGGAGAAGCTCTGAGCTACTCCTTTTTTCTAAATGGGAAAATATAAATAAATAAAACTCAGGTGGAAAGCACTTCTTCCCCAGGTCCCCATGAAATAACTTATGTGCTTCTCTCATGGGTGCCACATACTTATAGAGAGGTGATGAGCTGGAAAAACATTTTGTTTTTTCCCCCAGTCTCTTAAGTAGTGGGAGCAAATCTGAGTAAGAATGGCTTCCTAAGGGATCCTTTGTGAGATGATTCTGGAGTGGTAGGAATTACATTGTCTGAACATGGTAGGTGGTGTGGGGGGCGGTGGGGGGGAGCACTGCAGCCATCCATTCTCCATCCGAAGAAACAAGGGCTTGGAGTTCATTCTAAAAATTTCCAAGAAGTTGTTAAAGATTTTACTAAGAGATGGAACTTTATTAACTTTGCAGTGAGAGCTGGTCACTCTGGCAGTGACCTGGTGCACACATTAGCTGCTGAAAAGACTACTCAGGGGAAGAAAAATCAAGAGTAACAGCAAATATCCAAGTAAGAAATAATGTATGTAGGGCTAGGACTGTGATTAGGCAAAAAAGCATTTGTGAGGCTGTGGTTTCAACCCTGGTGCTGAATGCAGTGGTGAGGATGAGGAAGATAAGGGTGATTATCCCTAATAAACTTAGCTGATGTATGTGTGCTAACACTATTGTAGTAATGGAAAGAAAACAAATGATTCCTAAGTCAACAGAGCACAGAGATACTTTTTATGTCTTCACTATTGTAAGTACCTTAGAAGCCTACATGACCTCTAGTAGATGAATGGGTAAAGAAAATATAGTACAGATAGGAGGGAAATTTATGAATCCAAAAAGAACAACAAGAGACTATTATGCTAAATGAAATAACTTTACTAAATAATTTCAGAAACCATGTTTTTCTCTTATATGTGAATTCTAAAGTTGTATCCATCTCTATATTTATCCATAGTCTTATTCATATCTACATCTATATCTGCCTATTATAGAGTGATATTATATGACCATGTCATAGGAAATGATTGATGACACTATACTGATCATTTCACTTTTATATGTATATTAAAGTTGAGGGCAGACTTTGAGACATGAGGAAGAAGTTTTAGGAGTGGGAGAAAATAGATTATGTGGGGCACAATGAAAGCAGAAGGAGCCATCTGACAGCAAGAAGGATAGAGCCAGTGAATGGATGATGATGAGTCTAGAGTAACAGGTAGTTGTGAGTAGCTATGTGAGTTCTGGGAAGCAAACCCTAGTGCACTGCAAGAGTAATAAGTATTCTTAACTGTTGAGTCTCTTAGTGGTGCCAAAGTTGTAGGTCTTTAGAAATGAGGTTTTATATAGCCTTCAAGGATAGCCTCAGACTTACTGTAGAGTTCAAATTGTCCTTCAATACTGTATTTCTTCTTACTCCTCCAGGACTCTGGGCAAGTTCTACCATGCCCAACTTCTACATACTTGCTGACTCTTTCTTTCTTTTTTTTTTAGATGATAAATTTTGTCTGTCCATTTATTATTATTATCATTATTATTTGGTTTTTTCCCTTTTAATTATTTTATTAGATATTTTCTTCATTTACATTTCAAATGCTATCCCAAATGTCCCCTATATCTTCCCCTCCTCCCTGCTCCCCTACCCACCCACTTCCACTTCTTGGCCCTGGCGTTCCCCTCTATGAACTCTTTCTTTATAAAAGCCACTATGTGACTATGATCCAAGTGACAAGTCTCGTTCTCAGTTCAGTCTTTTCATTTTAAATTTACTTTACTATCTGTTTAGTGTATCAGAATAAAGCCAGGGCTTTGCATATGCTGATAACATACTCTATCCAACCTATCTTTCTATACTCTTTGTAATATTGATTGATCATGTGACAGTTTACTTGTTTTATGTATTCAAAGTAGACAGCCTTTGATTATTAAGTTCAAGCTATTTGAATGAACATTGATATTACCATGATAATTTTATATATGCACCCTAGAAAAATCATTAAAGTGACAGAATATGAGATACTCTGAGATTATATTTTGGCTCTACTCCTGTGGTATCACAGTTTCTGTCTGACACATCTATATGTTCTGACTTCAACATCCCTCCACCACCGCAGTGACAGTGCCTAGAGACTATGTCTGATGTTGCCTTGAAATCTCATGCCAATATTTTTCAAATGATATGCAGCAATGATCTTAAAAATGTCTTTTCTTTTTTCTCTTTCTTTTTGCTAAGTATTTGCATTTTAATGTGATTATTATAAAATATTTAATGGGTTTTATTTACATTGTAGCTTATGCTCATTGCAGTGCAAAAATAAAGTGTAATTTGTTTTGAATATCAAAGAATATCATTGCATAATGAACTAATGAGTTCATTAAGTGTTAAATTATTAGGTAATTGATATTTTAAATCCTTTATGTTATGGGAAAATCCTTAGAGGGTTGTTTATTGCTTATTTGGAATATGTATCGACATTTGGAAATATTAGCTGGGGGGTTTAGAAGGGCCAGTTTTATTATTGTTTATCCAACTTAAAGGAATGGAATGTAGGCTCCCTCTGTCTGAAAATTCACCATGCTGCATGTTTGCAAACATAGATTCGATTCAGATAACGTGCTTGCTTGTATTTTCATGGTTCCATTTTTTCCCTGGGGTTCCTTCTGTTTCTGTGATTTACATTTACATCTTTGGTATACTCTGGCTTGTCTTTGTATTTGGTAAAATCTCTAGTTTTAATTGCTCTGTGTCTCTAGTTGCATATGTAGCAGAGGACGGCCTAGTTGGCCATCAATGGGANGAGAGGCCCTTGGTCTTACTAAGATTATATGCCCCAGTACAGGGGAATGCCANGGNCAGGAAGCAGGAGTGGGTGGGTTGGGGAGCAGGGTGGGGGGAGGGTATAGGGGACTTTCGGGATAGCATTTGAAATGTAAATGAAGAAAATATCTAATAACAAATTGTTCTTTTCTCTCGGTCCATTGATTTAGGCAGCACTTCCTTAAACAAGTAACTTGAGGGTTTCTCAAAAGTTACATTCACCTTGAACTTCCCCATCTTCTAAGTATTAATTTCTATGAACTTATCTTCTTATTCTCTAGACAATTCTTAGGGAATCTCTATTGATTATATAACTCCCAAATACAAGCAAGCCTTCAGGACAGTTTTCTCCCTTTATCGTATCTAAATTGCAAGATAGTGACTATTAGTCTGTTTCCCTGACAAAATTGAATATCAGGCCCAGAATACTCATAATGTATTACTCAGCCTAATTTGCAGCCTCAAATCCCTTTGTGCTATATAATAACAATATGCTTTTGTCACAGCATATGTATATATACATATATATATATATATATATATATATATATATATATATATTCTTTTTTCATTTTTCACAACTTTATCTAGTCATGAATTACATTTTCTGTTATGTCTAGAGTAACTGGTAAAATAATTAGGTTCTTCCATTCTCATTCCGAGAACTCTTAGCCAATCAAGCATGCCCTTCCATTTTTCTCTTTCTTTATTATGCTTCTGGAATGTGCTTCTATTGACTTAAAGACTGAAAGAGATTATGTGTACTTGAGTATCCATGTGTCCTTTGTGTAACTCAATCCTTTGACCCAGAGACCTCTAAAGCATCCAATAAGCGAAGAGTCAGTGACTGGCACAACAGCTCTTCCTTTCTCTACATGTAGAACACTTTCGTTGTTTTGCATGTTTGGCTCCAAAGCCATTCAACCACACAAAGGTCTCAATTCTCCAGCAATACTAATAAAACTGGGAACTTTTATTTCTCATCTTGTGCAGCCACAACCCTAGCACTCTGTGAAATCAAACTTAAGGACCAATAAAAGTGCTGTTGTACTGGCCAATCCACCATGTTCTACCTATGACTTTTACTCATCCAGGAGCTATTAGTCAGGTAGGAAAGGCAATTTAATGTGAATGAAAAACGGCATTTTATGAGTTAGATACACCTCTTTAAATAAGAATGGAGTGACCACCCAGCTGATACTAACATGACATCCACCAATGGGAAATGAGCCAAAAGATAAGAAACACTCAGTGGCAGGATGGGACTAGGGGGAAATAGATGATGTAGTTAGATTGGAAATATGACAACATACAAGTACACAGACACAATCAGGTATTTAATATAAGTGTATATGTATCAAGCAAGTCGTCAAGGACAAATTGAGGGAGAAGCTAAGTAGTATTAAATATTATTTATTTTAAAATAGATTTTAATATGATTGACTATTAGCTAAAATTAAGAAAATAGGCTTTAGTAAAAAATATTTAGGAGATGAGGAATGATAAATGGATTTTCAGGTCTGTTATGTTTTCATGAGACTGGATGCATTGAAGTGTGGATCATCAAGAGAGATACCCCCTGTCTTAGTCAGGGTTTCTATTCCTGCACAAACATGATGACCATGAAGCAGTTGGGGAGGAAAGGGTTTATTCAGCTTACATTTCCACATTGCTGTTCATCACTGAAGAAGTCAGGACTGGAACTCAAGCAGGTCAGAAAGCAGGAGCTGATGCAGAGGCCATGGAGGGATGTTACTTACTGGCTTGCTTCCCCTGGCTTGCTCAGCTTGCTCTCTTATAGAACCCAAGACTACCAGCCCAGAGATGGTCCCACCCTCAAAGGGACCTCCCCGCTTGATCACTAATTGAGAAAATGCCCCACAGCTGGATCTCATGGAGGTATTTTCCCAACTGAAGCTCCTTTCTCTGTGATAACTCCAGCTATGTCAAGTTGACACAAAACTAGCCAGTACACCAACTGTGTACATTATTTGTACAAATATAAAGACAGATAAGATGAGCATCTGTGTTTGGATGTGTGCTCATCTGACTACTTTGTAACTACAGACTAGTAAGTTCAAAACAAAACCTAGGATGATAACAAAATTTAGGTGACAATGTTAATAGTGACCTATTTAATGAAAAACGCAGAGTAAATTCTAAGTAAATCCGGAGATGCATAGTAATTCTGAATGGCCATGTAAGCATTCGGGTTGTGTAAAATGTCATTTTCAAAGGTCTGGTCAGTTTTCACTTTCCATTCTTAAGAGCCAGGGATATACACAATTCTCTGCAAACTGCTGTGCCCTTCTCTTTGTTGTTTACACATCTCTGCTTTATATGGCTTTTCACTGATGACTTTCTAAGGTACAGAGAGCAGATACTATCAAATTTCTTCTCTTTAGTTTAGGAGTCAGAGCAAGAACAGAAGTAGCATGATCTTTGAAATCTGACAGTCATAAATACTGTCCCTGCTCTTTCTACTTTCTGCAAGACCAGCTCACATGCAACCTCCTCAAGTCCTGCTGAGATCATAGCAGGCACTGTTCCTTTAACGAACTAGATTTTCACCTACTTTTATTTTATTATTTATTTTAATTATATTTATTTGTGTGTGTGCACATCACACATACAACATGTGCACGCATACACACATACACACACACAAACACACACACACACATACACACACACACACACACACACACACACACATGCCATAGTAGGTGAGAGAGTAGATAGATTTCGGGAGTCAATCATTTCCTTCCACCATATGGGGCCAGGGAATGGAGTATAGTTCATTAAATGTGGTAGTGAGTTCCATTAGCCATTGAGACATCCATCTCATTGACCTTCTTGTTTATTTTTGAATAAGTTTTGTTCATCTGTTTTAACTCTTCTTATTCCTCCTGTCTGTCCTCTGTTTCTCCTCCTCCTCCTCCTTCTCCTCCTCCTCTTCTTTTTCCTCTTCCTCTACTTTTTACTCTGTCCCTTTCTCCTCCTCTTCTTTATGTGCATGCATGCACATAAAAGGGAAGATGTGTCTGTGGTGTGTGTGTGTGTGTATGCATGTGTGTGGTGTGTGGTATGTGTGTGTATGTGTGCATGTGGGATGTGTGAGTGTGTGTGTGCTTTTGTGTGTGTGTGTGTGTGTGTGTGTGTGTGTGTGTTGTATCTTATCCAGACATATTTTAAGTTCCTAAAAGTCAACCTTTGAGGCTTGTTTTGAAAATCCAATGTACTAATCATATTTAATTTGATTGCTGTGTGTTTCTTGTCTATAAAGGCAAGGATGGTATTGACAATGGACTAGTACATTAAGTTAAAGTCTAAACTACAGAACTCCCAGGAAGCTGACTTAGCACAAGGAAGTGTAAGACAAGATAAAATTTTAAAAATTAATGACAAGGAGGCGTGAGTGGCTAAATTATTAGATAAGTTCACTTTTTTCATCTAATAAACTATTGTCTCTGACTCTTATTCATTCAATTCCCTTAATGCAACAACTCATCTCAATTTGTCTTGAAATTTTCTATAAGCCTATTCTTTATAATATTGTTCACTTTGGAGAATATGACCTGGCATCTGGTATACTAGCCTTTTGCCATTACAAGCATCAAAATGAGGGAAATGTAATATCATTGCCATACAAATATACTGTATTCTCTATAAGATTTCCTCAAAGGAAACTAGTTAATACAGGTAGGAGAAAGAAAAGCTGATATGGCAAGGTCCAAGGGGCAGTAGCTGGCCATGACTTAGAAAAGCAATAAACAGTATATGGAGATGATAAGATTCATAAATGAACTGAGAATTCTATCTTGCTTCTTTTATTTTCTAAATTCTCAGACATTTGGGGATATGGTGGGTATGAGAGAAGAACAGGTTTTAGCCACCTTACTTATCAATTCTCATCCTTGAATCTTCATTTACAATATGTGGAACTGAAACTGGAAACAGAATGGCAGAAAGCAGGAAGACCCTGGCTTCTTCACTCATGATTCCACCCAGACCCAGCTATTTGACAGATGTTTATAACAGCTACATGGTTGGTTTCCCAAGATTACCCACAGTCTCCCCTGCGACATCATGTTGAACTGGAGCTCTATGTGATCTTTTTAGGACAGTGGCAGGATGCACCTCTAAAACAACTCTGGTACAAGGAGTAAATTCTGAGTACAGACACCATGATACTCTGTGTCACCTTCCTGTGCCTTCCTGTGCATAGCTTTCTAGACTTTAATTTCACCCTTTGGCCTCAAACAGCCAACCTAGAACCCTAGTCTATGTCGCATCTCCCTTATATCCAAACAAAAGCCTGAGGAAAGCTCTTCGCGATGATATTGCTTACTTCCTCATGATTTCCATCTTACATGGAATGAAGGAACTGAGGACGAAATGGTAGAATTCAGTGGTGATGACAGACTTGGCTCTGCTGGTGACAGAAATACCATGCCTATTTCCATATAAAATCCAGAGAAATTTGAATGTAGATGATGGTAAATTTTTAATGTTTTATTTATACATAGATCCACAATTCACTGAAATTGTAGGAAGACCCTCACATGATAGGATGTATTTTGAAACTAATAAGTGGCTTTGTTTCTTTCTTTGTGACTGGTAGATTTTATACTTGTCATAGATAAAATACACAGATTCAAAGTGTTTTAATTAATGCCTTTATCTTTACCATGCCATTCAACTTATCCTCTTGGTCCCCTGTTTCCATGTTATGTAAAATTCTATTAGTTGCCATTGTTTCAAAGATATCTCAGTTAATTCATCATGAGGATCCTCAATTTGCTTCACTGTGCGTTGTGGGAACCTTCAGATGTGGGAGCTGATATAGGAAGCAGGCATGGCTCTAAGTGAAGGAAAACATATTCACAACATAAAAAAGAATAATGTGATAGAAATTGATGATGAGAACTGTTGTAGGACATTTGAACTCCAAGGTTGTGTTATTTACTGGGAAAACACTTTTCTAGTTGTGGTATGGCTCAAACTTAGCACACACCTTTAATCTCAGAGCTTTCTGCCCAAATATTGTAAACAGGATTAATAAAGTCAAAAATGGGGGAAGAGGCAGAGTAAGCAATCAGTTAACAGGAAGTGACCATAATATTACTAAGAAAAGTCATAGAGAAGGGGGTGTTAGGAACATGGATAGAGAGACACACAGGATGGAGAATGTTGGGACATTGAGTTTGAAGTTGTGTTTGAGATGCATGGGGGGGGCATTAGTGTTGGGACTTAGGCTGAGGAAGAAGATAACGGGGCACTTTCTCTGCCTCTGTGAGGTACAGGTATTCACCTTAGCATCTGGCTCCTGAGTCTTCATTAGTAAAATCGAACAGTTGAGATTTTGACAAGAAAAACAAACAAACAAGCAAAACCACAGAATAGTATTGTTGCGAATAATATGCCCATGATATGAAAACTATCTCTGCAACTGGCCTACTCTCTGCCTCTCAGTCTGTGCTCTTTGGATACCTTTGAACATTCTGAGAGACAACATTAAGAACAAAATATTGAAGTGCTCCACCACACACATCCTTGCCTGGCTTGTCAAATTTTGCATACTTACTTTACAATTTATCACAGCTGGTATCCCTGACCTGACTCCAGGCTAAACATCCAAGAGCAGCATGTCGTTATACTGTAGCTTACTCGCCTGTAGAGATATTCTGATAGCTTCTTTGAAGAAGGGTATTATAGCCAAAACAGTATACCTGGTAAGTTTTAACCTTCAAGTGCTGAAATACAATTTGTTTTTCTGAGTTTTGTTGTTTGGATAATTTGTTTTATTCTCTGTATAGATTTTCTTTTCTTTTCTTTCTCTCATGGTCTCCTGTAAGGCAAAGGCTTAGTTTACACAAGACAGAAGGGTTGAGCTAACAAGTGTTATTGCAAGCAACTGGGACATGTTTCAAATATTCAAAGTGTTCACATCTGCTGATGAATAAATTCTATAGTAACATATAACCATCTAACACTAGACATTATACTACATCTTGCACAAGTGTCTCTCAAGGAGGACCTTCAACTGTCCAGAATATATTGTGGTTTTCCTTGACAACATCCACGTGTGAGAAACCTGAGGATCAACAGAGCACAAGGCTAACATTGATCCTCTTTTTTTTTTTTTTTTTCTTTTGATGAAATTTACCCTGTACTTGAGATCCTGAAAAATATGTTGATTTTTAAACTGTAATTAAACATTACACAACAAGCAAATGTGTGGCTCTCAGTGAATGGACATTTGGAGTAAGTCATAGACTGGGAGACAGTTATGAATTTTCCTCCATTTCTTAACTTTGTTACACTACCTTTTTTAGAGACTGATGTTGCTGCTAAGCATTGAAAGACAAATAAGTTCCATCAAAAATAAGATTTTAAACAGGTTAGAGTAAATACCCAGGTCCTGAAGAAAAAATCTTGAAGAGCTAAAGATAAAAAACAAACAACTCCACTAAAACTCCCATGAGCCTGGGCTTAAACAGTTAAATTCAGGGAGCCTAATCATCACCACTTCAAAATGCACTGGATGTACAAATGAAATATTAGTCAGCTATAAAGAAAAAAATGAATTCATGGAATTTGCAGGAAATAGAATTATAAAGCATTATGTTAAGCAAGGAGACCCAAGCTCAGGCAGGAAATACTGTCATGTTCTCCTGGAGGTGTGATACAAGTTAATAGTGTATTGTATATATGAAAACAGCTGTAACACATTAAAATAGTGTAACTTTTAAAAAAGGAAGTCAAAAGAGAGTATTGATAGGTGAGGATGGACAGAATGCAGGTAAAAGCACATGTGAGTCATGACTGAAGAGGTAAGGCAATTAGTTTTCTAATTTGAACTTTATAATGTATTTTGTTCTTTTGCGGTGAATAAACACGCATGATATAACTGACAGAAAGAGAAAAGCATCTTTGCTCCACAATGGCAAATTGTGAAGTTCTAGCAGTGTGAAATTTTGCTGAGGTGTGCGAAGCTTCTGAGTGGATGTTCATTTGATTGACTTCCTTAATCAAGCTGTGTGCTGTTTGTTTTTGTATTTTTTTTTTTTTTCCCGAGTCAGGGTTTCTCTGTGTAGCCCTGGCTGTCCTGAAACTCACTTTGTAGACCAAGCTGGCCTCGAACTCAGAAATCTGCCTGCCTCTGCCCGGCAAAGATAATTTTCTTAATCCTTGTGTACTGGCTAATTTTGTGTCAATTTGACACAAGCTGGAGTTATCACAGAGAAAGGAGCTTCAGCTGAGAAAATGCCTCCATGAGATCCAGCTGTGGACATTTTCTCAATTAATGATCAAGGGAGAAAGGCCCCATGTGGGTGGTACCATCTCTGGGCTGGTAGTCTTGGGTTCTATAAGAGAGTAGGCTGAGCAAGCCAGGGGAAGCAAGCCAGTAAAGAACATCCCTCCATGGCCTCTGCATCAGCTCCTGCTTCCTGCCCTGCTTGAGGTCCAGTTCTGACTTCCTTGGTGATGAACAGCAATGTGGAAAGTGTAAGCTGAATAAACCCTTTCCTCCCCAACTTGCTTGCTTCTTGGTCATGGTGTTTGTGCAGGAATAGAAACCCTGACTAAGACACCTTTAATGTGTCAGTATACATGTGTGCACATATGTGAATGACAGTGTGCCACAGTACATGTGAGGAATCCAGATAGTAACTGCAGTTGTCTGAATGTCCTTGGCATTCACCTTATCTGAGAAAGGGTTTCCTGCTCTTTACCTCTTCCCATTCCAGGATTTTTGTCCCCTGAACATCTAGGGATTGTTTTCTCTAAAAATCCCATGTTGCCATATGAACATTGGCCATATAGAAACATGGTAACATCCACTTTTCTGCAGAGTCTATGACTCAAAGCCATACCTACATGCTTGTGCAGCCATGCATTGGCCACAAAATCACCCTTCCACGCCCAGGTACTTTGTTTGCTTACCAAAAAACTGTCATTGAAATGAAAAAAAATATTTTGATTGAACCTTTTGAGTCAATAATTTCATATATCCTGTTATAGTATTAGCATTATCACAAAAATACAGAGGCTGAAATCACACAGAATAAACTTACACAAATGCGTAGGAACAACTAGAGGAGGAGTTTTGTGATTTCCACAACACTGGATTTGGCCTATCACTTAGAAACACATTCATGCCTAGCTTGCTAAGTGTTCGGCTGGACCTGTTGGAGGTCCCAGATTCATTCGTTTCTGGCCTTTGGCTTCTATAGCTCTATCTTCTCAAATCCTTTCTGACCTATCTGTCTTAGTAACTGCATATCTGGATTGTTAGCACATGACAGAGAAAACATCTGAAAGCGCTTCAGTTCTACACAACAAAAAGAATGATAAATTGTATGTTGATGATGACTCTGTTAAAAAAAATCCCACATAAAAATTACTTTTCCACTTCTCCATTCTGCTTCAGATGACACAGGCTGTTACTTTTCTCCATAGGAAAAATAAAATTCTCTTTCCCTCTCTTTTGTCACTTCACTTTTCTCCTTATACATAAACAATGGCATTATTATCTCAAAGAAAAAACACAGGTTTAGTTTAACAAATTTTCATTTTTTTTTTTCAGAAAGAATTGTGAATCTCCAGACTGAGTCATGTTTGGGCCATATGGCTTTCATACAGACATTGATCCACATTCATGTGCCTGAAGAATGTTCTCATTTGTGACAGTGGAGGAATTGCATATTTATACTGTATGGGTCTGGGTAGGTAATGGTTACTTTCATTCTCTTTTTATATCTTTAGTATGAAGGTAAATGATAAGAAGCTAAAACAGATTTCTGGGTTTTCTTTTTGTTCTACTGGGGAGCAAATATAAAGTATATTTTCTCAAAATTATGGTTATATTTTTGCCAGTTAGATTGAAAAGTAGAATAACCTGCTTCTTGACACTTAACATAACCTTTCTTCTACACTAATTTAGCTGTTGTTCTATAAGATACTTTTCCCCCTCTCATGAGCTACATTGTAATGGCAAAAAGTTTCTTTGCCCAGCTCTAGTAAATCGGTTTTTATGGTAACTTAATTAACCTCTCCTCCATGATTTTATTTTGACCTTTATTCAGTAAGTGTGACCCTATGAATACCTCATTCATAATTAATTTTGTATTTGCTTTCCATTTTGTTATATATTTTCGCTTCCTTTATTAAATTTTGTGTGGAGAACATTTATTTGCACTTGGTGTGTAGGGTCTCAGTTCATACTGCCCCCTTTTCTGGCATCGAAGCCTCCTAGCTTTTTTCCATCTCCTTCTCTTCACCCTCTTTTGATCTTCTTTCAGCTCCTTTTAATAGCAGTTAGGTTAAAGGTTTTCCTCCATGGAAAGTGGCCCTTTTCATCTATTAAACATGAGCCATGGTTATGCACAGAGAAAATACAATGAATCAAGAGGTTTATAATGACTCAACATCTACGATATTGAGAACCATACAGCTACTTACTTAAGGGCTTTGCTTTACATAAGGATTCATATCCTATTGCGTACTTTCTCTAAGCTGTGCATTATTGCCACGGAATGTAGTGCTTTTTCTTTAATATTGGAATGTTTAATTCAGTCTTTTTTCATAGAAAATATGAATGTAGGGTTCACGCATCTTTGTATCACCACCAGGCCTTAGCAAAGAAACAATTTCTAAAACAATATATGGGTATATTTCATTAAATAGTTACTATATTCCAGTTATCTAATAATATTCAACTTTGATATTATTTTAGGGTATAGGAATTAAATTGACTAGAATAAAAATTGTTTAGGGAATTAGCTCAGTGGTAACCTAAAATACATCATATTCTGTGTTCTATCCATAGTGCAGAAATATATGATCCATACTTCTGTTCAAAGACAAATTAAAGTAAAAGAGATTAATTTAGTCAGTTGATCAAAGTAAATAGTGATCCACTCAACCAGCAACATTTAAAGAAACAGGATTCACTAGATAGAAGAGGAAATTTCCTGCTTTATCACATTATGTTTTCAATGACTAGTGCTTTATTACAGAGTATGAAAAAGAATTTTGATTGTTTTAATTTTAATTATCATGTCTCAGATAGTTCCCATATATCGCAAACACATGCAATTAGTGGAACTCATGGATGCCTCACATAGTGCGCCTCAGATACTCTAGATGCAAAGGCATTAGGCCTCAATCCCTTCTTTTTCCACAGTAAAGTCAAGACTAGATTCAAGCCCTGTTGTCCCAGATCCAGCAGACGAATGCTTTCCTTACTACACAATGCAAGACTGTGATGCGGAGGCCAAGGGAGCTCAACCTCATGGTAAGGCTTTAAGGCTAATTTGTAGAACTCTCTCTCAAAAGAAAAGCAAAAAAGGAAGATGGTTGGTTCACAGCTACGTCTCACACAACTGTAATAGCAACTGACCTACTTTAAACAAGCAATAAATGATTTATCATATATCCATCATATAGCAATATATTGATTGAGATTGCGTATATGCCATTTTTTGTCAACCTATATGTGATAACTCTTAATAAAGAATATACCAATTTGTCCCTACGTGGAGTTTAATAAAAATCTAACAGTTGAGTCAATATTAATCAAATTATAATTAAAACAGCTGCTATAGGCTGCTATATCTGAATAGCTCTGCCTTATTGGTGATCACAGGGCAACTGGAGAAAAGATGAATCTTGGCCTCTTTGACTTTGTGTTTCCTTGGTTCCACAGTCACCCCTTCTTACATCAGTGCACAGGCATGCTAATAAGTCAGGGCATTTCTTTGCACATTTGTGGTACTCCCCTGATTTCACTCAGCTTCAAATCTGGAGGATCAAGAGAAGGTTCATTGTCCTACCATGATGTCTCTTTAGGCTCCAGGAAAGGCACAGCTTTTACAACAGATCACGTGTCCATTGAAGACAGTGGACTATGTATGTTGATGTTGCATCCTGAAGCAGGAGCAATCACCACAAAAGAAAGGATTGGCTCCCTCAAGCACTGAGGAATTCCTCAGATCACACAGAAGCTAAAACTGATCTATGGAAATAACGATCAATCACAGTGCAGCTTGACCAAGACAGCAGAATTAGTGTTCCTTGTGTCTTGTAAGGGATGTATTCTTTCACTTAAACTGAGAGAACCGATCAGTGCCCTAAATGTAGACATGTAATCACAGGAACCTGCTATCCATTCTTCCAGGATTGTATTGATTAAAGTTTATTCTGCTTTACTTAATTTTTCATCTCTTTGTCATCATTGTCATCCTGGGAATAGGTGACTATACCTAGTTTGTTGTGACTTAGCTCCTAAATTTCATTAATACTATCACAAAGCACTTATTTTTAAATTCAGCAACTCAGGATAAGGAAAGTTAGATGCTCTGTAAACTTAGAAAATTCTCATTCTCTCTCTCTCTCTCTCTCTCTCTCTCTCTCTCTCTCTCTCTCTCTCTCTCTCTCCTTCTCCCTCTCTCCAGCCAGCTAAAGTGTCTTTGGAAGAGAAACATCATATTACAGCAACATGCTATACATGACCATTAGGTTATGTATTCATGCAATTTAAACAGAAAAGGACATTAAAAGGGTAAGAGAGATATCATGGGCAAATATTTAGCCATGTTCTCACATATTTAAATACATGTATAATTGTCTTTATTTCTGGGAGAGATGAGGTGATAATTTCAAAATATCTTGAAAAATAATTTCACGAAAGTCGTATAAAAGGTCAAGACCTTTGTGCTCAGCACTTTTAAGCAAATGCCTTTCTCCAGTTCATGAGCACACTACTGTTCTCAGGAGTGTCTTTATCTTTTTTAATAAACTGTCTCTATTTCCATTAGTAAGAATGTGTCTGTGGTGCAATGTGAGATCCTAGAACACAAGAATCTGTTCCTTTAGTATGTTTCCTTCAAACTCCAACCCATGTCTCTGACCACATCTAAGATATTTTTTAAGTGAATAAAGAAGTAATAGTTAAAGGCAAAAATCTCAGTACATAACATCTTATGTATAAATATATGTAGATTTATATATTAGTACAGTACTTGACATATCTCATGTTTTCTTTGAATATCTAACTTGAAAATTATTTTTCCCACCTTAAGTTTCTCTGAGATGGTTTTGTAAATGGAATATTCACAAATATAAATGGAGAGGTGTTTGTTTAAATACCTTAATTTTCTTATCACCTGGTTTCACTAATTTTAAATTTTTATTAATATTTTGAATCCATGGATTTAATGGTATTCTTTTTAATGGAAAACTATACAAAATAATCCGAATGGACAAATTATTTTAATGAGCTTCCATTTTAGCCATTCTACAGGTAAAATAATCTAAACAGTTCAATTTACCTACAGTAGTTTTCTCATCAAAAAATTTTTATAGTTGAACAAAACTGAAATCCTTGAGCTAATCAAATTAAATTCAGAAGTACCTTTTGTGACCACTCACCTAGAATATACCTCTACCTATCCACACCCTACATCACCAACCCCACAGAGAAGAAAGGGGAATGAAAAACATGAGAGGGAGAGAGAGGCGGGGG
>NC_034593.1:137891905-137911560 GCF_900095145.1 Mus pahari
GAGAGAGAGAGAGAGAGAGAGAGAGAGAGAGAGAGAGAGAGAGAGAGAGAGAGAGAGAGAACATATATTTTATTACACAGTGAAAATATTCTTCCCAATTTTCTGGCCAAAGGTTGTGATATTTGACAATGTACTTTGATGCAATAGACTACTATGTTGGTGTTAATTTTGTTCTAACCTGTTTTACAATATTCTGTCTTACAACAGCAACAACAACAAAAAGCCCGTGCTTAGACCAGTGCTGGACCACTCCCTAACTCCTTGCTGTTGTCCTTCAACAGAAAAATGCAAACAAATCATTCTTTTGAAATTTGCAACTGTACTCCCAGCAAAGGGTAGTAAAGCAACTGATTAAGAAAGTATATGGTGGTAGCTCTTGTGACAGAGAAGAGTACTGTTCAATTTTAGTATGTTTGCTTGTTCTTAGAACCAATACTATCTATAATAGTTCCTCAAAACAAACCCCAAACCCAAAAGTATGTGGAAAAATGTACTTTCCACATACTCAGCAATTGCCAAATACATACATACAAACATATGAGGCCATGTGCAACATAATAGCTAAAAGTTAATGTAAAAATCTAACGTGAAGATATAAATGGCAATTAAAACTCGACCTGGAAAAGGAGTGAGCATCCTATGATCCGAGTCTCTGGGAGATATATGAAACAAAAGTCAATAAACTACCTTTACCACTATTAGTTTGATTTTAGAAAACACTGTACACTTTATAACCCATTTTGTTGTTGAGGTGGCTTTTTGTTTGTTTGTTGTTAACCACAGTAAATGTATCCTAAATGATTGAAGGTACATGGTTGGGTTCTTCAACAACTTGGTCCTTTTTGTATTATATTGTATTATATCTCCTAAATTTATCTTTTCATCAGTTAGCAGGAAAAGAGGTTTCGTGACACCAAGAAAGGAAAAGGACCAAAAATGTGGGATGAATTAATAAATCCTTTTAAAGAAACATGTGGAACATCTCTGCATAAAGAAGCATGCTTCATTTTTTTTTTTTAAATTAAATGTGTTGTTTATTCTATTCAGAAACAATGTCATGATGCTGACTCTCACTTTAACTATCCTATTTTTCTCTGGAATGCATCTTCCAAAGCGTCAGCATTTGGATGAATGCTATAATGACACTGTTTTATATCAGGTAATGTTTCTCTTTCTAGAAAGAATGGTATGACGCTGATCTGTTGCTTTGGGATCACCTTAGGGGAATAAATTCTTCAAAGGAATCTGTTGGCTTTGGAAACCTGTTCTCTTCTCTCCATGTGTTTGCATGCCTTGGAATAATCCCTTCCCCAAGCTGGCTGCATCCAGGAACTTGCTGTGCCTCTGATAATCACTCACCTTGCTGCGGTTCAACTTCAGAAGAGAAAAACCACTGTGAAAAATAACTCCAGTAGGTTGGCATAAGCAATAAAGGGCCATTTGCTACACGGCAGCCACTCCCTAACTGCAAACTTTCAGCTGGCTTATATAAAGCTTATCATAAAAAGATAAAAATGAATACTTTATGTGTATAATGCATTCTTTTCCTAAAAATAGTACCTGAGGCCAGTAAACTTTTCCAGGTTGTTGCTGGCTCTGCCCAGTGTGTCACTAGTGTACGCTGGCCTGCAAGATTTCAGTTGGCGCTACCATTGGGTAGGACAGCTGTTCCCATTTCTTCCCCTGAAGGGGTCCCATGCTTTTCCTGGCAAAGAATTGAAACTTGGCTGACAGAAACTGTTTCCAAATCACCAAACATAAAAGCACAAAACAAACAGAAACAAACAAGAAAACAGAAATCCAGTCAAATAACTAAAGAATTACATCAAAATCAAAGTGTGTGCAAAAAAGAAACTTGGCATTGCACAATGAAAGCACACATTTTAAATAAAAGGGTTTGTTTGTTTGTTTGTTTGTTTTATAGAAAACTTTCTTTAATGATGAATTAGCAAACAATCTTAACATTTTTCACACTTGATAATTCTATTCATCCAACTGTCACTTCTGAAGAAACCTAAGCATGTGCTTGCTACTCTTAGCCCTTGAGATTAATAAGGGAAAGATTTGCAATTAACTCAGTCTTTCACTTTTTCAGTATTCACCTCATGTGTTCTCTATTCCAGAACTTAAATTAGTTCAAAGTCCTTACAACTGGAAAAGAACATCAATTGTCCTAACAGCCTTGAGTAATTAACTAACATAGGCTGTTCAATAGATGGGTATATCAGGTCCTACATGTATACCTTTACATAAGAAGTCAAATTTCATATTGGCCAAAGTGATTAATCTGCAATTTTAGATTATATTTTAAGAATGTAAGCCAAACTCTTGTAATATATAAAATGATATTTGCAATCTTTATTGAATTTAGTATTTAAACATAAATAATTCATTTATGTTGGATCCTCATCTGAAGAAGAGAGAATAGTTATTCAATATAAATTATGCACATGAGTGGGGAATTAATATGGTGCTTCAAAAGTAGAAATTAGACATTAGTAAGCTTTGAGAATATAGTATTCAGTGGAAAAAAGTGTTCATGATACATGAATTGCTCAGTGATTAATAATACTGATGTTTTAGAGGTTCCAAGTGTAGATCTCACACTCATATTGCCTGCAATTGATGCTTCAAGAAATCCAATGCCCTCTTTCAACACTTGCACCCACTATAGTATATACCCTATTTACACACACACACACACACACACACACACACACAAATACATGCAAACACAGAATTAAAGATAAATTCATAAAAATATAAAATTAGTTGATACACATGTATTTATTTTATGCACACATATAATACTTCATCTAATTTTAGATGCCCAATCAAAATACAAATGTATTAGTATTGACATATTTTCATGTAAAAGCTATTTTGTATATAACACTATATAAACTTTAAAACCACAGTTCTGACACAATAAAAATCAAGCATATATACAAAAAACCACATAATTTTGCTTCCAACTGTTACAGTAAATAAACATGTTAATTTTATTAAAATGTACTAGAAATTCAAATTTTCTTATTAATATATTTTTCAGAAAGTACTGAGTTCCTCCACTGTAAAACTCAATTTGCACCATCAACACAAAGAATTTAAGATGTGGTAAACCCTACTTCATAGAAATACATTATAGTGACTACATCCAATTTTGTTAAATATCTGAATGTTGTTAAATATTTGTCAGCTAATGCTGACAGTTATTTTATGTGTTTTGACGCATGTAGGTTTGTGAAGAATGTTTTGGGTCTGGTATCTGGAGATCCTAGAAGAGGGTACCAAATTTCCTGAAGCGGGAGTTCCAAATATGCATGAACCACTATCCAACTGCTGGGAACTGAACCAAGGTCCAGTTGAAATACAGCCAGAGTTCTTAACTTCTGAATCATCTCTACATCCTCCCAAACAAAGCATTTTATTTTAATTGTAGTATTTATGTTCTTTAAAAAAATGTTATTTTTGATGATGTGTGTGAAAACAGTTGTTCAAGTATAAAGAAAAATATATTAAATTATTAATATTAAAAGAGTTCTGTTCTTTTGCATTTCCGAGTTGCTTACATACTTCTTTATCATAGAGCTTATTTGGTTTTCTGTTTAGACAAGCTTTCATTGTTAATTAGTAGAAAAAATGTGCTTATAGAGACATTGTATAGTCTCTCTTGTACGATGCAATTTTGACTCTCATGTGCCTGGCAGACTGCACAAGCATGTGTGCCAAACACATCCACTCTTTAGTGCTGACAACTCATTAATATGATTATTTTGTCAAGCATCTTGACCGGCAAGTCAAATATTGCATCCATGCTCTTGAATTGTAAGAAAACAATAGTGCAGGGAGGGACCTCTACTTTGACTCTAATTAAATAGGAATATTATTCAATTATTTTAAAGGTAGTACACACTTTGGTGTTCAACAGCACAAATGTGTGAATGGAGATAGCTTTATGTGCAAACATATATTTATTCAGATTAAAAGATATTGTTTTAATCAAATGATATGAAACTAAAGTCTACATACTTTATGTCTGGTGGTACGTATGTGTGTGTGTGTGTGTGTGTGTGTGTGTATGCATGTACACATAAGGATATCTACTTTTGGTAAAATAAGAGATTATTAACAGCATCGTATATATTTCTCTATCCCCAGCACCTTAGAGAAAGTGTGTTGACCTGAAGCTTCAGATCACCATGTCTGCTAGACAGTAAATCCCTAGGATCACCCTAGGTCTCTGCTTTTCTGTTATTGTAATTATACACATGCAACAGAAACAGCTTTTCCTTGGGTGATGAGTATCTGAACTCCGATCCTCAGACTTGTCCCTCAGCCCAGTATCCACACCATCGCCCCAGCCCTAAGAATATTTGTAAGTAATCACTGTTATGTTATCATTCAGGTGGAAAAAGTCAACGTATTTTCAGTGAAGGTAAATGAAGACTTAGCTTTGAACCATGACCTAAAAATGGCTCATTTGGAAAGATAGAATTGCAGCATGTGTGGAAGGGCCACCTTGGGGAAAGCTATGCTCGTCTATGATCAATATTGATGCATTTAGCATATTCCCTTTGTACTGATTAACTCCAAGAAAATATGTCACATTTGACAAGTATCTGGGTTGGATATAAAATTGGCTAGTAAATTAAAATTAGTGGTACAAGTTGCACTGATAAAATTTACATATAGTCACATTTAATTGCAAAATTTCAGCTTAAGTCAGAGTAAAACAAAATGGAGCTCAAATATTTGTTGATGGATTTTTTTTGTTATTTTACAAAAGGAAAATCAAGGAGGCTGAGAGTAAATGATTTGGCAATATTACCTAACAAATCATGGCAAGATTCTAGCTGAGTGTCTTTCCACTTAACTATCAAATTATTAGTTATAAATTATTACACAATTTAAGCTAGTTTGCTTAAAAACAACACAATACAAACAGCAGTGTTTAATTTTCTTCTAATAGTAACATGTGTATTTAAATAGCTTTAGACTTCTTTGAACATTAATTATATTCAAACTAGAGGAAACATGGTTTTGGGGTTTTGTACAAATGCTTGAAGATAAATTGTGGAGTGGTTCTTCAGGCCTGTTTCACAAGTGTGTCAATTGTACCTGCAGCATGACATTTCTGAGAACCCAACTCCTGTGCATTTAAAGCAAATATGCTGATCAGATGCTTCTAGAAAATAGAGGCAACTGATGAATCACATTCATTTTGTAACAAGAGCCATTTTCCTAAGTTCCTATGTCTCCACCTTGGAATGTGGACTGAAGGAAACTGAGATCTAAAATGATCATAAGCATATATTACCAATGACTAGATTTTTATGTGACCTATATTATGTGATTAATAACATAGTGATTGCTGTATCCAAACATGACAGCGAGACTTAGTGGTCATGACTGTCAGGGACTAATCTATTCTTTGTCTTCTCCAAGTGCCCTTTAATTTTTCTCTCTCTGAAATCACTTCACAGTCACATTGAGGATCTATCGAAGGTTATTTTCATTTATCAGTACTGTGGCCTAACTCTTAACACACTTATTATTCATCTCCATATATTAAATGCACATGTAATAAAAATTACAAAAGCAATATGATATCATGATCTCTATCTCAAGCACAGAAACTTGAAGCAACTTATTTACAATCACCCAAAAAGAAGATGCTGAACTAAGTATGAAAGAAGCTGAAATTGTTATGTCTCATTATTAGTTTCCCAGGGGTATTGTCTCATCAGCTTCTCTGGAGTCACATGTCCAATCTCATGATGCACTGAAGTAGCACAGAGCCTGCACGGTAATGGCAAGAAAACCTTTGTCCCATTTGTTTGCTAGTGGTCACTTTAGAGGTTGTTTGTTTTCAAAAACGGAACACATATAACACTCACTGGATGAATCAATTAACTTTTCTTTTTTGTAAAAATGCTGAGCATAATGTTAAGCAAATAATAGTTGTTCCATTGATAATTATTCATGTTAATAAAAATGTATACATTTGTTCCAAATGGCTGGACTCACAAGCTGTTTAGAAGATATTGAAATGAGAAAGATCATATAAAAAAGAACATAAAGAAATAAATTACATGCTACATTACAAGTATTTGAAAGTCAGCGCTTTTGTACACTCCTAGTGGGTATTAATAGCATGTTGGGAGGTGTTTAGTAATTAATTGTGGAGCTAAGCTGAAGTCTTACTATCATACATATAAAATTGGTAACATAATTATTTGAAAAAGCAAAATTTTCACCACATGTATTTGATGCAAATTTTATCAGACAATTGGACAAATTGAGCAGAATGTGCCTAAATCAGATTGGTCTCTTTATCCTTACCTTAGAATAGTCAGAAAATATTCCTCAGTCTTCACAGATTACATGACTCGGGTGATAGGCATTGGGGCCTGGCCCACTGTGACAATGACATTGTAGGGCAAAGATGACTGAGCTGCTGCTCTTCAGTGCATACTGGTACTTTGTTAATGTGTTGGTTGGATCAATTTACTGCTGAGCTGTACCTGTGACTCTGTAATTAATTTCTTTCCCCAAGTGCAAGGCCAAAGAGAGATTTTTAGTCTCTCAGGGAGAAAACAGAAGGAGTTATCTTCTCTGTCACTGGGCTCTTTCTCTCCATTTATATATTATTTCACTTCATAGAACTAGAAAGGAATAAATGAGCAAATGAATTTGAAATTGCTAGTTACATTTTCCTTTCACTTAACCTTCACAGAGTTCCCCAGAACCAATTAATTAACCCAGTTTGTGATTGAAGTCTTCATGCTGAGTGCTCACGTAAGTACATTTTTAAGCAGTATTTCTCTCACCAGTGGACAAGGCTGTTCCTGGCCTACATCTTAGGAATATAATGGCATAGAAATGAAGGTAAATGTACACTTTGTTATATGACTTTAGTTAAGTTAATTTTCTAACATGGTCTCATATATTCCTGGCTACACTACAGCTTAGAATGACTATGAATTTCTCTGATCCTCTCTCCATCCTCAGAATGTTAGAATTACAATTCCTGTACATAAAACATCACTATAACAAGCCATCAGTCCTGGGACTAAACTTCAATCTTTGTACATGATACTATAGTGCTTCCTCATAACCTCGCCTTCCATTGATAATATATTTAGCCTCCAAAATTAACATTTGCATTCTGCAGCTTTTATATAATTTTTATTATTATATATTTTTTATATAACTTTTCATTTTAAATGTAAGTATTTTCTCATAGTATAGAGTAATTTTAATTCAGCAATGTGGCTTCTTTGGCAATGAATAAATTGGAATACAAACATGCCACATACCTTTGATCCCTCCAGCTGGAATAAAGTACACACCTTTAATCCCATACAATAGCATCTAATTGAGGGGTGGACAAAGTGATCAATCAAAGAAAGATTTGACAGAATGATTCAGAGATAAGAATGCCCAACTCTCACAAAAAAGAGCACAGGAGAGGATTTAAAAAACAGTAGGGAGGGAGGGAAGGAGAGAGAGAGAGAGAGAGAGAGAGAGAGAGAGAGAGAGAGAGAGAGAGAGAGAGAGAGAGGCAATTCAGTCAATTCAGTTGAGTGGAGTTGAGTTCAGTGCAGTTCAGTTTGTGCAGCATGTAAAGTGCAGGTCAGCAGAGGCAGTTGAAACCAGAGAACAAAAAGCCAGATTAGAACAAATTGCCAGAGTTGGTTTAAGACTAAAAAGATTAATTCAGTGAGAAGTTGAGTTAAGCCACATTGGATTAGTCAGTATGCAGAGGGGTTTGAGCCAGAAGAGCTGAATTTAACCAACTAGCCAGTGTTAAAAAAGAACTAGAAAAGGTGAGCTTATTCAGTAGTAAGTCTCCAATAAGGCAATTATTCCCAGTGAATGAAAGATACCTTTATTTCATAGTCATTTCCGTTATGGTCACTTGGTTACTTTTAAAGTATTTTTTCAATACTTTTCCTCATAAGTTTTTGATATTATGAGTTATCAGCCCATCCTTAATCCTAATATGTAATAACTATGAAGTTGAATTGATATCCTCTTCTCACTAAATCAGTTAAATGGTTAGCTACTTATATAGATAATGGTGGCCTTTATTGACTTCAAGTAAAAAATTTCATGTTTTGATTTGTTGGTTTTTGTTTGTTTGTTTTTGTTTGTTTGGTGAGTGTATTTTGAGCTTTATAACTACTACAGTATTAGTCAATAAAAATATATTATTGTGATCATAAAAAAGAGAAAGAGATGTAAGAGTATGTTCTGGTGGGGTGTGGGGGAAGGAGGTGCCTCAGTGGGCCCATGCCAAGGCATCCCTTCCTCCTGAAGGACCAGACAGTTACCAGTATAGTATAGAATAGAGTTTATTTAGGGCATAGGGAGGGGAGTTAAATGAGTAGTAGAGGCAGAGAAAGGCAGAGAGAAGGAGAGAGCAGAGTCATAGAGGCTGGACATGACCATGTGGAGAGAGGGAGAAGTGGAATGGAGAGAGAGGGGGCACAAGAGGGCAAGAGGCAAGAGAGAGGCAAGAGCTTAAGGGAGAGAAAAGGGATCAAGCAGCCCCTTTTCTACTGGCCCAAGCCTACCTGGCTGTTGCCAGGAAATGTGGGGCTGGAGTTTAAACAGAATACCAACATATATAGCATTTATTTAAAGCTTTAATGAGCTGCAGTATTCCTCTGTGTACTTATGGCTTGGGAATTAAATCTAGGACTTCATTCATCTGAAACAAACTATTTTTTTCTCCACTAATTCAAATTCCCATGCAGAAAATCATAAAAATCAGCCAAAGTAAGTGCATAAGTGAATATTAAAAAATAGTACAAATGTACTTCAATTTGCTCTTATTTACAAGGAAAACATATAAGGTGAATAGTACATAGTTATCATAATAAGATTTTAATAAATAACAGGAAATTTTATGGTGTAGTGATACAGAAACATGAATGAAAGAATGAGGTCAAGTGAAAAATGATCTGAACACCCTAAACATAATGCAACAGTGACTTAAGAATTACCTTTCCAGAAAATATATAATAAATATATAGGAATCAAATAATACCCTAGAGAATTACAAGAACTAAAATGTGAGATAAATAACTAATTCTTTATGTATAATGTACTGAACAGTTAAAAAGGATCATGCAGATTAGATAAAAAATTATGTTTAAGTATACATAGAGACACAAACACATATGCAGAGACATATATATGTATATATATATATATATGTGACATTTGAATACATATTAGTATATTTCCTGTGGTATTACGATAACAAGTTTATTCAAGGTATATTTGTACATAAGTATTCTCAAAAAATTGAATACAATTTAACAAAACTGAAATATTTTGTCAAAATGTGTACGAGAAATGTTTAGAATAATGTTTCAGGAAATTGGAATTCTATATATGTTTGTATTCAGTCTCTCCATTTAAAAGAATATGTTATACCACAGACAGAAACGTAATTACAGAATAAAAACCAGAAACTGTTGGATATATGTTAGAGAGTTGGTTCAGTAGGTAAAGTGCTTACATTGTGATCACAAACAGGAGTTCTATGGGCATAATTTACATAAAAAACCTAGGAGTGATGATATATATTTATAATTCTAGTGATGAGGAGACAAAGCCAAGATATATTCAAATTAACTTTGCCGGCCAGCCTATTCTTCTTGGAGAGTTACAGGTTAAAAGGAGCCCTTGTCTTCAAAGGAGGATGATAATTTAGGAAGGACATCTTTAGTTGCTTTTTGACCTCCACATGCACATAAATGTGCATCTTCACCCAAAATGAGCACACACACATGCACAATCAGACATACACACTCACAGACACATAGTGACACACGCATAACACACAAACACACACAGAGAGACACACAGAGAAACACACACACATATGCACACATAGACACACATACAGACACATGCACAGACTGACACAGACACATGCACAGACTGACACAGACATAATAATTACACACACAGACACATGAACACACACATAAACATGCAAGCACATGCAAAACACACATGCATGCTCATGCACACAAAGACACATGCATGTGCAAGCACATGCATACACATGCATAGCACAACTAATTGTCAGGTATGTATTTCTTTATGCATGACTCTAAAGCTATTTTTTTCTAATTTAAAATTGTAGAACTAATGAAATCAAGTTCTAAGGAAGCTTACAAAACAAATAGGAAAATACTCAAGTACTTTCAGGAGAATGCATGTGAGGTCATAGAGCAGAATCAGAATGACACATTCTGCCCTGGTAGGAAGCAGGAAAGCCCAGTGGAGATTGGCCCAGCAAACCCTTTTCATTGATTCTTCACTGCTTGAAATGACTGTATGTGTTAGTTACTTCTGTGACCGTGATGCATTAAGATGAAGAAAAGCAAGTTATGGAAGCAAAAGCTTGTTTTGACTACTTGCTCTAGAGGGATAAGAGTCCATGTGGGAAACACGGAAACAAGAAGCAGTTATAACAGAAGCATGATTTCCGGAACTCACATCGTAAACTGAAAGGACAAATCAATGAGCACAAACTCATTATAACTCATGTTATAAACTTCAAACTCCACACTGAATATTGCATTTCCTCCAGCAAGGACACACCTCCTAAATCTCTTCAAACAGTGCCACCAATAGGGGAGCAGTTAATTAAAACTATTTGACCCTTAGAGGAACATTTACAATTCAAACCAATACTGTATCTTTCACTTGAAACTGCTGTAGAGTATTGGAGATCTACCCAGGTAGAATGAGAGAGGTGTTTAAATTGGCTTTTACATGAACTGGGAGCGACTACTAATCATTTGTTTGGGAAGGAGATGTAAAACACCTGTGAGGATTACTTAATTTTATTCACAGCTGTGCAACTGATATAATCCAAAATTGGTGCAAAAACATGCAAAGTGATTTTATTTAACTTAGATAATTGAAAAACTGCATTCTATATTTGCCTCGGTGTAGTGCACCTAAGACAATCAGATAAGGAAAGGTCTGCAGATACATTTTCATGGCATGAGATCTTCCAAGAGAATCATTAGCTTGTAGTACAACAACAGTGAGTCATTTCCTCAATAGGCTTTTACTATAGTAGCTAGAAAACAGCAAGGCAGATTCAGCAGACAGGGGGTACATGCCTAAAGTGTACATTTAATCCATGCTATAACTTCACAGTTACATGAAAAAATGTGGGTGGATGCAGAAGGAGATAGAGACGATTACACAAACGTGACTTGACTTTTTAACAAACTCCTTTAACATCTTACAGAAAAAATAAGAGAAAAAGAAGATAATTTCCAAACCACAATGCGGGCAGGTGAAAATAATAAAAGCACAAGCATAGATATTTGAATATGGATCCTTGGAAATTCCATAGTGCTGGACTAGGTGGTGTGCATGTACAAACCCAACTTACCTATGGCAAGAGAGGAGATGGAGACAGGCAAATCCTCAGAAATTTAGCTAGCCTATTGTGTACAGAGTGGCAATCAAGGGATTCTGTGGCAAAGAAGGCAGATTGTAATTACTGTTATTTGATATCCTCTGACTTCCAAAGAGAGTGTTGCACATGAATTCACACAAAACACACACACACACACACACACACACAGAGTAATAAACCAGTCTTATTTAGTTGACATGTGTAGGATTGCAAAACAATAATTATAAAGTTCATATTACCGTCAAGTACTCACAGACGTTTACCAACATAAATTTATTTATTAGAGCTCAAAACCTAAAATTAACATATCATGACAATATCATAGTAACAGTTTCTCATTTTCATAATATGATCTGTTAGATGTTCATGATTTACACAACTGAAATTATGATTATCTATGAATGTCTTATACTGCATAACAGTATACACACAAACTAATAACTATGCAATGGAAGGCTGAAGCTTGCCTTCATGTTATGATAGGCCCTGAAGTCTCTTCATCTTTTTCCCAATTTTCCACACTTTTGGAGAAAGGATATAATGGGAAATGATGTAAGCTACCTCCTTAATAGTACAATTAATATTGGGTTGATGTATTATTTTAGTTTTTGATGCACGATGTTAATCTGAAACTTCACTATAGGGTGGTAGCTTGCTGCACTGGTTGTACCAAACAGCCCCAGTCTTGGACATTCCAGTCAGGTTGGATTATGCCTGTAAGTTGTTTTATTTTTTTTTCCAGTTGAGTGTGATTGAAGTGATCTCTGTTTTGGCATATTTAAGAATTCTGACAACCAAGGTGTGAGCTATCAGTGAAGAGGAGAGAATTCAATAAAGAGAGCCCCAAAACAGTGCATAGGAATGGGGAGGAACTCAAAAGGACAAGCAAAGAGGAATCAGAATGAATTGTCCCCAGCCAGTATGAATCAAGACAGACTTTAGAAAACACACTTCTTGAATGTACCCACATACCAACATGAAGAGATTCAGCAAATAGCCACTCATTGACTCTAACATACAACATAGGACTGTGAACAAACGAAGCACTCGTTTGTTTGAACCACTAAGTTTGGAAGTAGACAACCGTGCAAGACGCTATGCTGGGAGAGATACATAAAATACTGCATCATTAACTTAGCTTGGAGTTTGATGTTAAGTATTGTAATTAGGCCAAGTATAAATGGAGTGGGCTCTGAGGTTGCCACACAGTGACTTTTACGTTCACCTCAAGTCAGAGTGATGAAGCATATAATGGATTTCAAGTCTTTTAAAATCTACCCTGCATTTCTATCAAAAGAACTCTTTTTATCTTAATTGGGGTTGAGCAAGTATTATGTTTGTAAAATAGCCACAGGGAGCCCTTCTGACCTAGCTTTTGTATAGAAAAATCAGAGTGTGAATCTTAATTTCATAGGCATTGAAGAACTTGTCTTGCTTGTGTGTTTGAATCCAGAGGTGAGCGTATTTAAAATCTTTTCATAAACCCTTATTATGATAGTTTAAAAGGAAAGTAAAACAATGTGCATTTCATGAAGGGGAATGGCTCCTTCAACTGGTTAGATAATACAACAGAGGAAAGTGATAAATCACACAAATAACAAGTAGTAGAGAGTTCAATATAAAATAGAATGCTGTTAAATTCAATATTTCAATGAATACCCATCCCCTGACTGGTATAAAACTGAAACTTAACTAGAATTGGCCATATCTGGCAATTCTTTAGCAGGAATAAAACCAACAAAGCTGTGCTAAGTCGGAAAGAAGAAATACTTTGAGAGCAGTGTGGAGGAGAGTAATCATGAAGAAGTTGATCAACAGGCAAAAGATGAGGCAAGTCTGACAGTCTGACAGGAGTAGGTAGTATTGAGTCATTGATTTAGAAGTAGGAAACTCTACACACCAGGGGAACGGAGTTTCACAGAGCATACCATATGTATTCAAGAATTTGTGAAAATAGGCTTCATTGCTTTCCATCATTGGTATTGTAGAGCCAAGGAAATGTTAGTGGTCCCCACAAGACAGACAGAAGCCAATCTGATGCAACTCACATCAGAGTCTAATCTATTCGAGATATCTCAGGCCCTGCAACGTGCCATCGTCACACAGGACAGTTTTGTTGTAGAGGGGTGAACCACATGTCTATGGGGCAAGGCTTTATGCAGCAAGCAGGGAGTACATGTACAAGCATTTAATTGGAAAGCTACTGTGGCCTTTAGCATCATTGGCTGGTGCTGGGAGTCATAGCATAAACTTAATTTCTGCCACCCTCTGAATTGGTGGTTGTTAGGCAGTGGGTGGACTTGTAACCTCAGGGTGCAGGTTTGTAGGAGGAATAACCTGGAGAAGATAGTCTTGTTGAGGTTGTAACCTGGAGACACTGGTCTTGTTGGGGATTAGCCTAGAGACTGGAGCTAGGCTTAGGTTTTGTTGTGGGGGGCACCTTGGAAACTAATGCTCCTCCTCCTGCTTCTCCTCCTCCTCTTCCTCCTTCTCCTCCTTCTTTTTTTCCTTCTCTTCCTATTCCTCCTTCTCCTTTTTTCTGATTTATTATTTGTTTGTTTATTTTATTTATATTGATTAGGTAGCCTCTTTGATAATTTCTTACATCTATATAACGTATTCTGAGGATTCCCTTCCCATCCTTTCATTTAAATTCTTCTTTAGATTCTTCTCCCATAAAATACTTCCAGATCATAGTTTCCCTTCCCTCCACTCTTCCTAGTTCCCCTGTCTCTTCCTGTCTCCCACAGATCCACTTCCACTTCTATCCCTCTTCAGAAAAGAGTAGGCCTCCAAGAGACTACAGCCAAACAGGACAAAATGAGAAAAGAAGATACAGTAAGACAAGACAAAAATCCCTCATACTAAGGCTGGAAAGGCAACCCAATAGGATGAAAAATCTCAAGAGCAGGCAAAAGAGCTAGAGAAACACATGCTCCCATTTGTCGGAGTCCTACCAAAACACCAAGCTGACAGATATAAAACATGCACACAGGACCTTCTGCAGACCCATACAGACCCTGTTCTTGCTGCTTCAGTCTCTGTGAGCTCATATGCCCATTGCTTAGGGGATTCAGTGGGCCACGTTCTCCTGATGTCCTCCATCCCCTCTGGCTCCTACAGTCTTCTCTTCCCTTGTGGGAATAGGGGACTTTTTTGAGAACCGCTGATCAGAGATGCTCCAGGAATCCCTCAAACAATACAGACTCTTCTTGCTCATCAGATCTATATGGAAAGAGCTTGTTTCAGAATATTACACAGGTATCACATGTAAGATAAAGACCAAGCAAACTATGACTGACCTGGAAACTTCTCTGACTAGTTTAACTAATGCTAGCAGATGCTGAGAAGGAAATAAGATCATCTATGATACCAAACCACCAGGCAAGAAGTACCCACTGATAAATTAATTGCCCAACTTGTATTTTGTGGCAACCAGTCACTCGCTGCTTGGTTGCTTGGAGGGAGTCCATCACCTTTCTGTGTAATTGTCTACTCTGACATAATTGTTCATCTTTCATATTCTAACTCCTCCCTCTCATTCCTGAGACTGTATGTAAGGGAAGAATCCGGAGAGTGGAATAACCTCAGGGTTAGCTTTGAATTAAAATGCCTGGTTCATACTAGGTCTGTCTGCACCATGCTCTCACGCTCAGAAAACATGCTGTGTGGTACAGCACCTCACCAGGAAAAAGGGTATCCGGCTATATCTGCCTCTTGCATTTGGTTCATCCCACATTTTCAGGTATCTCTAAGAGGCAGGAAGAAAGAGGCTAAATTGAACTTTTATGTTCCCACATTTTGAAGGAAAAGTTCAGGCAAGAAAGAAACTTGTGACGAGTTGTTTACAGTTCGGCGTAATAGTCTAAACTGAGTTGGGATAATTTTATACATTTTCAGTGAAGAACACAGTGGTCTGTAAAGTCTGCAAAGGTCACACATTTATGAAGATGCAGGTAATTTTTTAATATCTACTGACAGGTGGCCTCCATGGATTCTGTGTAAACTACTTCTGTGTGACTCCCACTAATTTCCCTCATTCCATAGAACTCTTGTGTTTACCTGTGGGTATATCAACAGTTTATGAGTTTGATTTTAAATAAGAATCTCTGTCTTGTACATTGGTGAGGTTTCTTTTCTGGTTTTCAAAATGGAATTAGCACCTAAAATCAATATCCATATTCCTTTTAAGGTTTCATTTCATGTTCACAAAAATTTACACTTTATGAGTCCAGGAGGGAAAACATTTTCATTTTGAAATATAAAACAACTATAAGACAAGCTCACAAACACCTTAAATATGCACCAGGAGCAGGTAATGATGAAGAGAGACGTGCCTGCTGTAGATTTTTCATGGCAGAGCCTCTGACCATTTTTGGCCATGGAAGTTAAGTATTCAATTGCAAGAATTTAAAAGAAAAAACAGCTGAGTACTTTTATAAGTTTATCATGCTTTTGTGAGTTGGTATAAAATAGTAGAGCATTTTAGCTTCAAAATTTGAATGCATATTTTTTAGACTTTAAGGCATTAAAATGCATTTTTTAGTTGGTAACTTGCATTTCAGACCAGCAGCTGTTTCTCTCAGCCTCAGAACCATCCTTCCTGCTCAGAGGTCATTCTATTGTTGTTGTCTGCATAACATTCCGTTCCAGAGACAGATTTTAAAGTGACTAGATTTGGGTTAATTGTATTATCCATAAAAGACAGTGTATAAAGAGAAAAAAAAATCTTTTGAATTTTTACTATATTCTATTTGTTATCTACATTTGACTTAAAGAACACAATCAAATTAGTTTTACTAGTAAGTCATTCCAGAAGGCATTTAGGCCATGTTTCCACTAATTTCAAAGAATTTCTACTAATTTTGTCTTTTGATCCTCACACCTCTAAATTATAATATGTAACAACAACAGCAGCAGCAACAACAGCAACAAGAAAGTACTTTTCTTTGTACTCAAAAATCAACTTTATGATTAAATGCAAAGAAAAACGTGATATAGACAAGCAGTAAGACAGATATAGGCTCACCCCACTTGGTGCTCAGCCTGGGTAAATGACCTCCGTTTGTCTAATTTTGAGATATATCCAGTGTCTGCAGTAGGCTGTGTTCACGTGCTTCCCCATGGCCCACGAGACAAAGGTCGCTCATTGGAATGTTTCCATTCAAAACATGGAGGAGGGCTTTGGGATTTCTAGTGAATCTCTTTGAAGAGAACTGGACCCCAGCCCCCTCCCCTTTCTCTGGTTTGCTCCATCCTCCTCCACAAGTAAGCGTGTTTCCACTACTGCTGTGACCTGTGAGGCACATTATTGTGATAGCCCAACTGCAATGAGGCCAAGTTCTTATGGACCAAAACCCCCAAAGCTATGATAAAAAATAAACCAATTTCCTTATAAGCTGATCCTCCCACACAGTAGCTGTACTGACAGCGACCTGATTGTCTCAGTGTCCAGATGTAAGGTTTTGTTTTCTACCACTCCTGTGTCGTATGTGAATGACTGATCGTGGGACTGATCATACCAGTGAGCCACCTGGTGTCCATAGATACATACATGTTTGGTTAATCTGAAATTTTCTCTTTGTGGAATTAAAAATGAAAAGTAAAAAACCTCTGTTCCATTATCAATTTTGGAGGATAAAAATCTGATTTAACAGTTGTAACACTCTTCTTTTTCAAACATACTACAGATAACATTGCATGCTACAAAGAAACATATTATCAAAGATTTGGAGTCACTAGTAGTTATGTCAAGCCCAGTGAAACAAGAGTGAATTTTTTTCTTTCAAACCGAGACCCAACCACTACCAGTTTGCCAGGTAAAGTTTTCTTTGTGAGAACTCAGACCCAAAGTCTTAGACAATGGATAAATTGGCAAGGTGTACATTTGCAGTGTTACAAGTTTACGGTACTTGGGTTTGTTCAAATAATTCCATGTATCTGGTAGGATTTGTATATTCTGTGATGATTTAATCTAACACAGCTGCGGCAATATAAATTACACTTAAGACTTCACTGATTGATGGTAATCAGCAGTAATCATGTCTTATAATTGCGTTGCATTCGAGAAGTAGGGACTGTTTAAGCCGACTCAGCAACACACCATATAAAGAAGATTATTTGTTACTTCTGACAGCCTCAGTTAATATTCAAAATTGACTGCAAACAATGAGTTTTATTAATGTATTGTCTAAGCATAAAGTTTCTTGATTTGGCTTAAGAAATTAAACCAGGATTTTAAGCCAGCATACAATTATTGATTATTTAGACTGGACAACATTTTAGAATTTTTCATGATCCTGAATATGGGTCACATGAATATATAAACCTTTACAATATGCTGTACTTCAATTTACACAGAATAGTGAAGTGAAATTTAGGGCTATAGAGAAGTATAGACCAAATGAATTTGACAGAATGTAGATTGTTCATTAAACAGGGTTATAAGTCAATAGGACTCTATTATATTTTGTTTAACTGTATAAGTCTATTGAAAACTTGCCCTATGTAATCAATGCATGAATACATGGAACATTAATAAAGATGACAATTACTGTATATACGCTCCTTAGTGCACCTACAGTAATGGTAAGTGTGTTACTTCGTGATATATATTACTATATTCAGTAGTTTACTTAATGACTAGTTCTGAGGATTGAATCCAGAGCATCATATTTTATAGTCAACTTCTCTACTATTGATGTACACTTCAGTCTGTTTATTGCTTGTAATTTTAAAAATCTTTAGGAATGAACTAAGTTGAAATTAAGTCAGCTTATTTTACCAATAGGGAAGGCCCCCATACTCTCCTTTAGCATAACCTTCCCTCTTACCTGTAAATCACTATTCTCACTTTTGTATGTGTTTTCTGCAAGCCCCAGTAAGCCCTTGCTTACTCAGTAAAGTTTACTGAGGAAATAGTGGTCAGGATGTAATATATAAGGGAAGATGGATAGATAGATAGATAGATAGATAGATAGATAGATAGATAGATAGATAGATAGACAGACAGACAGATAGATGATAAAATAATTCATCTAGGAACTAAATTTTATACAAAAGAAAAGATGGATAATGGACGCAAATAATAAATTGAAGTTTCAGGCTAGTTATATAAAGTATAAAATCAGTGTATATTACAACTAAGCTACCTATGTTCCACATCCTGCTGCTCTGCCTTAACATTGTGGTACCCGAGGTACATGACACTCCCCTTTCATCAAATTGCTCAGCTGTAAATTATAAAAATTAACCTCGTACATAGCTACATAGCACTATTAGATCTAGAGTGTTTATACTGACTGCCTGACACACAATGGGGGCTTTATTAAGGTTGGCTCTTACCATAAGGTGAAAAATCTATTATATACCTACATAAACAATGCTAATGAATATACACCTGTAAATGGTAAATAATTGCATAGCATTGAATATATATACAATATATTCGCTTACTAAAGCAATCCCTGGATTTATTTTTTAATTTTTTATTATTTTCTTTATTTATATCTCCAATGTTATCACCTTTCCTAGTTTCCCCTCTGGAAACCCCCTATACAATCTACCTCCCCCCTGCTTTTATGAGAGTGTTCCTCCACCCACCCATTCCTGCACCCCTGACCTGGCATCCCCTACACAGAGTCATCAAGGCTTCACAGGTTCAAGGGCCTCTTCTCCTATTAATGTCCCACAAAGCCATCCTCTACTACATAAGCAGCTGGAGCCGCGAGTCGTTCCATGTTGTACTCTTTGTTTGGTGACTTAGTCCCTGGGAGCACTGGGGGATCAGGTTCTTTGATATTGTTGTTCCTCCTATGGGGATGCAAACTCCTCCGTTGGGGATCCTGTGCTCAGTCCAATGGTTGGCTGGAAGTGTCCACTTTTGTATTTGTCAGGATCTGGCAGAGCCTCTCAGGATAAAAGCTATACCACGTTCCTGTCAGCAAGCTCTTGTTGGAATCCACAATAGTGTCTAGTTTTGATGGTTGTTTATGGGATGGATCCTCAGGTGAGGCAGTCTCTGGATGGTCATTCCTTCAGTGGCTGCTCCACACTTTGTCTCTGTATCTCCTCCCATGGGTANTTTGTTCCCTCTTCTAAGAAGGACCAAAGTATCCACACTTTGGTCTTCCTTCTTCTTGAGCTTCATGTGGGCTGTGAATTGTAACTTGGATATTCTGAGCTTTTAGGC
>NC_034593.1:137912440-137913552 GCF_900095145.1 Mus pahari
CTTCCAGATCATCTGCTGAGATACCCATTTCTTCTCATGCTTCAGATGTTGTACCTTTCTCTCTCTCTCTCTCTCTCTCTCTCTCTCTCTCTCTCCCTCTCCCTCTCCCTCTCCCTTTCCCTCTCCTCTCTTGTCTTTCCCTTCATTTTCTTCTCTCTTTTTTCAAGACAAGGTTTCTCTGTGTAGCCCTGACTGTCCTGGAACTCACTCTGTAGACCAGGTTGGCCTCAAACTCAGGAATCTGCCTATCTCTGCCTTGAAAGTGCCTTGAAAGGCCTGCGCCACCACTACCCAGCAGGATATTTTCTAGTTCCATTCATTTGCCTAAGAATTTCATGAAGTCATTGTTTTTAATACCTGAGTAGTACTCCATTGTGTAAATGTACCACACTTTATGTATCTATTCCTCTCTTGAAGTACATCTAGGTTCTTTCCAACTTCTGGTTATTATAAAAAAGGCTGCTATGAACATAGTGGAACATGTGTCCTTGTTATATGTTGGAGCATTTTTTGGGAATATGCCCAGAAGTGGTATAACTGGGTTCCTGGTTAGTATGATGTTCCACTTTCTGAGGAACTGCCAGACTAATTTCCAGAGTGGTTGTACAAGCTTGCAATCCCACCAACACAGGAATATCCTCTTTCTCCAAATCCTCACCAGGATCTGCTGTCACCTGAATGTTTGACCATAGCCATTCCGAATGGTATGAGGTTGAATCTCAGGGTCATTTGAATTTGCAGTTCCCTAATGATTAAGGATGTTGAACCTTTCTTTAAATGTTTCACAGCCATTCAGTATTCCTCAGTTGAAAATTCTTTGTTTAGATCTGCACTCCATTTTTAATTGGGTTATTTGGTTCTCTGGAGTCTAACTGCTTGAGTTCTTTGTATATATTGGATATTAGCCCTCTATCAGTTGTAGAGTTCATAAAGATCTTTTCCCAATAGGTTGGTTACTGTGTTTTCCTATTGACAGTGTCTTTTGCCTTACAGAAGCTTTGCAATTTTATGCGGTCCCATTTGTCAATTTTTAAAAATAATTTTATTAGATATTTTCTTCATTTACATTTCAAATGCTATCCCTTATAACCCCTATACCCTCCCCCCCCCCC
>NC_034593.1:137913563-137936963 GCF_900095145.1 Mus pahari
TTATTGTTTCTACTTCCATTTTTAGATCCTTAATTGTTTTGTTCAATTCCATCCCCTGTTTGGTTGTGTTTTTCTGTAATTCTTTAAGGATTTTTGTGTTTCTTCTAGCTGTTTAGCAGTGTTTTCTTATAATTCTTTAAGAGATTTTTGTGTTTCTTCTGTTTAGTAGCGTTTGCCTGTAGTTCTTTAAGGTCTTCTACCTGTTTAGCAGTGATGTCCTGTTATTCCTTGAGGGATTTTTGTGCTTCCTCTTTAAGGGCTTCTACTTGTTTAGCATTGTTCTCCTGTATTTCTTTGAGTGAGTTATTAATGTCCTTCTTCAAATCTTCTACCACCATCATGACATATGATTTTAAATCTGCATCTTGCTTTTTGGGTGTGTTGGGGGTATCCAGGACTTACTGTGGTGGGTGTACTGGGTTCTGATGGTGCCCAGTGTTCTTGGTTTCTGTTAGTAAGATTCTTACTTTCGCCTTTCGCCATCTGGAAATCACTGGTGTTAATGTTCAAGCTGTCTCTGCCTGGAGTTTGTTCCTGCTGTGATTCTGTTAGCTTTTGTCAGCACTCCTGGGAATCCAACTCTCCCCTGGGTTCCAGTGGTCAAAGCACTCTCTGCAGGCAAGCTCTCCTCTGGAAAGGCAGGTGTCCAGAAGTCTGGAGCTCTGATCCTCCTTCTGAGTCCTGGTATCAGAACCCTCTCTGTAGGCCGACTCTCCTCCTGTGATCCTGAGGACCTGTGGTGTGGAGGGTCCTCCAGAGTGCTCTGCTGCCTCTGCTGGATTCTCTGGAGTTGTGTTCCACTCACCTGTGATCCAGAGGACCTGTGGTATGGAGATTCCTCTGTAGCACTCAGCAGCCTTTGGAGTGATCCTAAAATCGCATGGGCAGTCCTCTAGGGACCATGGGGGTGTCTGCCAACTCTGTACCCTAGGTGACCTGGTGCTGGTGCAGACCAGAAGGGACTTGTGCCCCTGGTCAGGCTGGTTCTCTACTTCCCTAGTGCTTTCTCATGTCCTGTGTGAGATTGGATTGGAGCAGCAGTTGTATTCCACTCACCAGTGATCCTAAGATCACATGGGCAATCCCCTAGGGACCTTGGGGGTGTCTGCTGACTCCACGCCCTAGGTGACCTGGTGCTGGTGCAGACCGGAAGGGATTTGTGCCCCTGGTCAGGCTGGTTCTCTGCTTCCCCACTGCTGTCTCATGTCCCCTGCGCAATTTGATTGGAGCAGAAGTTGTGTTCCACTCACCAGTGATCCTAAAATCGCATGGGCAGTTCTCTAGGGACAGTGGGGGTGTCCACCGACTCCGCACCCAAAAGCTATTCAAGCTAGATCAAAAGTTATTGGTGTTCTGTTCATGAAAATTTCTCCTGAACTTATGTGCTCCATGTTCTTCCCCACTTTCTCTATATTATTACAGTGTATCTGGTTTTATGTGGAGGTCCTGATCCACTAGCACCTGAGCTTTGTACAAGGAGATAAAAATGGTTTGCCTTCTTCTCCATGCAAACCATCAGTTGAACCAGCACCATTTATGGAAAATGCTGTCTTTTTTTCCACTGGATGTTGTAAACTTCTTTATCAAAGATCAAGTCACCATAGCCGTGTGGGTTCATTTCTGGGTCTTCAATTCTATTCCATTGATATACCTGCCTGTCACTCTACCAATTCCCGGCAGTTTTTTTTTTTTTTTTTTTTTTTTTTTTTTTAACTATTGCTCTGTAATGCAGTTTGAGATCAGGGATGGTGATTCCCCCAGAAGTTCTTTTATTTTTAAAATTGGTCTTTCTAACTCTGTGAAGAATTGAGGTGGAATTTTGATGGGGATTGCATTGAATCTAAAGATTGCTGTTGGCAAGATGGCCATTTTTACTATATTAATCCTGCCAAGCCATGAGCATGGGAGATCTTTCTATCTTCTGAGATCCTCTTTGATTTCTTTCTTCAGAGACTTGAAATTCTTGTCATTCAGAACTTTCATTTGCTGAGTTAGAGTTACACCAAGGTATTTTATGTTCTTTGTGACTATTTTGATGGATGTTGTTTCCTTAATTTCTTTTTTAATCCTGTTTATCCTTTGAATAGAGAAAGGCTATGGATTCGTTTGATTTAATTTTATATGTAGTCACATTGCTGAAGTTGTTTATCAGGTTTAGGAGATTTTGGTGAAATCTTTGGGTTCACTTGAGTACATTATCATATCTTCTGCAAATAGTGATATTTTGACTTATTCCTTTCCAATTTGTACCCCTTTGATCTCCCTTTGTTGTCTAATTGCTCTAGGAAGAACTTCAAGTACTATATTGGATAGGTAGGGAGAGAGTGGGCAGCCTTGTTTAGTCCCTGACTTTAATGGGATTGCTTCAAGTTTCTCTCCATTTAGTTTGATGTTGGATTCTAGTTTGCTGTATATTCCTTACACTGTGTTTAGGTAAGAGAATTGAACTCCTGATCTTTCCAAGACTTTTATCATGAATGGGTGTTGGATTTTTGTCAAATGCTTTCTAAGCAATTAATGAAATTTTCATGTGGATTTTTTTCTTTGAGTTTGTTTGTATACTGAATTATATTAATGGATTTCTGTATACTGAAACAACTCTGCATCCCTGGGATAAAGCCTACTAGCCTCCTGATGGATGATCATTTTTGATGTGTTCTTGGACTTGGTTTGGGAGAATTTTATTGAGTATATTTGTGCCGATATTCATAAGGGAAAATGGTCTGAAGTTCTCTTTCTTTGTTGGGTCTTTTTGTGGTTTAGGTATAAGTGTAATTGTGACTTCATAGAACAGATTGAGTAATTTTCTTTCTGTTTCTATTTTGTGGAATAGTTTGAAGAGTATAGGTACTAGATCTTTTTTGAACGTCTGATAGTATTCTGCATTAATCCCTTCTGTTCCTGGGCTTTTATTGCTTAGGAGACTATTAATGACTGCTTCTGTTTCTTTAGGGGTTATGGGACTGTTTAGATGGTTTGTCTGATCCTGATTTAACTTTGTTACCTGGTATCTGATTTAAATTTGGCTTCTGGAATTGTCCATTTAATCCAGATTTTCCAGTTTTGTTGAGTGTAGGCTTTTGTAGTAGGATCTGATGTTTTCTTGGATTTCCTCAGTTTCTGTTGTTATATTTCCCTTTTCATTCCTGATTTTGTTAATTTTGCTAATGTCTTTGTGCCCTCTGTTTAGACTGGCTAAGGGTTTATCTATCTTGTTGATTTTCTCAAAGAACCAGCTCCTGGTTTGCTTGATTCTTTGTATAGTTCTTTTTGTTTCAACTTGGTTGATTTCATCCCTGAGTTTGATTATTTCCTACCTTCTACTCCTCTTGGGTGTATTTGCTTCTTTTTGTTCTAGAGCTTTCTGCAGTGCTGCCAAGCTGCTAGTGTATGCTCTCTCCAGTTTCTTTTTGGAGTCACTCAGAGGTATGAGTTTTCCTCTTAATACTGCTTTCATTGTGTCCCATAATTTTTGGGATGTTGCACCTTCATTTTCATTGAATTCTAAAAAGTCTTTAATTTCTTTCTTATTTCTTCCTTGAACAAGTTATCATTGATTGGTGTATTGTTCAGCTTCCATGTGAATGTTGGCTTTCTACTATTTATGTTGTTATTGAAAACTAGCCTTAGTCCTTGGTGATCTGATAGGATGCATGGGATTATTTCAATTTTCTTGTATCTGTTGAGGCCTATTTTTTTGACTGATTATATGGTCAATTCTGGAGAAAGTAAAATGAGGTGCTGAGAAGATTGTATATTCTTTTGTTTTAGGATGAAATGTTCTGTAAACATCTGTTAAATCCATTTTGCTCATAACTTCTGTTAGTTTCATGGTATCTCTGTTTAATTTCTGTTTACATGATCTGTTCATTGATGAGAATAAGGTTTTAAAGTCTCCCACTATTATTGTGTGAGTTGCAATGTGTGCTTTGAGCTTTAGTAAAGTTCCTTTTATGAATGTAGGTGCCCTTGCTTTTGGAGCACAGATTTTTAGAATTGAGAGTTCATGTTGGTAGAATTTTCATTTGAGTATGAAGCATCCTTCCATTTATTTTTTGATAACTTTTGGTTGAAAGCTAATCTTATTTGAAATGAGAATTGCTACTTCAGCTTGGTTCTTAGGAACATTTACTTGGAAAATGGTTTTCCAGCCTGTCTTAGTCAGGGTTTCGATTCCTGCACAAACATCATGCCCAAGAAGCAAGTTGGGGAGGAAAGGGTTTATTCAGCTTACACTTCCACATTGCTGTTCATCACTGAAAGAAGTCAGGACTGGAACTCAAGCAGGTCAGGGAGCAGGAGCTGATGCAGAGACCATGGAGGAATGTTGTTTACTGGCTTGCTTCCCCTGGCTTGCTCAGCCTGCTCTCTTATAGAATCCAAGACTACCAGAGATGGTCCCACCCACAAGGGGCCTCTCCCCCTTGATCACTAATTGAGAAAATGCCCCACAGCTGAATTTCATGGAGGCATTTCCCCAACTAAAGCTCCTTTCTGTGATAACTCCAGCTGTGTGAAGTTGACACAAAACTAGCCAGTACACAGCCCTTTACTCTGAGATGGTGTCTTTGTTACTGAGATGTGTTTCGTGTATGCAGCAAAATGTTGGATCCTATTTACATATTCAGTCTTTTAGCCTATGTCTTTTTATTGGGGAATTGAGTCCATTGATATTAAGAGATATTAGGAAAATGTGATTGTTACTTCTTGTTATTTTTGTTGTTAGAGGTGGAATTATGTTTATGTGGCTATCTTCTTTTTGGTTTGTTAAAAGAAGATTATTTTCCTGCTTTTCCTAGGGTGTAGTTTCCCTTCATGTGTTGGGGTTTTCCATTTATTATCCTTTGTAAGGCTGGATTTGTGGAAAGATATTGTGCAAATTTGTTTTTTCATGGAATATCTTGGTTTCTACATTTATAGTTATTGAGGGCTTTACTGGGCCTAATAGCCTTGGTTGGCATTTTTGTTCTCTTAGGCTCTGTATGAAATCTGTTCAAAATCTTTTCTGGCTTTTATAATCTCTGGTGAGAAGTTTGGTGTAATTGTTATAGGTTTGCCTTTATATTATACTTAACCTTTTTTGCTTTCTGCTTTAATATTCTTTGTTTGTGCATTTGTTGTATTAATTATTATGTGACTGGAGAAATTTCTTCTCTTGTCCAATCTATTTGAAGTTATGTAGGCTTATTGTATGTTCATGGGCATCTCTTGCTTTAGGTTAGGGAAGTTTTCTTCTATGATTTTGTTGAAAATATTTACTGGCCCTTTAAGTTGGAAGTCTTTGCTCTCTTCTATACCTATTATCCGTAGGTTTGGATTTCTCTTTATGTTCTGAATTTCCTGGATGTTTTGGGTTAGGAGATTTTTGCCTTTCTTTGACTTCTGTTTCAATATTTTCTATGGTATCTTCTGCACCTGTGATTCTCTTTTCTGTCTCTTGTATTCTGTTGGTGATGTTGCTTGCACTTATGACTCCTGATCTCTTTCCTAGGTTTTCTATCTCTATAGTTGTCTCCCTTTGTGATTTCTTTCTTTATTTTTTTTTTTTACTTCCCTTTTTAGATCCTGGATGCTTTTGTTCAATCCCTTCCCTTGCTTAGTTATGTTTTCCTGTAATTCTTTTTTTTTTTTTTTTTTTTTGCCTTGTGCATTTTTTTTATTATTTTCTTTATTTACATTACAAATGCTATCCCAAAAGTTCCCTATACCCCCGCCCCCCGCCCCTGTTCCCCTACCCACCCACTCCCACTACTTGGCCCAGGCCTTCCCTTTTCCTGTAATTCTTTAAGGGATTTTTGTGTTTCTGCTTTAAGGGTTACATAGATGAATCAACTTGTTTAAACTGGACTCAGCCTGCTTCACTTAAGCTGCCAATAGACTAATAAAGGAATTCCTGTAATTAAAGCAGCAAAAATACTTAGTCTGAACTATTTAAATATTTCAGGCAAAAAATTTTCTTGGGCTGAATAAAGAGTGGATGCTCTGTGCTCTGTTTTACCTCCTATGTGTAAACACAGTCCAGTGAGTTACAGCAGATTTAATGGCACCATCCAGGATAAACTCCAAATGAAATGGTTACAAGATTAAAGCCAACAGAATTTTAATATCCATCCAGTACACTGTGAGGGATTGAAGAATTCCTGGGAAAGATTAATAGGACAAGGGGGAGAAAAAAAAAGACTTTCTAATTGCTCATGATAATCCAAATTATAGTTAGGTAGCTGAAGGTTACAGTACAGGTATGGAATTCCATTGACATTTGCTCAAATTTAATATTTGACAATTTTATAACTTCCAATTAAAACAACATAATGATATTTATATAAGAAAGCATCCCTTAGTCTAAGGCCTTGGTTTTTATATTATGTATACACAATAAACTTCACTGCTTTACCATTTAACTTTTTATTTTTCATAGAGCCTCTGGCTCTGTGAACGTGTTAGCAATGGAAACTAATGAAATGGAGCATATTCCTGCAATGTTTTGAAAATAATTGTCAAGTTACATAGTCATGTTTTAATATTATTGCTATGACAAAATAACCTGATCAAAAGTAACAAGGGAAATAGAACTTTTAACTCACATGGTCAAGTCACAGCCCACAGTATTCTATAACTTGCATAGACTATGACATCAGCAGAAGATGCAGGAGCTAGGGAGATCTAGTCACATCACACCCAATATTCAGAGCTGGAAAAATTGAGTGCATGCCTCTGTACTGCTCAGCTCATGTGATCTGCTAGCATTTAAACAAGGTTCTATCCCAAGATTGCTGCCAACTTGTAAGCCTGCATCTTCCTGAATCAACATAACCAGGACAATTTTCCTGTTTATGCTTATAATCCAACCCTATAAATCCCTCAATGATACTCATTTTACAAGATATTCTAGATTCTGTCAGTTGTCCAAAACTAATTACAACAGAACAGTATAAATGCATATACTAATGTGCCCATATAGTAGCATTTCTACATCAGTATTCTGTCTCAATGATACCTTCTCATTGGTGGTCTATGCAATATCAGTAACATTTTTTAAAGTATTATCATGATTTATAAATATCATAGAAGGGTGACTCATGTTAACAACTGAACTTTATTTAAGAGCAACTTTAATGTGCTCCATCATGTCCAAACTCTATGTTCCAAATATTTATACAATTCTCTCTGCTTGGAAAAATTTTCAAAAGACAACTGGTGACCCAATTGTGTGGAGTGCTTTCCTGAATTTAATTTCCACATCCAAATGATGGAGGCTGTCACCTTTAAGCGCAGCATCCAACAAAATTTCAGACATGGACTTACTACAGCCAAATTCTTAGCCATATTCTAATTTTGAACTTAATTTAATACCCAAAGCCTTGTTTCTCATTCAGTTTCAGTTTGATTCCCCTAATGGATAGTTGTAAGACCAAAGCCTTTCTATCCTTTAAACAAATTCCAAGGACCCCATGACTGGCAGATTTTTGACTTGCTCCCACTCCTTAAACATTCACTTCCTCCTAATAGTAGCACAGGATGGGTACTATTGTACCCATGAGTCTTTGTAGGATCCAAGCCAGAGCACCTACTTGAACTACATGCTATACATATCTGACTATTGAAGTACTAAAATGTTGAGAAACTGAAAACTCTGAAAATAAAAAAGCTAATATGCAATATTAGCACAAGTGTATCCTGGGGATTGAAATCATGGTCTCCTATCTACTAAGGTCCATTCTGCCTACAAGCTACCACACTATCCCCAAGGAGAAATAATTCTTATAGTAACCAAGGTGTGAAAATGGCCTTCCAACCTTTTATGTAAAACATGTAGTTTGTCATTTTGGGAATGCAGCAGATTGAACTGAGTAATTACTAAAAGTCACCATAGTTACTGACCATATGAATGACCAGTTTTCTATTGATTTATAATGAGAATTTTCTGTGTTTTTAGTCACTTGAATTTATATGGCATGGTTTGTAATATTCTCTATATTTATGTTGATTCAAATCATTCTTAAACAGTTGGTTGATTTTTGCTTCTAAAGTGAAGATGTTCAGGGTACAGGGTGCCTCTTGAAACCGATAGGCAATAAAGTTCTCCACCTTAGAATAAGTGGTCCTCTTATACCTATACCATGTCTCTGTAGGCACATGCTCTTGGGCTGAGTGATTTGAAAGCAATGCCTATGAGTTTATGAGAGTAATAACCCTGCATGTTCAGAAGACAGCATTTCACATAGATACATAGTCTTCTCAGGCTCTTATGTCCTTTCCAATTCTCCTCTTCCAAGATGAGTTTTCTTATGTATGTAGTGGGTGTGGGAGGAGGAAGGTGGATATGATTATACTTCATTGTATGCATTTATAGCATTCTCAAGAATAATAAAATATGTTCATGGAAAATAGAGTCTTTCAAAACTAACAGGAAACTATAACAGTAAGTAGACTTTGTATTTCTCTCTAAATACTTCAAGGATTGATTTTACACAAATATGTGCAGATGATCATTTATTGGAAGCCATTCTCATCTGATCACTCACATCTGAGTGTCTGGCAATTTCCTCTCTGTATTTTAACAAGTGTATTCATGGGACAATCTCAGATATCCACAGAGTTGCAATCACAAAATCTTTGCATACTTGATGAATGTGTTTGTGAAGAGAGTTATGTGGAAAGGGTAAGTGTAAGGGAAGAAATACGGGGGCAGAGGAGAACAGAGGAGAGAGAACCTGCCTTACTTGAGAATCGGTAAATGTAAGAGATTCTGTATTAAATCAAAAATTTTCTGTGTGAATATATTTACACTGAGAATCTGTGATGAGTGCACTATATGTGGACTAGAGGATTATCACTAAGGTAGTGCTAAGCACAAGAGGATGATATAAAAAATACAGTTTGAATAAGCAATGAAATTATCTCAAGCCACCCTTCAGCTGACCTGCTACATTGCACACTTATCTGGACCATTCTAGACTAAGATAGTTGAGTTATTTATAGAACAGCTCAATTTTCTCTCACAGAAAAGACACTTACAGGCACTTTAATTTACCTCTCCTTTGTAGCATCACAGAATCTGTGATAATAGTGGCTGCCATGCATTACAAATATGACCTTATGCATGTGTTCACTGCTATATGCCCTCTTCTTGACAACTTTCTGAGTGTTACATAAAAATGTTCATTTTCACACAAAATACCTATCCAATCAGATGTCAAGCTAATAACAAATGAGAAATATATTAACTCTGGTTCTTTTAATTCTAAAACCTTGCTGTTAAATAAAATGTTTATGGATAATTATTTAAAATAACTCTTTTTTCAAGTGCAATATTTTTATTGATTCTTTAAAAATTATATGCATGCATACAATGCACTTTAATCACTTTCATTACCCATTCATCTTCCCACTATTCCCAAGCCACTCTTTCCCCATTGCTGTCCAACCAAGGGGGTCTGAACATGTATGGCATGTGTAGAACACTAGAATGTTCAAAGTGAAAAGTAGAAGAATAGCATTAACAGATATGTGAGTTATTTCCAGCATCTTTGGTTTTGGTCTCTATTCCAGGAGGGATTAACAGAAGCAACAGTGGGTCCCTTCTAGCCACAATTAACCCTAGGGCCACCTACAGGCAGCAAGTATTATTAAATAGGTCAGAGATCAAACATTCCTCCAAAAGAATCAGAGCTCATCTATTTCAAACTTTAAAATTCACTTTGCCTTGCCCCACTGTATCTGTGTTCTTCATACTGCAACTGATTTGGGGATTCAGTCTGCCTAGGGCAATAGTGCTTTGAGAAACACAACCACCTAAGAACTGACTTGCCTTCTGTAGCCTTCCTCTTTCTGCAAAATAACAGTTTCCCACGAGGATCAGATTTCCCCCAACCTGCTCAATGTCTATTATTAATAATAAAAGCATTCACTTACATTTTCAGGAAATTATTTGTATGCCTTTTTTTTTCTCACCAGATTTCATAATTGAACTTGCATAGTATTGCTTTGGGAACAGAACTTTGAAGAAGCAGTGTACCAAGAATCTAGGAATGAAGTCAATTTACTATCATAATCATTTTTATAGCTAGCCAATCATAGGAAAATCAAAACTGCATGCTGGATAGTTTTTGACAACTTGACACAAGATAATAACATCTGGGAAGAGAAAACCTAAACTGAGAAGATGTCTTCATCAGATTGGCCTATAGGCAACCTATGGAACTTTTTCTTAGTCAATGATTGGCATGTGAGGGCCCAGACTGTTGTAGATGGTGTCAGTATTAGGCACATACTTCTGGGTTCTATAAGAAAGCACAATGAACAAGCTATAGAGAGTTAGTTAGGTCTTAGGGTTATCACTCCTCTTATAAAAACATCATGAACAAAGACAAGTTGGGGAGGAAAGGGTTTATTACATTGCCACATTGCAGTCCAATGTTGAAGGAAGCTACAACAGGAACTCAAACAAGGCAAGAATCTGGAGGGGCTGCTGCAAAGGCCATGGAGGACTGCAGCTTGCTGACTTGTTTCTAATGATTTGCTTACTGTCTTCCAGTATCCAGGACCACTGGCCCAGAAATGACCCTACCCACAGTAGGTTGGCTCCTCCCCCATCAATCACTAATTAAGAAAATGCCCTATCTGCTTGCATACACTGTGACCTTAGAGTGGCACTTTCTTAACTGTGGTTCCCTCCTCTCAGGTGACTTTAACTTCTGTCAAGTTGACATAATCCTATCTAGCACAGAGAATAAGCCATAAACAGTGTTTATCTACAATTTCTGTTTTAGTTCCTGACTACAGATTCCTCACTTGAGTTCCTTTCTGAGATAACTTATTCTTTTCATAATGGGCTTTGCTCCAGATGTGTAAGGCAAATAGATCTTTCCTCCCCAAGGTGGTTTGGATCAATGTTTTATCAGAGTAGTCAGGAGCAAACAAGGATAAACCCCAAACTTAGCCTTGCCATGACTATACAACCTAATGTGTCACCTTCTTAGATTTCACACATAGGGCAGTGGCGGAACACCATCTCTACTAAGAAAAAGCTATCCTCAAGAGAGGGCTGATGTAGAGCAGGTGGCAAGAAACATCTTCAACGCTCAAACAAGATCTTGCGTGGTGCTTAAGCATGTGTCTTTGGCCAGAAGCCCAGGGACCGAACATAGTATCCCTGAGTAAAAGAAGCAATCCCAGCAGTCTTTGCTAAGATGAAGTGCTAATTAGTGACACCTGGCTCAGGTAAAGAGCCGAGCCATGTGCAGTTCACTGAGAATGAGAAACAGGGTACAACTGAACTCTTGCACAGAAAGTGCTGTGACTGCCAGATCCTTCTTCCACTTCTTCCTGCCCTGCTTCCCTGATGATATTTTACTGTGATATTTATTTTCAACTCCATCTAAGATTCCTGTGGAAGAAAAAATATCATTGGTAATATTCATGATAGGAGAGTTGGCAGATAAGACATATAAAATCTGTTTCCTCCCTTTCTTTGTCCTGGATATAGTTGGCACACTTCTGCTTCAATATCTTGGGCCCTGGATGCTGTGCTTGTTCATGCCCAAGATTCTGGACTGGAGTAACTCACCTGTACTGTACTCTCAAAACCACTTTAAGGAATTGAAATTTTACCTCAATCCCATATAAATTACTTGAAGCTGAATAATTTAATTAATGCACTATTCTATAAAATATGTTAATCATACAAACTTTCATGAAAAAAGAAATTAAGTGGAGTCAATATAAATTACTCAGGCCTTTATAGATAAAAAAAAAACAATCAGTATTATGATTCCTATGAAACTTGTAGTTGTGTCGGAGTACAGTTAAGTAGGGAAATGGTCTTTGCTTGATGGCGACATTGCTACTCAACTGTCAACAAGAAAAATCCTGAAATCGATTAAAGCAAGTAAAGATGGAGATGATACATGTCTTACCATTTAATCTATGGGAAATTCAAAGAAGAAAGAAACAGAAAGACTGACCTCCACTAGCCTCTTAGGTTGAGTGAGGAGCTCTCGAGTGTGAAAATAAGCCCAAATGCTTTCATATTGAGAAAGAGGGGACTGAGTGGGAAAGAGTTTAAAGTCTCAGGCTGCTGATAGCGAAGGCTTTCCCCCATCTTGAGAGCTTAACCCTAGGAGCAAGATGCTATAACTTTGTGTCTTACAAAACACAAGCGTTAATGTAGTGAGGACTAGCTTTGGACAATCTCAGATCCCTCCCCATCCAAGGATTTAGTTTAAAATGGAATCCAAATTATATCTGTAGCAATTGTAGGAAATGGAGGGAGGAAGGTGATCTCACCTGATCCTTTGAGAGAGACAGAAACAAATCTCTTCTTTGAAGCTGCATTAACTCGTATCAAGTACCCAGAATCCATTTAATAAATTGCTTTTTGCTTGTGCCCAGAAAGAGTTAAGATAGCTCTAAATGGCAAGCAGTTCTCAAGCTCCAGGGAAGTCTGTGGTGAGATGGGTTATTAAGAGAAGTATAAGGTACAGAAGTTAAGGTGGTGGGCACTCACGCCTTTCCAGCACATTTCAGTGATTGGCTATTCTGACAAATGTACTTATGAACCTAATTGACACGGTGTGAAAGATGCTGCCTACACAGGACATAGAATATGAGTGGGAGAGTGGACAAACAAAGGAGATTTTTGATCATGTCTCCGTTGAGAAATAAACAGAATTCATGCCTACATATTTCTTGGAGGTAGCCAATCATTTCCTTGAAACATCAGAGTTCCAACAATCTTGGATACTGGTGCCCTCTTAGGAGATGCATAGAAAGAGAGGTCCTCTGTTGCTTATTCTGTCTATACAATCAGAGGGCGTCTCTGCCCCTATATTGATCGTTTCCATTATGCATCTGAGGAAGTTAGTTGTAATAACCTCCTATTAAGATTGACTACATCTAGTCCTCTATCAAACACATCTTTAGAAATTTGGAGTAAAAGATGAACACAGTCCTGCCCAAATAATGAAGTGGTAATGAACTATGATATTAAGGTGTATTCTCATTGTGTTTATTTCATGATCAAATTCAACTAAGGAAGTAAAAGCAACATGTAATCCTGAAAAATATAGTTATAACTGCTGTTTTTGGTTGTTAGACTAATAGAATAGACAACACATAAACTTTGGTTGGCAGATGAATCAGGAAGTAAAGGCACTTCCTGCTCACCCTGAAGACCTAAGTTTTATGCCTTTGACTTATATGTTGACAAAAGAGAACCAATGCCTGGATATTGTGCTGTAAATTGCATACACAAACACACACACATACATACAAATACACATAGGCATGCAAACTCACACACATCTAAATAAATAAGTGAATGAATTTTAAAGAATAATACTTATAAGCAAGAGTCAACATTTAATATTATTATTCAGTAATAATATATTTATAACTTAATAAATTTTTACTGAGGCATCTTACTTGAACATATTAAGAGAGTATTGAAAATATAAATGTGTCTGCTAATGTCATGAACCTAAATGTGCAGCACTCACCATCAACAAATAAGATTATGTGATTATACTAAACACCTAATACCTAGCTTCTTCATGGAGTACACATTCAATATTCATTTCTCTTTCTGAGGATATTTCCTAATAAGAATTAGTATTTCTTTTATTATCCATAACATAGAATTTATAGGTTAGCAAATTTAGTAATGAATCTTTATTATTCTTAAAATTTAGATGAACTTTAGGAGAAATTGACATGCTGTAAATACTTCTATCACACAAAAATATCTTTCATATTTCAGCATGATGGTTGTTTGCAGGGCATCTTTATGTAAAGATGCTAGATTTGAGTAAATGTCCATCATAGAAGGGTTTTGTGCTTTTGCTCCAAAAATTTATCTTCAGCTTGATACTCACTGATTAACTTGATGACATCTAAAAACCCTGAGAGACACGCAGTTAATGAACGTAGTATGTAAAATTCTTAACCAAAAGTTAGAAATGTACAGTAATATTTCTGACTAAAATGTATAACCAAAAGTACTAGTCTCGCTTTGAAACTCCCCTTTTCAGACATATCCATGTTTGTTGACTCCTGAAACTTATATCTAATTAACATTTAAAATTGTTAAATGTTAGACATTTTATGTATATAAACATGTTCCTTAAACATGGGACTGCATTTGGTTTTGAATCAGAAAAATCTGTGTATCATTACCACTACTGTTACTACTGTAATTTGTATTTCTAAGCACGACAGGTTTCCATTTACCTCTACAGAATTATTATTTCTATTCTCAGAATAAAAGATAAAAGCTAGTTCGACAGTTATCGTGCAAGGACCCCAAATGGGAGGTTTTAATATTGTTCCTTGGCCAGAAGCGAGATGGAAATTCCCTTGACTGGGTCTTAACCACAGACCAAGAAGGAAGCCCTGATTCTGAATGTAAGTTCTTGCTGTTTTCCCTTCTTTTACAACCTGATAATGTACCCCTGCCAGGAAACACTGCTTGAAGCTGGGATCCAATCTGAGAGGCATCTGGACACCTCCTGTGTGTCCAGTTCATCTCCACAGACGTGATCCCAGTTTCTGGATTATGTCCACTCAGAAGTCACTAGATAAAGTGCTGGCTCTCATCCCATTTCTTGCCCCCACTGCTGCTCTATGGGATGTCTGCCTTCTTTATCTAAAGTCCCTATCTCTAATCCTACAGTAAGGTTTCTCTATATTCACTCTCCATCCTGTCTCATTGGCTTTCATTGCTTGAGTTTCTGACGCAAAGGACCCAAACACCACTGGGTCTATGTCTCATTGGCTGCTGATGGTAGTACCAAAATCTTAACACACAGAGTAATCCTCACATGAGGGGAGACCCAAAGCCTTCTTCCCTCACTTGTAAAGCTGAGGAAAATGATGTCTCTACTCTAGGGACTGTTTCATTTCGTCATCTAACACTTATAAGTGGGTCTGAAAGTGCCACCACTGTTTGCATGTGAACCAGAAAACCTGTTAATTCCCCATGCTGCCTCCTTAACAAATTCTTGGGGTCATTTTGTATTCTTAACTGATCTTGAAATATTTGATTTGTACAGCAGTGGTCCTATAAACTGTCACAGTGTTGTATGGGAGTATTCGGGCAGTATTCCTCTGTGGGTCTCCTCTGAGCTCGCCAGTAAATACTGTAGATTATTTAAGCACTTTTGTATATTACATATGTTTGTACATTTTATGTGCTTATACATATTTATAAGTTTTTAAAAGAATCATTTTGTTTACTTGCACAGTTCATGTTTATTGGGGAATATATATTTATGAATGTTTTAAACCATATTATAGATTATATGAATACACATTTAGTTATTTACCCCTAAGCCCTTGGAAATTTCCCCTGCACTAGTTATTGTACAATTTATTTATAGTAAAGATTTTGCAAAGTGTATATTTTCTAATTTTTCTTCAAATAGACATAAGAAAGACAGGTTTACAATAATTCAGATTTTGCTAATTGAGTTATTTGGGAACACTATTAGTGAACATTTATATGATGGTGGTGGACTCATTTCTAATTAGAGATGTTTCAAACCTGATATAGGAAGGGTGGAACATTTACAATGATTTTGCCATTGCAGATCACAGAGCCTAGTGAACTCATATCAATGAGTATTTTTTCTATGGTATATAACAAAAGGGATATATATATCCATATATATATATATATATATATATATATATATATATATATATNATACATATATATATATATATATATATATATATATATATATATATATATACATGTGTGTGTGTGTATCTCAGATCTACATCATTATAGCATATGTAATGTTATATCCTACTTTCTATAAACTCTATATAATTTGAATGTATTTTGGCATGACTTGAAAGGTCTAAGGGGATATGTGAATCAGATACCATTTATTCCTCCCCTTTTCTTTACAGGTAATATTTTAAAAGTTTTTTTATTTAGTGTGTTCAGTAATTCCTCTCCTATTTGCAAGTCCATATTCTCTTACCTGAATTGCACTTGGTGGGTAATTAAAATGACTTTAGGTCTCTGAGAACTATCACGTTAGTATATTCAGTAGACATTTGCCACCTCTCATTCCCAGTGACTTAGCACTGACACAATGCCTTCCATCCCAAGACATCCATGTTCTCCAATACCTACCAGATCCTATTAACATTCCCTTCAACTGTGGATGATGATACTCTTTCATTTGCCTTTTATTTTGTTCCCTCATTAGATATATAAACTGAATTCTCAAGATTTTATCCTATGTTTATGTCATTAAATTTTCCCTTTACTTGGCTCAAATACAAATTAAACTGTATAACAAGAAATACTAAGTAGCATGTCCAACATCTGTTATCCTTATTTGTAACTGCTCCAACATGTAATAAGGACACATGCTCCACTATGTTCATAGCAGCCTTATTTATAGTAGCCAGAAGCTGGAAAGAACCCAGATGTCTCTCAACAGAGGAATGGATACAGAAAATGTGGTACATTTACACAGTGGAGTACTAAGCAGCTATTAAAAACAACGAATTTATGAAATTCTAACACAAATGGATGGACCTGGAGGGTATTATCCTGAGTGAGGTAACCCAATCAATCACAAAAGAACACACATGATATGCACTCACTGATAAGTGGATATTAGCCCAGAGAATCTCAGAATTCCCAAGATACAATTCACAAAACACATGAAACTCAAGAATAAGGAAGACTGAAGTGTGCATTCTTTGGTCTTTCTTAGAAGGGGGAACAACATAGCCATGGAAGGAGTTACAGAGACACAGTGTGAAACAGACCGAAGGAATGATCATCCAGAGACTGTCCCACTTGGGGATCCATCCCATAAACAACCACCAAAACCAGACACTATTATGGATGCCAACAAAAGCTTGCTGATAGGAGCCTGGTATAGCTGTCTCCTAAGAGGCTCTACCAGTGCTTGACAAATACAGAAGTGGATGCTCACAGCCATCCATTGGATTGAGCACAGGGTCCCCAATGAAGGAGCTAGAGAAAGTATCCAAGGAGCTGAAGGGGTTTGTAGCCTCATAGGAGAAACAACAATATGAACTAACCAATATCTCCAGAGCTCTCTGAGACTAAACAACCAACCAAAGAAAACTCATGGTGGAACTCATGGCTCTATCTACGCATGCAGCACAGGATGGCCTAGTTGGTCATCAATGGGAGTAGAGGTCCTTGGTCCTGTGAAGAAGATACTCCTCAGTATAGTGGACTGCCAGGGCCAGGAAGCAGGAATGTGTTGGTTGGGGAGCAGGGGGATGGGGTAGGAATAGGTGATTTTCAGAGGGGAATCTAGGAATGGGGACAACATTTGAAATTAAATAAAGAAAATATCTAATAAAAAAAAAAGAAAAGAATACTGTTGGGATTTAGTAATGGCTCAGACAGTGAAGCACACCCACTTTGTAAACAGTGGAGTCAGTCCACATCACAAATGAAAGCGGTTGAATATGGCAGAGTGCTCTTATAATTCTAGTCTTGGGTAGGGGTAGAAACTGGTAAAATACTGAAGCTATTTGGCTGGAGAGCTTAGCCACATAAATCTACATAAACGCACTTCAGTTTTATTGCGACATTGAGATATTGAATGTGAATAACAATGAGGGAAATATTCTGATTCAATCTTAGGCCTCTATATACATGTCCATGCACATACATGGACACACACACACATACATATGCACACACACACACACACACACACACACACATACACACACACGAAAAAAACCCTTGGCTTTGCAGTAAATTTCTTGTACATTATCTGTTTGCCTTTATTAGCACTTAGAACTTATTCATCATAATTTTTAGTCCATCTTAAAATATGGAATATTGTCTGCATTCACCACCTTCATCTTCAGCATCTCCACTTCCTGAATACTGGTTTCAGTTATTCAAACATCATTAAGACTTTATCAAATGCATGCTGCCAGTCTAACTCTATCTTTGATGATGTGTGTGTTCAGAAATCATTTTAGACCAAGGGCGATCCCTCATATGACACTCTCCTTCACTCTGCATTTAAGATTAAAAATTTTCACTTAATAGTATGCTCTTTGAAAAAAGATAAAGTATTTCATCCGGTACACAGAGTTCCTAACAGCAATGTGCATGATACTCATCCTGGTTTGAAGACCTTTAATTATTTTCTTCCTCTGACTGTTTTGACCCTCTTGAGTAATTCTTATTTCAGAGAACATAAGAGTGAATTTTTTTGTTAAATGTTTTTAGAATACTATGTTCCTTCTATAGGCATTTTTAAAAACAGTGTTAACTAATTGTTTAATTCCTGTCCATTCAGGATATGCTAAGGTCAGGCAAACTCTTTCCGTCTGTTACCTCTGTTATAAATAGAAGCATTTCCTTCTCTTTTTCTTGAAACTAAATAATGACATAGTTTATTACCATGACATATATATGTATTTATGCATATATGCACATATCTGTAACATATACATTAATACTCTCAGATGCATACACATTTGTGCATGCACACACACATATACATGTATTCTTCTATTTTCACTTGTGCGTTCATGATTACAACCATTTGTCCAAGATCTCCTACCCTAAATCATATGTAGTACATGAGAGTTAAATTCAGATCATATTTATTAAAAATAACTGGTTTGGGGTTAGTGAAATGATTCAACATGTAAAAATCCTTGCAGCACAAATCTGAAATGCAGTATTCTGAATCCAGTTTGGTATGGGTATTTCCTCACTCACACACCCACTACACAACCACTAGACATCCAGGATTACAGACACATATACATACACACACACACACACACACACACACACACAAACACACACACACACATACACACGCACACACAGAAAGAGAGAATGAAATGCAAGTGAATAACAGTTAATTATATATAAAAGACATGTAATAAAGACTTATTTCACAAATATATCAAATTAATAATTAATATGACCAATAGCATCGATGTGATAAAAATGGTAAAAACAAATGAGCACTGATAGAAGCAATCTATTTGCACAAGATGTATGAATATTTGCATGTACACACATGTAATTGTATGCTATTCATATATGTCCATACATGAGTATGTAATATGTAACATATTAGTGTCTAGTATATGTGTGTACTCATAAGTACAGCCTACGAAATAAGATCAACTGTTGTAAGAGGGCATTCTGAGAAATGATTTCATTCAATTCAGAAACAAATGTGGCCACCTGCTGTCAATTTAGGCTATTTAAGTTTGGAAGTAATATACTGTGCAAAAGAAAGGAAAACCAAAAATTAGAACAGATGCTACAGTCTTTCCAGTAGTGACAAGCACCAACAGGCCCCCAAAACCTGGGTGCTGTCCTGAGGCAAAGAGTTCAAGGAAACTCAGTCTCCTGGAATGGTGGCATCCTCCATGTGCTTCCCCGGAACTGCTACATTCTTTCCAGTAGTGACAAGCACCAACAGGCCCCAAAAACCTGGGCGCTGTCCCGAGGCAAAAAGTTCAAGGAAACTCAGTCTCCTGGAATGGTGGCATTTTGTATAACGAATGTTCCAATGCCCTTGCTTTAGTTGGGAAACAGATCCATGTGCCTTCCCTTAATACATAGCCATATCAGATTCTGGGTAGTCAGTCCTTGAGCTGACCCTTGGGTCCAGGCAGCTAGTCACTGCCCTACATAGGAATTTATCACTCTCTGGGAAGAAGGAAGTTTGTGATCTAAAGAGGAACCAGGGCAGATACTTAGAACCATAGGTAGCTGAGTTACACCCATACACTAGCATTACAATGGCCTAGGGGGAAGGTGGACTATAGGAACTATGGCAAGGGCATGAAGCCCTTGCCCCCAGCTACTAACTTTAAGTTGAGATCCCAGTTGTTAACATTGAATTTATCCCAATTGTTTCCTGCCAGCCCTTCCAGGTTTGCATTCCTCTGTTTTTGTGTACTTACTTCCTTATTTTCTTCTGTATAAATAGTCTGATGCTCAATTTGACAATTTGCATTCAGATACCACACTCTCTTGTGTCCGTGTCTGTTTGTCACCCCACATTCCCTGAATCCTCGCTCACCTGCAACCAGAGACTCATTCCCCACAGATCAGGGACCCCAGAAAAGTCCATCTGTGGCAAACAGATAATTATTATCCTTCAAATTTTCCATCTTATAGACATTGAAAAAAATGGACAGCACACACACACACACACACACACACACACACACACACACACGCACACATGCACACAAACACCCACATGCTGTCATTTGCCCAGGGCCACTTTTTCACCTATAAATATTTACAAATTTTGTTATATTCACAAAGATTCTAAACCTGGAAATTGCTTAAAAACTGCCATTTTTTCATATGTCAAGATAGTTCCCTTTTGCTCTTTTCATTTTCATCTTTTTTTGTGACAAATACTTGTCAAATTAACAATGCACTTTGAATGTATAGTGTATTAAATTCAGGATCTATGATTGTTTAGTGAAATAACTGATTGCAAAGCAAATCATATTCAATAGCTTTCATCTCTTCCAATAGCAACCAGTTAATAAGTATAGCAAAACAAAGGCAAAAATCCAATCTCCAATAATTCAATTACACAGAACAAATTAGACTTAAATTAATTTTAGAATGCAGATGATGCATGTGACAGCACCCACCAGATCCTAAACAATATCTTCAATAAAGAGGTATGCTTTACAGATAACAGAAAGTAACCATAGTTTACTTAAGTGAAGGAAAGTAATATAAGATTTCTTTGGCCATAATACCAGGTTACAATGTGTCTGCAAGAAGAAAAATATTTGGAACATTATATGAACTTCAGGAAGTATGTTTTGTTTCTGCAAAGTGAAGTGCCAAAACAGGAATATAGAAGATTAAATAGATAGTATAAGAATTCCACTAGGGTGAAGGCCTTTTGTCTCTTACTCAAATAAAAAAGAACTTTACCAGTTAACCCACATGTTCCTAGAACCTTTGAGATGGCAAATGCAGCCTTTCCTATGTTTATCATGACAACCTCCTTCTATTATCGTGCCCAGAGCTAAGTATTTATGTTTATCTGTTGAAGGACTTGGGCTTTGAACTTCTGGATTATTTTTTTTAGATACATTGATGCTTTCACTGTGTTCTTTGCTGATATTATGTCCTGGCAATGGCAACTGAATCCAGAAACAGGGTAAGACTTGAGTTCTTCCTAAGATTAGAGTCATAATCGTGTTCTCTCTACAGGTAGCTTACAATGAAGTGTCTTGAGCTGTTCAAGCTTATGTCAAAGTCTAATATCTTCTCTATCTCTATCCCCCCTCACTTCTCACCATCTCTATATTTTCTCTTCCTCTTTTCCTCCTCTTTCCTTGTCCCTTTTCTTTGTTTACTTGTTCTTTCTTTGTTGCTTGAGAAAGGGTCCCCAGTAGACCAGGCTGTTTGCAAATTCAATACTTAGCTAAAGATGAATGTCTCAAAAGTTGATGCTCCTGCCTCTACATTTCAAGCTGTAAGATGATAGAATGCAAGATACCTGAGCCATGCCCCCCAACTGAGTTCCTATTCATTTGTTAGCTCAAAATATGTATAGGAAGTTGTTTTCATTGCTGCTGCTCAGGAGGATGCGGTTAGTATAGGAACTTCTGAGTGTAGCCTCTCTGTTGTAATTAATGTTCTGGATAATGAATGGGTCTTGTTTTGATCATCCTATATTGACCTGTTATTAAATTAACTCCTTTATTTAAACATAGTTTTTTAAAACATTTGAGATGTGAACAATGGATTGCTCACTGACCTAACACTGGCTGTTGGAATCTCCACAAGTCCTTTTGCCATTGCATATGTGTGAAGGTGAGTTTTAACCATCAAGTTCACCCAGTCTGAAACTATCTGGGAAGAGAGTCTTATGAAGGGATTGTGCAAATAAAGTTGGTCTGTGGGCAACATATTGTGGGGACCTAACTCACAACTGGCTCTCAACCTTTCCTGGGCTTAGGTCCTGGACTGTATATGAATGTAGAAGATGATCTGTGTAGTGACCATCCATACATTTCTTTATCTGCTTTTTACTATGGCTGTGATGAGCAGCTTCCAGTTCCTGAATTAGCTTAGCTCAACGGAAAGATGAACCAAATAAATGTCTCCTCTATAGTTCCTTTTCTCAGAGTATTTTTATCACAGCCACAACAGCAAAGCCAGGACAAATAATGTTTAAAAGATTCATTATGGAAAAGCACATCTAGTTTTATCCTAACACTTTCTATGTCAGATGTAGAACATAGAATAAGCTACAGCTACCCCTTGTCCTAGGAAAGTTTATCATACACACACACACACACACACACACACACACACACACATATGTGTNTATATATATATATATGTATACACATATATACACATATATATGTATAAATATATGATCTTATTTTCCTGATTTTGAATACTTATTACTCATCTCTTAGTTACTATTTAAGTTGGAACACTGAAATATTCAGTTCTTTTTTTGTTTGTTTGTTTTTTGCTTTCTGTTTTTTTTGAGACAGGTTTCTCTGTGTAGGCCTGGCGGTCTTAGAACTCACTCTGTAGACCAGGCTGGCCTCAAACTCAGAAATCCGCCTGCCTCTGCCTCCCAAGTGCTGGGATTAAAGACGTGCTCCACCACCACCCAGCTTGAACTATTCAGTTCTTTCCCCTTGTTATTTCATGGTCACCTAAGGGTAACAAATCCCTTACTATAGAATGAATTGTATTAATTACAGTTGTTCCTTTAATTTAATGTCATTTCAAAGTTAATTAATATTTTTATCTGCAATTCTTTTGTTTTTTTTTTTTACTTATTTTATTAGATTATTTTCTTCATTTACTTTTCAAATGCTATCCCGAATGTCCCCTATACCCCCCCACCCTGCTCTGCTGCCCACACACTCATACTTCTTGGCCCTGGCCTTCCCCTGTATGGGGCATATAAAGTTTGCAAGATCAAGGGGCTTCTCTTCCCAATGATGGCTGATTAGACCATCTTCTGCTATATATGCAGCTAGAGACACGAGCTCTGGGGGTACTGGTGAGTTCATATTGTTGTTTCACCTATAGGGTTGCAAACCCTTTCAGTTCCTTGGGTAATTTCTCTACCTCCTCCATTGGAGTCTCTGTGTTCTATCCTATAGATGACTATGGGCATCCACTTCTATATTTCCAGGCAATGGCATAGCCTCACAGAGATAGCTATATCAGTGTCCTTTCAGCAAGATCTTGCTGGCATATGCAATAGTCTCTGCATTTGTTGGCTGATTGTGGGATGGACCCCTGGTTAGGGCAGTCTCTGGATGGTCCATCCTTTTGTCTTAGCTCCAAACTTTGCCTCTGCCACTTCTTTCATGAGTATTTTATTCCCCATTTTA
>NC_034593.1:137936974-137938933 GCF_900095145.1 Mus pahari
GGTCCCTCTTCGCCAGTCCGCTCTCTCCCCGGCAGTGCACTGGAGCAAAGATGGNTCACCTTCCGGTTCAGACCTGGGAGACTGCTCCTGGGCAGACACCTCTCCTCGGGCGGGAAAAGGCCCTGAATGCCTAGGATTTTCATAGACAATCAATTTCAAATCAATTCAATTAGATTACGGTGAGCCTGAATTGCTGACATTTTAACATGATTATATTTGTATGCCAATACTCAAAAATAATAGATATGAAGAGATCCACAGACACACCAAGAAAGAGAGTTTGAGACAGAGGCTAGTCCAGGAAAGTGAGCCACCATGCAAAAGGGACAAGATGAGGAATGAATCTTCTCTTCATTGTTTATAGATATTAGCATTGCTATCTAGCTCCTTGGAGCCAGGGACCCAGAAAAACTAAAAAGTCAGTCCATCTATCAGCTGGTATTCTCTAGTTTCTACATCAAGTGTTTTAAACATTATTCTATTTGTGTGTATACTTTCAAGCATAAGTACACACCAGCTACAGTCAGATGTCAAGAGCCTGTTTTCACCTGCCATCCAGTGGTATCTGGAGATAGACTTGGGGCATCAAGCTTTGAAAAAAGCACTTTTGCCCACAGAGGCATATCACTGTCTCTATTTCTAAACTTTCATCATCAGTCATTAGAAATGTTACTAAGCTCTTAGTGGTAGCCACACTATAGGCTGATCTTTTTATTCATTTTCTGATTTAGAACTCTAGCAGCCTTAGGAAGTCAAGGCCACTATTAGCTACATATTAATGGTAATTACACAACTATGCTAGAAATAATTTGTCAAATTACAAAATCTAGCATTATCTAAGGCTAAATTCTGACAGCTTAATTTCAAAGCCTACTCTCTTAGCAAATGTAATATAGTTTTCAAAGAATGGAGAGACAGATGACCCTTTTAGTGCAGGACCATGAAAACCCCAAAGCATATGACCCTGAAAAGTCTTGAGCGTGGGTAGATCTTACTGGAATGGCATTAAAACAAAACACTGGAGCATGTGAAAATACAGAGGAGGTGATGGACCTGTAGTGCACTCTCTTCTCCTTTTATCCAAAGGCAGGTCTATTTCTTCTGGAATTCTAAGTTCAGAGAATGAGGTCATGGAGAACATTAAACAAGGCTGTACCATTAGCATAAAGGGGACAGTTGGCAAAGATGAAAGTTAGAATCATCTGGTACAGGAAATGTAGGACTAACTCAATCCATTGGTCCAACTGCAGGAATGTTCCAGAGGATCCAAAGCTGTCATGTCACATGACTTACTGAAATAATAACCACACAACACTGGGTGGAAATTTAAAGTGCTGTTGACCTATGTAATACATGTAATGGAACCATTAATAACATATAGAACATGATGGAAAATACCTACCGTACAAGTGACCTTTTAAACCAAAAGACATGTATCATAAAAGCTCCTGTGTTTTGTACAATGGCATTGCCACTGGTCTTCCTCGCCAGAGGGAAGGTGGCCACCTGTGAGGGCTCTGTCTGCCAGAGCAGTTGAGAGAGTCATATTGTGTCCAGGTTTCCTCAGTGGCTAGTCTATGCAGGTGAGTGAATAAACTGCAGAGGCAACACATCTTCTAGGACAGGCCCTGTTTTGGGCCTACATCTTCAGCCAGGAAGCAGATCTGAATGCCAGGCATCTGTGCACTTTCACTGTTAGAGGAGAGCTTGCCTGCAGAGAGCCTGACCACTGAGGCAAAGGAGAGAGCTGAACTCCCAGGACTGCTGACAGAGGCTAACAGAATCATAGGAGGAACAAGCTCAAACCAGAGACAACTATAACAACTAACTCCAGAGATCACCAGATGGTGAAAGGCAAATGTAGGAATCTTACTAACAGAAACCAAGACCACTCACCATCATCAGAACCTAGCACTCTCACCTCAGTCAGTCCTGGATACCCTAACACACCAGAAAAGC
>NC_034593.1:137940638-137941923 GCF_900095145.1 Mus pahari
TAGCTCTAAATTTTGTCTCTGTACCTATATCCTTTCATGGGTATTTTGTGCCTTATTCTAAGGAGGAATGAAGTATCCACACGATGGTCATCCTTCTAGGTTTTCCTGTGTTTTACAAAATGTATCTTGGGTATTCTAAGTTTCTGGGCTAATATCCGCATATCAGTGAGTGCATATCTAGTGACTTCTTTTGTGATTGGGTTACATAACTAAGGATGATATCCTCCAGATNCATCCATTTGCCCAAGAATTTCATAAATTCTTTTTTTTTTTAATAGCTGAGTAGTACTCCATGGTGTAAATGTACCACAGTTTCTGTATCCATTCCTCTATTGAGGGACACAAAATAGGATTCCAACACAAAGTTCTCAAAAAAGACAAGGAGGGGCACTTCATACTCATCAAAGGTAAAATCTACCAAGAGGAACTCTCAATTCTGAACAACAATGCTCCGAATAAAAGAGCAGCCACATTCATTAAAGAAACTTTAGTAAAGCTCAAAGCACACATTGTATCTCACACAATAATAGTGGGAGATTTCAACACCCCACTCTCACCAACGGACAGATCCTAGAAACAGAAACTAAAGAGAGACACATGGACACTAACAGAAGTTATGAAACAAATGGATTTAATAGATATCTACAGAAAATTTTATCCCCCCAAAAAGAGTATACCTTCTTCTCAGCCCCACATGGTACCTCTTCCAAAATTGACAATATAATTGGTCACAAAACATGCCTTTACAGATAGAAAAATATTGAAATTATCCCATGCATCCTATGTGATCACCATGGACTAAGGCTGATCTTCAATAACAGCATAAACAATAGAAAGACAACACTCACATGGAAACTGAACAATACTCTCCTCAATGATAAGTTGGCCAAGGATGAAATAAAGAAAGTAATTAAAAACTTTTTAGAGTTTAATGAAAATGAAGCCACAACATACCCAAACTTATGGGACACAAGGAAGGCAGTGCTAAGAGGTAAACTCATAGCCCTGCATGCCTCAAAAAGAAACTAGAGAGAGCATATACTAGCAACCTGACAGAACACCTAGAAGCCCTAGAACTAAAGGAAACAAATTCACCTAAGAGGGGTACAAGGCAGGAGATAATCAAAATTGGGGCTGAAATCAACCCAGTGGAAACAAAAAGAACTATTCAAAGAATCAACCAAACCAGGAGCTGGTTCTTTGAGAAAATCAACAAGATAGATAAACCCTTACCAGTCTAACTAGAGGGCACAGGGACAGTACTCTAATTAACAAAATCAGAAAT
>NC_034593.1:137941934-137989032 GCF_900095145.1 Mus pahari
TAAAAACAATGAATTTATGAAATTCTTGGGCAAATGGATGTATCTGGAGGATATCATCCTTAGTGAGGTAACCCAATCACAAAAGAAGTCACTATTTTTGCACTCACTGATAAATGGATATTAGCCCAGAAACTTAGAATAACCAAGATACATTTTGCAAAACACAGGAAAACCAAGAAGGAACACCAACGTGTGGATACTTCATTCCTCCTTAGAATAGGGAACAAAATACCCATGAAAGGATATAGATACAGAGACAAAATTTTGAGCTAAGATCAAAGGATGAACTATCCAGAAACTACCCCACCCTGGGATCCATTCCATCATCAGCCACCAAACCTATACACTATTGCACATGCCGGCATGCTTCTGCTGAAGGGACCCTTATATTGTGTACTCTTGTGAGGCTATGCCAGTGCCTGGCAAATATGGAAGTGGATGCTCACAGTCAGCTATTGGATGGAACACAGGGCTCCCAGCAGAGCTAGAGAAAGTAACCAAGGAGCTGAAGGTGTCTGCAACCCTGTAGGTGGAACAACAATATGAACTAACCAGTACCCCCAGAGCTCGTGTCTCTAGCTGCATATGTAGCAGAAGATGGCGTAGTCGACCATCATTGGGAAAAGAGGCTCCTTGGTCTTGCAAACTTTATATGACCCAACAGAGGGGAATGCCAGGGCTAAGAACTGGGAGTGGGTGGGTAGTGGAGTAAGGGTAGGGGGAGGGTTGAAGGAACTTTCCGGATAGCATAAATAAAATTTCCTTGCATTTGCTGATTACTATTCATGTATCTCTAAAATCGTACTTGTTTGTGACATGAAAACTCAGAACCCATCTGGTTGTACCCACTGAACCCTAATATCTAAATATATAATGAGAAGCCTATGCCTTAGCTCTGGGCTTTATGCTTGGATCAGTATACCACAGACTGAGAATTTCAAATAAATAAAATATAATGTTAAGGGTAGAAGTCCAAAATCGTGGACTCACATCCGCCAAAAACCTTCTTGAATTAAGATTCACAAAATGTATCATTTACTCTCTGTACTTAAAAAAAAATACAAACAGATCTATAAGGTAAAATAGATTTATTTATAGTTTTCCCATACTTGCGGAGTAAAGATTTCTAGTGTCTTCCCCATTATGTATAGCCATCTTGCAAGTTGTAGAAAATTTTGGTCGTTTGAGTACACTTGACTTACTGTAGTGGCACTATTAGGCAATGTGGTCTTGTTGGAATAGCTGTGGTCTTGTTGTAGGAAGTATGGCATGGTGTACGTGAGTTTTAAGACCCTTTTTCTAGCTACCTGGAAACCAATCTTCTCCTGATTCCTACTGTAGAACTCTCAGCTCCTTCTACAGCACCATGCCTGCCTGGACACTGGTATGCTTCTCACTCTGATGATAATGGACTGAGCCTCTGAACCTGTAAGATAGCTCCAATTAAATACCATTTATAAGACTTATGTTGGCAACAGCATCTCTTCAATGCAATGGAAGTCCCCTAAGACAAATCCAAAAGACTGAGATCAGAGTTGGTAAGCAGCATGTTTGAAGACAACCCTTCTCTCACATTCAGCCTCTTATAAAAGCAGGGTCTGAATCTGCAGGATGTGGATTATTGGTGAAAAACTGAGATAAGCATGGAATCACTGAATAGAGATAGGTCATTGTAAACATTCTTACAGCATAGTAGAGTTACAATTTAGCAGAGAGCTCCTGGTAGAGAACAAAGAGAAAATAAATGGTCCAGTTTTGAGGGCTTCCATGTTCCTATCTGATCTTTATCTATCAGGATTCATCCTCTTTAACTCTAGCCTTCTGATTGGTGGTGGTTACAAGCTTTTTATATCACTTCTTTAGAGGCCAACTTCCATCTCCAGATTCCCCAAAACCTAATGAACAGCCTTACTTTGAAAAAAACAAAAACAAAAACAAAAACAAAAACAAAAACCAAAAACCAAACCAAACCAAAACAACAGCAAAAACCAACCAACCAACCAACCAAACAACCAAACAAAACTGTTGTGGTACAAATGAATTCCTGCCAGGGATTCTGCTGAGGTCACTGTTTGTAGAGGTTGTCTTCTCTCTAGCAAGGACCACTGTTGCCATAGTACATCCCTGCTCCTTTCCGAGCTTCAGCATAGGTTACCATCTATGTAGAATGTCAGGTTTCCCACCAGGATTTCATCATAAGATCAGGTCTCCAATCCCATAGAAAACACAGGCCAAGAAGCCAGGAGAAAGCCAAACTCAGATTTTATGAGAACCCTAGTCCTAGGATGATTTCAGCACCTCTTATTATGCCATACTTTCCATTACTATTGTTCTGAGGATTTTTAAGTTTCCAGCACGATGTTTTAGAGGGACAAAGCCAAACCACAAGAACTTATAAACAAAATAAAAAACTAACATGTTAGCAGACAGACAAAGCAAGTCTGAGGTCGTATATAACAGCCAGGATTTCTAAAACAGCTGATACCTCCTCAGTCTCAGCAGCCTCTGAACCCTGTGCTGTCCTCTAACCTGCAGATGTCTGTGAGCCCTGTGCTGTTTCCAGACTCTCGAAAGTCACAGTGCCCTGCGCTGTAAAGGAGGGATAATTTATTTGGCAAATTTCCTTCCCTCAGTGATGTTTCAATTTAGTAGGGGAAGATAAGATGTGTTCATGAATAATTTGAGGTAATAAATAATAAGAACTATTTATTACTACAAACAACAGAAGCTCTAGGAGTTTAAAAGAAGGACACATTGTGATCAGGGTCCTGATGGACATGCAAATTGAAGCTGCATGAATTCTGTGAACTATAGAAGAGAAGGAAAGCAAACCAACAGGAAAGGGCAGTGTGTTCATTCTGAGGAGAGAGGGAAGGGGGGTCTTCAGGACAAGCACAGGGTACAGGAATCATAAGCATTTTAATGATAGTGCCATAGATCAAGAAACAAAATTTTGAAATACAGCCAAGGAAGCCAAGACAAAGTATGTTGCTTTATTTCTACATAAAGGAATCTATGCAAAAATAGGAAATTGAATGTTAGAAAAGTTATAGAAACCTGAGAACATCAGTGTTTTCAGGAGGTATGTTGGTGGGTATTCCCACGGGGTATAGGTCTCCGGTAGATAAAACAAGAACTAAGTGAATGCCATTTACAATTTGAGAAGAACTATGAAAACAGATAAATTTGGTTACAACATCCTTAAATGATCAATACTGGTGTGATAGTTTGAATGAAAATGGCCCCCTAGACCAGTAGAGAATGGCTCTATTAGGAGATGTGACCTTGCTTAAGTAAGTGTGGCTTTCTTGAAGTCTTGTCAAAAGGGTTTGGAGTTCTCAGATGTCCAAGCCATCTCCAGTGATTCACTCTACTCCCGCTTCCTCCTCATCAATGTGGATGTAGAACTCTGAGCTACATATCTAGCACTCTGCCTGCCTGCATGTCACTATGCTTTCTGCCATGATAATAATGAACTAAACCTGTGAACTGTAAGCCAGCTCTAATGAAATGTTTTCCTTTATAAGTGTTGCTGTGGTCTCTTCACAGCAATAAAGCACAAACTAAGACAAATGATTTTTCAGTTTCCCCTATAGGTTTACTTTTCCAAATATCCCTTATCAGGCTACACACTCCTGATGATCCACCAACCAAAAAATATGAAATGTCAATCACATTTTTGAGCTGTATACTTTAATTCCAATCAAAGAAGATAAGTGTTACTCAATTTGATTTTAGGAGAGTGTGAGATCAATGTTATTGACTTAAGAGGTTCATTCATTATTTATTTTAAACTTTGTTTATTACCCGGTTCATATAGAAACTAATTTTTTAGATGAGGAGCTGCAAGTGTCTAAATTAATATTAGGAAACTTAAACGTTTGCCCTGAGGCGGCAAAATTGGACTTTGTGAGGAAGCTGATCCAAAGTTGTGTGCTACAAAATGCCTGAAATTGGTCATTAAAGGGAAATAATCTACAACCATTATTTCCCATTGGAGGATAATTAACTGCAAATAATAAAGTCTGCAGTGTCTTCCACTTTGAGGAAATAGATTTGTGAATGGCAGCTGTCAGAGGAGCTTGCCTTATTGACACAAATCCTCTCAAGGTTTCTAGTTTGGAAGTTCCTGAGGAGATGGCATTATGTCCTGTGAGTTCAGGTAGGGCTGTAGCAGAGGTTCCGTTGTCCACATCCAGCAGCAACTCAACAGATAGGAGGCTTTAATATAGAGGTAGATGTATCAAGTCTCTGGAAGGAGGTCACCTGAAGATCAAGCAATCTTTTCACTGATAAAAGCAACTCTTAGTTCTGCTAAGGGGAGATCAACCAACGTTTGGGACCCACGCTTTTGAGAGCTAGCAAAGAGAGAGGGCTTACGGGTCACACTCGAAATTTCTGATGGCAACTCTCATTAGTAAAATCTTTCACTTTTCTTTTTCTGACATTTGTGAATTAATTTATTGATGGAACAATTTCCTGTTTTTCTTTTAACTTGCTAATCAAAACATGGACCATAGCCCACCATCAGAGATATAAGCACTGTGGGAAGGCTCGGTGACACAGGCTAATGGATTCTATATTTAAAACAATTCTTTTACTCCCTGGGAAAACATATTTTTGTATTCTATATGTTAACGATTATACTAGGTTTTAGGCTTGAATATGTTCCTATAATCACAATCTTCCAAAAATCTAGTATAAACACATGCCACAGTGAGTTGTTGCTCATGTCTTTTTGAGCTACGTAGAGTATATACTTATGACTCTCCAAAAACATCTGCAAAATCATGTAATGGAGAGAAGAGTCAGGAGAAAGAATAATGATTTACAGAATATCAAAGCAAAGTCTACGAAAGGCCCAATGATTGTTAATAAAAGAAAGCTGACAGCTACAGTTCCTATGCTGCTTCTTTTAGGTAGAGAATAAAGTGTGTGTGTGGGTGGGCGGGGGGAGACAGTTCTGCAGTTAAAGTTCTTGAAATATGAGGAAAAGAGTGGAGTCTGGATCCTGAAACCACACCAATAGCTATAATTCCACACTTGGAAGGCCGAGACAAGGTCTCCCCAAAGCAAACTAGCAACAACAGTCATATCCATAGCTCTGGGTTTGACTGAGAGACCCTCTCTCAGCAAATAAAGTGGAAGGAGACTAGCATCACCCTTGGACTTACACATGTTTGTGTACACATGCATACATGCACCCACACTCATTTGTCCCCATACAGATGAATGTATACTATATACACATGAAAATGTGTACAGAAAAATAATTAAAAGGCTACAACAATTAATAACAAGTATAAATATCTAAGTGTATTGCTGAGATTGCTCACTTGTTCTTTCATAGACCATTTTTAAAATATCATTATTTTTTATATTAACGTAGTCATGGGATGCCGTTTATGGTGTTAGGTACAGTAAATTTTTCCTCCATCAATTTAAAGACTAAAAAGTCAGGAAAAGCAAGGTCTTATACTCCTTTAATTTTTGCCAAGAGTAGGAATGGACACATACATGGATTGAAAGAGAGAGGAGTGGGCAGGAACACACAGACACATACACACACAAAGACACACACACATACACACACACATTCTCCATCAAGAAGGATCCAGAGCTGGAATCCAAACTTGTCTGGGAGAGACAAGACTTTCCTATAAATGTTCCCTGTCCCTCTGAATTAGCTGGTTTGGGCTATCTTATATATGTTCGATGATTTTTCTTAACTTGACATACACTACAGTGATCTCGAAATAAGCAATTTCAATTGAAAAAAAATATCTCCATCATATTGACCTATAGGGAATTCTTTGGGGTCAATTTCTAGATTAATAATTGATGAGAGAATGCTGATCCTACTGTGGGTAGGTGATCCTCTGTTATATAAGAAAACAGGCTGTGAAAGCCATGGGCGGCAAAGCAATAAGCAGCATTTTTCTAGAGTCTATGCATCAGTTCCTACATCTCAGTTATTGTCTTGAGTTCCTGCTCTGTCTTTACCCAGGGATTAACTATGACCAGGAAAATAAACCTTTTATGGATAAGAGGCATTTGATGCTTAATCGTAGCAGTAAAGAGCAAATTTCGACACCAAGTTTGATAATTCATTAAGTGAAAGGGATGCTACTTGGTTCTTGACTCTTGGTGGGAAATATGAAAGTCCCACCAAATAGTTCTCTTCTGAGGAATAACCCATAGAGTGTTTTTCTTGAAGAGGAATAAGAATTAGTCAGTTTCTGCTTTTCAGTGTTTAGGTACATTAATCTATCCAAGGCCTCTTTTCTCCATCTCCTTCTGGAGGATTGACTCCCCTGCCTCACTTCCCTCTCTCTCCATACATCACTTCTTGAATTGGATTGTTTCTGTGAATTTTAGATACCTTTGGTTTTTACACTATATTATATTTCTCTGTAATTCTTCCTTTTAGTTTTTATAAGATATTAACAATAACTCTATTATCATAAATATAATAGGAACATATTCAGGTATTATAGAAGGAAAATTTTCTGTGACTTAAGTACATTCATCAAGGAATTTGATATATACCTACTTCAGTGTTAGTAAGCTAACTGGAAGAAAAAAAACTATCATTGGATTTCTTCAATTCCATGCAGTGTACTTAATTTCTCACAACATATATAGCCATGGGTGTTCCTGGACTGGAGAAAGATGAGGTCTATATTTCCTGCATACTTTAAAAGAATCCCCCCCCCCCCCATTTTATAAGGTCTGTAGTTCTTCCCAAAGGTTTGCATCAAAGATCTCAATGAATAAGCACCTCATCTGCTCCTCACACATCAGTTTTCTTCCTGGTTTATTCTTGGTGGCTCTTGCCACCTTAGTTAACCCTAACTTCCTATTTCTAAACACATAAAAGTTATTCATATGAGAAAAATCAAGTTCATATTTTATGAAACCATCTAATGATTCTTGAGACTCCTGAAGCCACCCAGAGCATTGCTTGCATGCAATCCATTCTTATTCTGGGATATTGAAAACTTCTCAATTCATTTTTACTCTTATAAATATTTTAAATAAGATTCATCCAAGTTGAAGGAGACACAGGTTTGTTCGCTTTTTTATTCTTCTTCATTCTTACCTGCTGTTTTTGTGAGTCGTCTAGACAGCACAACATGGATTCAACATGAACATAAAAAATTTAGAGTCATAATTAATATAAAATGATCATTCTACAGTAGCCGTGCATAGTAGATAATCAAGAATCAAGTTCTTCAGAAGACTGGTTGAGACCAAGCCACACTTAGGTATAATAACTTCTCTCTCTCTCTCTCTCTCTCTCTCTCTCTCTCTCTCTCTCTCTCTCTCTCTCTCATACAATTGGATACCAACTGAGAGGAAACAGTAGTTTTATCATGTCAAGGGCAACTGTGATAGAGAACGATCCAGATAAACTAATATAACAGGATTTCAGAAGTATTTGTCAAGTTCTTTTTGATGACTTATTCCCCAAGGGTCATCATAAAAGAATTTACATATGCTATAACAAATGTTAAATCGAACATTGAACTTTGCCAAAAACAATGTATGTCATGTACAGAGAATGGTATTATATACCTGTCCATTTATCGAAACAATGAAAATTTATAATTATTGTACAAATGGACAAAGAAAAGAAAGCTTTAACTAGTGACATTGATGCACATTCGTATGTTGACTGTGAAGTGTCATGACTTGGTTCACTGACAAGAAGGATATGAGCAGAACATTTTTCTGTTGTTTTTGAAAAATAGCAGTGAGTGTGTGTGTGGGGGGGGCAAGCTGGGGTGTTTGTCCTGATGTTTTTCCATGGTATTTTTGAAACAAAGTACCTCATTGTACCAATAGTGCATGAGGTTGGCTAGACAGTCTGGCCGGTGATTCCCATGGATCCTCCTGTGACTCTGTCCTCATTACCTAGATTAGAGATGCACAATGTCTAGCTTCTATGGGGATTTTGAGGATGAAACTTAAGTCCTCGTGAAAGAACTTTAGAGACTGAACCATATCTTTAGCTCTATAACTAAGACTTTTAATTATGAGTTTATTTCTTGGCATGTATCCTAATCACTTCTACTGTCAGATAAGTCTTCCATAAATATTTTCAAACAGTGGTTGACAGACAATGACAATAATACTAAAGAGCTTCGTAGAAATTAAAAGATTATTAACAGTATTTATCATTTCAGTTATTTGAAGGAGATTTTCAAGGACATTCAGCTGACTAAATAAACTTTTTTTTTTTTTTAACTTTAATACATGAGGCAAGAAGAGGAAAAAGATGTTTAAATCTTCCCTGCATTGGTTTTTAAGTCAATGGAATGTAGAATTCATCTAAATTGGCTCTGTTCTTCCAACAGGAAATGATAGATTTTTCTGAGAGTTGATTTCTAACAAATAGCATATCTAATTACTCTTTGCCTTCTTTGGAATTTTAATGAATAACTCTAGTAAATGACTTTAAGTCAAAAAAGAATTTGAAAGGCAAGTTGATCGATGTGATTGGCCAATGTATTTGACATTTGTTCTCTACAAATATTCTGCAGTAGCAATTAAAATAGCATCAGCCACAAAAACAAATCCATAATTTAAAAATAAAATTGAAAGCATGCATTTTTTTTTCTTTTGAGGAACAGTAATGACTTCATTGCAAGAAATTTCCTGAGGATTTCTGAATGATAAAGGTTTATTGGGATTAGTGTTTCCAAAACTCTTGCGTTTCCCCAAGCAGTCATTATAACACTAATATTGTCGTCTGTGTTTATTATTTTTACTTAATGACATTTCTATATCGAAAATACACAGGAAGTATGATATAAAAATGAGGAATAATGCAATGCTTTGCTTTTGTTAATTTCCCCTTGAATTTGATAAAAACCAAAGAATAGAAAGTTCTATACTAGCAGTGTTGGAGCAAAACAACCTGAATGTCTTAACTTGACAATGTAGAAATATATATATATATATATATATATATATATATATATATATATATATATATATTGTGTTTTCAAAATAATTAGAAAGTCTATCTTTGCATCTTATAGTGATAATACGAATGGAAATAAATAGTGGCACTCATCAAAATAAAATTGTTGTTTTAACTTTGCTGGTTGTATGATCTTGTTATATATCTGTGCCTCATTCATTCATATTTGTGTGTGTTCACGTGAGTGTGTGCCTGTCCCAACCAGAGGGAGAGCAGCAGTACCTTTCCTGTTCACACTCCTTTGTTTGCCTTGTTGGGTCTTTGATGTGGCCAGTGACACTGTTAGAAGAGCGGTCCACCAGTCCTGGTTTTTGGTTTTGGTTTTGGTTTTTGCTTTTGTTTTTAAATGAGGCTTCTGAAGGCTGATATCCTCATGCATGCTGGACAAGAACTTTACTGCAGGGGCTGTCTAAAGAGCTCCTCAGCTCACTTTCTTCATTTGAAACATAAAAGCAGGTACTTTAGAATGTGTTTTTCTTTGTTTGTTTTGGTTTGTTTTTAAATGAATGAGTATAGAAGCCTCAGAGTACATCCAGGGATTGCAGGCTTTTATGTTTGCTTTCAGGTCTCCGAAGGACTCATTCTGGAAGATCAGCACCTTTTGCCACATTACTGCTAACACTTCACTGAATTCACATGCAACCCACAGTGTCCAAAAAGGACACCCCACTCAGCAGCTGATGTGATGGTTTTTTCATCCTATGGGGGTTACAGAGGAAGAGGTTGTTGCAATGTTGGTGTCACTGGTAAAAAGAAACATCATGACAGCATGTGGACTTGGTGGCTATTGCTGCTGGTGGCACTGAATCAGTGGCTGCAAGCTGCTGTCTTGGATTTCCTGGGTGATTAGTACCCAGGAAGCTACTTTTGAGCCCAAGTCCAGGCAGAGGCAAGCATCTCCCTAGGTGTTGGTCCCTGAGGCTATAGCTCCAGGTACCTCGACTGAGCACTTTCCAGGGAACTGTGTGCAGGGCTCCTTTCAACCTGCAGGAAGCTGCCACTGCCCAGCATGAGTTACAGAGCAGCTCCTACTCTTGACTGCGGGTACTCCTGATTTGGGCTTTCTGTAGATAATGACAGAGAGAGCACAACAATTGGCTGTTTCTGACCTCTGTCAAACATAAATCTTACTTCATCTTAAAACAATTGTTCTTAAGCTCACTCCACTTCATCCCAAATGTGGGCCGAGAAGAAAAGATTGAAGATTCTTTCACGGAAAATTGTTTCCATCAAATTAACATCATAGAATTTCTTGAACCTTTGAGTGCACCCACAATGTTCCTTTCTACTTAATGTTTTGCATAAAATAAAGGCATGATGCTTCAAGTTGACAAATTATTATTCTCATTAATTCTTTAAGTACCTCCAAAGCAATTATGAGTTTGTTTGTTTAAGAACAAACAGTAGATGTTTGATGTAGTTCTTCCTTGGTGGTAAAAGTTGTTTGTTAAAGAGAAGATGCATCATTCGTATCCCAATTTAATTTATTCCTCATTTATTCATACTCATTTTTCCTTTCACAAGTTGCTGTCTTTCTCCTGCATGGTTTTCATGCTTAGAACTAATAATAACTCAATGTACTAAGACAAGTCTGGCTTACTGAGGACTTCTCACATATATTTTCTATAGACAACTACTGTAAAAGAATTTTCTACATTTTTAGACAGAGGAAACTGAGGTATGCAGATGACTTGTTAAAGTAATACCAAAATAAATGGTTGACACAGTTTAAACATAGAATATCTGCTATCCCATTACTTCGTCCCATGGTGTGGTGACCTAAGTGGTTAAATATGGCCTCCATAAATATCTGAACAGAAAATCTAGTTTATTTACCAGTTTTATTACTCATGGGCACCAATGGTCTTTGGTTTCTCTGAGACCAAATGTAGAAGACCGAGAAATCTAGAGATGGAGTTTTAAGACAAAAGAGTAAAGAGAATGACAGAGGGTTGTAATCAATTTTAAACATAGCAAATACTGATATGATTATAATTTCTTTCCATATGTTCATCATCATCATCATAATATGCTATTACACACACACACACACACACACACATTCAATAGCTATTGTGGAAAGATAAAATTACAGTCTTAAGAGGAAAAATATGTCATCAACTCTGTATTTCAAATTAAATGTAGGAATTATTCAGATTATTCTCTTCAATCTTTATATTGTCTACTTTCACTTTGGCATCTTTTCAAAATAAAATTTTTATACATTATATATTTTAGAAAAGTGTTGATTCAAAAGGCTAGTTTGTATAGGAAAAAACAAACAAGGCAGACTTCATGCTTGTCCCCTGCCTCCCAGGTTCTCTCTTATTCTTCTTTGTCCCCTGCCTCCCAGGTCTTTCTTGGAGCAAACAGTAATAAAAGCTACTATACAAAACTGTTTCATTCATTTAAAAGTGGAATTGTATAATAGATCTTTTCTATGTAGGTTTGCTTTAGTAAGTGGTTACTTTATATTTTGTTCAAACTACACAGTAGAATTCTTATTGACATTCTGCTATGGACCCCATGGCACTGGTTACAGTAATTACGCTATAAGAAAAGCCAGAAATGGTCCTTAAAGGAGGAAAGGTGCAAGGCAGGTATAACCACCAAGTACTGTCTCCTTAAGCAAGGGCCTCAGCCTGAGGTGTCGGCCCCCAGTCAGTGTCCTCAGAACCTCTGTGAATAAGAGTACATAGATCACATTCCTGCATTAGATGTGAGCTCTTGTGGGACAAGAAGTCAAATTTCAGCCTAGCTCTTGAAAAATAGAAAGTATATATACACTCTGAAGGCATAAATGAATATTTTTTGCTCACTGATTTTTTTTTCAGGACTGTCAGCGAGACCCACTTAATAATGTCATAATATTTCCACATAGATTTCATCTTTGCAGTTCAGAGCTTTCCCATGTGTTAATGTATTTGGTTTTGAAACTATTCTTATTTCTTTAAATCATAGTAAGCAGACCAAGTTCCATGGACTTGAGTTAGAAAATTATACTGTTTATTTGCCTCAAATATATGTAGCTGTTATTAAAACTTTGGTCTTGAAGGAAATCCTGTCCTTTGTTGCCATAGCAAAAGACATAAAGAGAAAGGAAAAGGCTACATAAATATGTATCTAAGTCACTAAACAATAGATGTCACTATCAATTTGAAGGAAAGTGCACCCTGACTATGACACTTTTAGATATTAGGACAGTCCATGAGAAGGAACAAGGCTTTGGCAGAAACTGGTGTTATATGCCACCTACAGAAAACGATTGACTTAGACTGGGCTCATTCACTAGATCCTAACAAATCAAACCAAATGGAGTCCCTTACACTATAGTTTTATGTCATTCCAGTTATTGTTTATCTGATTCATGTTTGGCATCCAAAGGATCTCTCCCTCCCAGCCTTTAACCCTGTGATTGAAGTAACCTGGTAGAAGGTGGTGCCAGTTAATGTTGGCTTTTGTATTGATTACTTTCTTCAACACTTCACTTTCTAGAATGCTAGCCTTTGTCTGCTTACCTCCTTGGAACACACAATCACTTCTACAGATATTGCTAATAAAAGCCAGTCGGAGTTTTACACTGCCTTGCTTATGAGTTTATCTTCTGACAGTGCTAACTGTTTTTTACCCTGTCATATGAATAAGGCAGACCTGAGTCTCCCTGGAGGGCTACTGAAAATTCTGGAGGTAAATGAAAAGGTGCTACTGTCAATTTTTGGCACTCTTGGGAATCAGTAGAACTTTTAGAAGCAAGGAATAGATAGTCTTGGTATAGATGGCCTCCCCTTAAAGGGGACTGTGACAAGCTTGTCTCTTCATTTTCTCCTTGCTTCTCTTCCACAACAAGGTAAGCTTGTTGTTTCACTATGCATTTCTATGCTGTATCATCATGTTACAGACCCTAGCAACAAAGTCTACGTGTTAGAGCTTGGAGACCCTAAATCTCTGAGTCCAAAGATACCTTCATTAAGATATCTGTACCAGGTGTTTTCTCACAGTTATGGGAGGTTGTTAACAGAGAAATCATCTGCTGTATAGCTGCTACCACTGATCTGAATCCATCTCTGTTAGGGGTAGAAGGCAGAATCATAGTACCAAGATGTCAGCACAATTTACTAGGCTCAGACAATGAAACTGATGAAGCTCAGAGGGTTGCAAGATTGACACTCCCGCATCAGGCTACACAGAGCATGAACGATGCTCTGGATAAGAAGTGACCCTCTTCTTACAAAGCTGCCTGCATGTTTTCCAGGAAGGTTCCTGGAGACAGTAGTACTGACTCATCACCCATCCTGGGTGTGTGGAGGGGTCTATGACACTAACTACCTTTCAGCCCTCCATGCCTTCCCCATTGATCCAGCCCCTTCAAGCATGATGGGACCCCTATTGGAGGCTGTCATATTCTGAACATTTGTACCTTCTAAAATCTTCATGTTGAGTCCTAATCAACAAGGTAATAGCAGAACCCAGAGCCATTTATAGCAGCTATTCCTACATGATAAGGAAGTTAAGACTAGGTCGTGGCTGTGTAATTACCCTTTACCAAAGAAAGCCCAGCAGAACATTTTCCATGGACCGTAGGAAGACATAGCAAGATTATCAATGAGTGTCTAAGTGTCTTTCCTAAGACCCCGGTCTTAGGACTTGCTGTGCCAACTAGAAGCACCAATTTCAATTGTTTACAACTTCCATTCCTCACCAGATTATATAGTGTTTTCATTACAGCCTTCTAAGCAGCCTAGGACTTCCACTAGCTGTGGGTTACTGGCTCAAGAGTGATACAGCTGGCTGATACAGGGATTGATTTCTAGCATTTTGAGGATTCAGCATGCTTATGTCCAGAGTGGCCATACCAGTTTCATATCAAACTATAATTTTTAAAGGAAAAGAAAACATGATTTGCTATATTCTTAATTATAAGGATAATTCAAAGTATTAGGACCAATGATTACAGTTACGACTTTCAAAATGTAACCAGGATTAAATTAGGCATATATATATATATATATATATATATATATATTCAAATACCTTGAACTCAATAATACAAAATTTGCATTATTATTAAATTAGAATTTAAAAATCTTCTAGCTTAAAATTTCTCAAAGTCATGTCTTTAATCAATCTCACAATTTAAAAATAAGAATTTAGTCATTAAAGGGGTTGAACCTCAGAAAGATAACCAGAGGTTAAGAGCATTTGCTGTTCCTGCAGAGGATTGGAGGTTCCTGGACCCATATTCAGTGACCCACAATTGCTTGTAAATCCATCTCCAGTAGATCTAATGGCCTTTTTTTAGCCTTTATAGACACTCTCATACATCAACACACACACACACATGCACACACACACACACACACACACACACACAAAACTTAAAATGTTTTCTTAGGGTTTCTATTGCTGCAAGAAATACCATGACCAAAAAGCAAAATTTAAATTCTCTTAAAATCTAAAGTCTTTCAAATGTGGGTTCTAGCAAAATACTTTCTTACTTCAAGACAGAAAAATCAGGGAACAGTTACAATCAAATAAAAGCAAATATCAGACTCCAACCAACCAATTTCTGGAATCCACTCATGATCTACACTCCACCACAGGGCCTGAGTCCCTTCTCCAGCTCTGCCCACTGCAGCACACGTAACTTGTCTTTTAGGCTCCTGTTGTTCTTGGCGGTTATCCCATGGTACGGTTGTCTTCAAAGCCGCTGGGATCCATTGCTGCAACAGGGCTGTACTTTTCACCAATATCCCTTTGTGGGGTCTCTTCATGGTGCCAAATTTCAATGCCTTCGCATGATCCATTTAGTCCTGGGTCTTCAATTGCCACTATGTCTGTACCTTCACCAATGGCCTCTTCTGAACTGTTCCAGTGCTATTTCTTAGCTGCTCTCCATGACCCCTTCAGACCTTCAAAACTAGTATCAATTGTTTGACTCTTACACATTACCAAGTCCAGCTGCAAGCTCGAGGTCCAACCTTGGTCAACTCTGGAACAGAGCTCTTTTGTAGTCCCAGGAAATACTTCCTAGAAGACTTCATCTCAGTCCTGCTGGTTTCTTCTTAATCATCACTAATTCCTTAGCTCCAATTAACTAGCATCTATTGAGGTTTGGTCTACTGCTATGTGTTGCAATGCTAAATACTGGCCCTGGTTGCTTCCAGGAATGAGAAGATTCTCACATAGACCAAAGTGATGCTATGTAACCTAACCCCACAAGTTATCCCTGATTGGTGAATAAAGATGTCTATAGCTGGGCAGAAGAGAGATAAGCAAGGTTTTGGATCCCAGGCTGGAGATCTGAGGCAGAGACCACAGGAAAAGAGAAGATAGAGGAGAAGAGAGCATGGGGTAGGTGAGTCATGAAAACATGGCAATAAAGGCTGGCCAATTGGCATTAAGAGCTCCCTAGATGGAACATGGCAAGTTGTAACTTGGGCTTATTGATGGGGAAATAGATTCTAATAGATTAGAGGGTAAATATCTGCCCAGCTCTAGTGATGACTAAGGGTTACTATAAATATAAAATGTTTGTGTCTTTACCTTGGAACTGAATGGTCAAAGGTTGGCAGACCCCCCCCCCCCGGCAAATAATTGACTCAGTGAACAAATGTTTCACTCCAGTGGTACTTGTTTCTTGTTAATAATGGTTAAATCTGCAGCATCAGCTCACCAGAATGACAGAATCTTAATTCAAAATAGTAAGTGGCCCTGGTAAGTCTTTCAATTCCCTTCTGACATGTCGTTAGCCAGGCCTATATCTTCTACACTGCTCTCATTATTTTTATTTCCCAAGCTCCTAAACAACGTTCCATTGAAGTCTTAACACTCAATGGCTCTTCTATTCCAGAGTTCCAAAGTCCTTCCACAACCCTCCCCCAAACAAGTCAAGTCTGTCACAGCAGTACTCAACTCCCGGTACCACCTTGTTTAGTGTTATCACTCCTGTGATGAAACTACATGATCAAAAAGCAAGTTGGCAAGGAAAGTATTTATTCAGCTTACACATCCACATTTATGTCCATCATTGAATGAAACCAAAACTGAAACTCAAACAGGGTAGGGACCTGGAGGCAGGAGCTGATTCAGAGGCCATGGAGGGATGCTGTTGACTGGCTCACTTGCTCAGTCTTTCTTATAGAATTTGGGAGTACAAGACCAAGGGTGGCCCACCCACAGTGGGCTGGGTCCTGCCCTATTGATCATTAATTAAGAAAATGCCTTATAGCTGGATCTCATGGAGACATTTCCTCAACTGCAGCTCCTTCCTCTCTGCTGACTCTAGCTTATGTCAAATTGACACAAAGCCCAGCCAGTACAAAATTTGTTCCACTGTATGTAGCCAGTGGGTTAATAACAGCTTTTTATAGTTATAAAAATGAAAATATTGATTTATCATCATTCAAAACCTTGAAAAACACACTGAGTCCGTGTAATCTCTTGTGATCAAACACTAAGCTACCATTGTTTGATATTTCAAAACAAGCAGGGTGAGCCAGTGATAATAGAAACAAAAATGACCAATGTCATCAAGTAATAGAATATTTCCAACAATAAATTAGGCCACACAGCCAATTTCACGGTGTACATATTAATCAAAGTGTCTAGAGGCTCTTTCCTCTTGTAATTTAGTTTATCCTGCACGGCACTGAGAGCTTAAAATACATGGAACTGATTCCTTTTTGAATTAGAATTGCAACTGAATCATCTCAAAGGAGAGTTAGAGCAGTTCACCCACTTTGTATTGCCAATGAGGCTTCTGGTTCTTATTTTGTGATTTGCTCCCCAGGGATTCCCAGTGTAAGCTTCAGAGGAAAAAGAAGGGTGATTATATACATATGGTTCAAAGAGAAATGCCCTGTGTAGATTTGACAACAGTTTCCTCCAACTTCATACATACCCATAATATAATCATAACCATCAAAACTTTATTAATTTCATAATAGTTGGATTAGATATGATTTTGTATTCCACTAAATAATCTGTATTCATAATTTCTACTATTTTCATATGAGATATTAACATGAGAGGGTTTTTATTAAGGATTTATACTTAGAAATGTCATTTATATTCAGAATTTCAAACCACTTCTGTTATTATTTTCAAATAGGAACTATTTCCTTTCAAACCTGACTCAGGTTGACCGTTTGTTTGTATGAAGAATTCCATTTCATCGAATCGTTCTCATTTTGTTTTTACGGCTAACACTACTGAAGGCTTAGACTCAGTGGTAATAGACAACTGATAGCATAGTTCTTACAGGACTCATACTCCAGCTCTGACATGTGAAATCTGATACTACCAATCATTATGTTTTAAAAATCAACTCTGAAAAGTTATCTTTAAAAGATTAGCAAGGCACCGTGTCTAATCGATGAAATGTTTACTTAAAAAAAAAGGAAGTTTGGTGTTGTATTTAAGGCTGTGTCTCTGTGGCTTAGCTTCAGGCCTGTTTGCTGATTTAGGTACTGTTTACCTTAAGACCTGCAAGTCTTTCTGATTTGTAAAACGTAGAAATTCTTCCAATCAGGAAGTAACGTTTTCCTCTAAGATAAACATATTTTTTTGATATTCTTGTGTAAAGTAACGTATACTAGTCTAGGAAACACCATCAAATGTATAAATAATGACATCATAAAATGCTAAATGTGCCACACGTGTCTGCTTTCCTCATGTCCACATGTCAAAGAAAGATACTTTAACAAAGTTTCAGAGACTCTGAACAATCAGCAAAACCATATCCTACATGCCATTTATTAAGCTGTGAGAGAACTACCATTACAAACAGGAAAAAAGCTAAACAGAGAACCAAATAAATCATATAATTTAAATCCTGGAAGTGATTAAATAAAATCTTGACTTACCTTTTAATTGGTATTTCTTTGTGTGAGAGATGTCATTCTTTTAGAAAGTATTAGTTTGAAATACTTTTAAAAATTACTCCTTGAAAAACTAGTATTATTTCCACCAAGTGTAGAAAAACAGCTCTTGGCTACATATTTATTTAAGTAAATCTTGTAAAAAAATAATAATGTTTCCATAAAACCCTGAAGTAAATTCTTCTTGCTCTGAGCATTGGGTCTGGATTGACTTTGGATTCAAACAGAAGAAAATTCAATCATTTAAAAAGATCATTTTTTACAGCATGTGTTAATGTTAACAACACCAAGTGATTTCCTGATAGTATTTAACCCTTTCTAATTCATGGTCTGCTATTACTTAACTAGAAAATCAAAGGCTTATAAATGAAAATAATTCAAACCTCTAATCAAGGTTTTTTTTTTTTTATGCAAAACCAGTAATAGCCTGTTATAGTTAGACTAGTGCACTTAAGGACACAAAGACTGATGTGTCGCCTTAGGCTTTTGTTTCTTTCCTTCCTTTCTTTGTGAATTTTTGGTGTACTTTTTTTTCCAATTTTTTTTATTAGGTATTTACTTCATTTACATTTTAAATGCTATCCCCAAAGTCCCCTAACCCTCCACCCCCACGCCCCTACCCACCCACTCCCACTTCTTGGCCCTGGCATTCCCCTGTATGGGGCATATAAAATTTGCAAGACCAAGGGGCCTCTCTTCCCAATGATGGTCAACTAGACCATCTTCTGCTACATATGCAGCAAGAGACACGAGCTCTGGGGGTACTGCTTAGTTCATATTGTTGTTCCACCTATAGGGTTGCAGACCCCTTCAGCATCTTGGGTACTTTCTCTAGCTCCTCTTTTGGGGACCCTATGTTCTATTCGATAGCTGTGAGCATCCACTTCTGTGTTTGCCAGGAACTGGCATAGCATCACAAGAGACAGCTATATCAGGATTCTTTCAGCAAAATCTTGCTGGCATATGCAATAGTGTCTGCACTTGGTGGCTGGTTATGGGATGGACCACTGGGTGGGGCAGATTCAGGATGGTCCATCCTTTTGTCTCAGCTCCAAACTTTGTCTCTGTAACTCCTTCCATGGGTGTTTTGTTCCCAATTCTAAGAAGGGGCGAAGTGTCCATATTTTGGTCTTTGTTCTTCTTGAGTTTCATGTGTTTTAAAAGCAACCTACAGAAAACCAGTAGCCAACATCAAAGTAAATGGAGAGAAGCTGGAAGCAATCCCACTAAAATCAGGGACTAGACAAGGCTGCCCACTTTCTCCCTATCTATTCAATATAGTACTTGAAGTCCTAGCCATAGTGATTAGACAACAAAAGGAGGTCAAGGGGATCCAAATTGGAAAAGAAGAGGTCAAAATATCATTATTTGCAGATGATATGATAGTATACATAAGTGACCCTAAAAATTCCACCAGAGAACTCCTAAACCCGATAAACAGCTTCAGTGCAGTAGCTGGATATAAAATTAACTCAAACAAATCAGTGGCCTTTCTCTACACAAAGGATAAACAGGATGAGAAAGAAATTAGGGAAACAACACCCTTCACAATAGTCACAAATAATATAAAATAACTTGGTATGACTCTAACTAAGGAACTGAAAGATCTGTATGATAAGAACTTCGGTGTACTTTAATATCATGTATTTTCTCACTTCTGAAAATTATTGTCAACATGAATAGGAAATTGTCAAAGCAAAATGGCAATTGTGGAGTACATCTCATGGGAGAACTAGTGCCTGAATTCTCAAAATGTCAGGATTTTTCTTCTCCAGTTGGTTTCATATTTTATTAAAATTTTTTGGTATAGTATTGTTTTGTTTAATATATTAGCATTGTGGTAGAATTGCATTATCATCGTTGAAGCCTGTATGATGTTCAAAGGTCCCTGAGGTTGATTATATACTTTTCATTTTAAAAAAGCAACAGTTTCTTTGAATCCATTGTTTTCAATGTTAAGAAAATTTTTGGAAACTTATGCAGAACTCCTGTAGTTCAGAATCTATATATTAGTATGTAACGCAGTAAGTGCTGGATAGTGCACAGACACCTCTGTTTGATAACACTGTTAATTGTACATATTTCCTGTTTAGGTTTTATGTGCATTGGTGGAGAAGAAGTGAGAGAGAAAGAAACTCTTTAGGACTTGCTTCCGCTATGGCTTGTTTCTATGACTGTATGCCACCCTAGATATAAAGAACAATCAAATTTGTGCAAATCTTTAGAGAAGCTGTAAGAACACTTTAGTCTGTGCCCCAAGCAAATATTAACAATTTCTCTTTTCAGGAGCTGTGAAACTTATAGTCCATCAAATAGATTAAGGGATAAAAGAATATAGTCAGTAGACCACCAAACCCAATTTTACCACTCCATAATTGTGTACGAATATGAAAGGCATGGGGAAAGGTGGCATATATAAAATACTCTTTTATAAATTTATCAATTTATTGGGTGCCTGTAAACTCTCATGGAGTCATAAGCTGAACATAAGTCCACACATCTCATTTTCCTGAGACTTCTCATCTTGGCCAGTTATTTTAAGTAGCAAGAGCTGTGGCATGGTTGCTGGCTGGCCCTGTGCAATTCCTTCTGGAACAGATGAACTAGCGAACATTTAGAGTGAAATGTTCATGAATTTTCAGCACATCTGTGGTTACTGTCCCCAAAGGCCACCATCAGTTAAGTCTCCTGTTTTCCAGACATTTTTCTATTTTTCCAGTCCACACAGTACTTTGATCTGGCGGGTAACTGATCAAGTTGCCTTTTATAACCTGTCTGCACCTGCGTCTGCAGGTGTTGTCAGGAGAGAGGGCACATTCTGGGCAGAAGGAAAGAACTCCCTGGAATTCATTGAGCCAGTCATTTCCTCCCAGGAACTCAGCATGCTGCTTTGGGGGATCTATCACGGAACCAAACAGTGGGACTTTTTTCTTCCCTATCAGCATGGCTTTCATTACTATGAGAGAGGCTCATGTTTTTCAAATGAATTATTCCAAAGAAAGGCTCTTTTAAAGTAACGTTTAAACATTCATTGCTTCTCTTAGTCATAATATTTTGACTTTGTTTATGCTTTTTACCAACTTAGTCATATGTGGCTTTAAGTATTGCTTTAATGAATAGCTTTTGCCACTGTTATTCTATCTTATAATATACCATTTAGGTGTTTGATTTTTTTTTCTATGTGTGTGCACTCAGTGGTAACAGTCATAGTTGTATAGAGCAGGTTTTATTTGCTCTCCATTCAATATCACGTCCAAAACCAGCACACACCCACAGCAGTTCATAGTTCCTGGCATCATCAGTAGGCTTTACATGGTGTCCACTGTGCTCCGCACTCTTGCTTCTATCAGTAGGGTAGGATGCTTTCCTGGAGCAAGAATTGGTCTACAGCCTTTACAACAAAGTAAACATCAGATAAATCTGGACAAATTGTTTTCTAAAAGGCTATAGACATGTTAAGTATTTGTGCTTATAAAAATCTTCCAGTGCTTGGCGTGAACCAGCATAACTCATGGCATTCCAAAGTATGGCTACCTGAGAAATGGACCAAGATATTATTTGGGATGAGTAGACATCTCTTGGTAATTCACATATCTCTAGCTCTGATAGTCACTCAATGCCTATAAGCTATATTCAATTCCTGTCAGGTAAAAGTTAATTAGAACAACAACAACAAAAAATAAAAATAAAATTCAGCTCTAACTTGGTCTGTGATTCATGTACAGCTAATAGCCACAAAATTTCACAGCACACCTAAATATTTTCATCATCAGAGAAAGTTCTACTAAATAGGCACAAAGAGACTACAAAACTGTAGTGGTCTTTGGTAAATTATTTCTTTTTTATAACAAATCAATCCCAAAAGCTTTAGTAGAGTAGTAGACTCATGTTTTCAGAAAGAAAATTATTCACAAATGTTAAATTTTGATTGTAAGTGCCTGTTTGAGGTTTAATATTTTAATTATTGTTTTACATTCATTTTTTACTCTATATTTCAGTTAATATATTTTTACTCATTTTTATGATTTTTTGATTAGAAGGAAGATTTCCAACTTAAAGAGCCAGTAAATATCTTCAACAAAATCATAGAAGAACACTTCCCCAACCTAAAGAAAGAGATGCCCATGAATATATAAGAAGCCTACAAAATTCCAAACAGGTTGGACCAGAAAAGGAATTCCTCCTGTCACATAATAATCAAAATACCAAATGCACAAAACAAAGAAGGAATATTAAAAAGAGTAAGGGAAAAATGTCAAGTAACATATAAAGGCAGACCTATCAGAATTACATCTGACTTCTCTCCAGAGACTATGAGTCAGAAGATCCTGGACAGATGTCATATAGACCCTAAGAGAACACAAATGACAGTCCAGGCTACTATACCCAGCAAAACTCTCAATTACCATAGATGGAGAAACCAAGGTATTCCATGACAAAACCAAGTTTACACAATATCTTTCCACACATCTAGCCCTTCAAAGAATAATAAAGGAAAAATTTCAAAACAAAGAGGGAAACTAAGCTCGAGAAAAAGCAAGAAAAAAATCTTTCAACAAACCTAAAGAAGATAGCCACATGAACAGAATTCCAACTCTAGCAACAAAAATAACAGGAAGCAACAACGACTTTTCCTTAATACCACTGAATATCAATGGACTCAATTCCCCAATAAAAAGACATAGACTGACAGACTAGATACATAAACAGGACCAAGCATTTTGCTGCATATAAGAAACACACCTCAGTGACAAAGACCAACCCTTCCTTAGAGTAAAGGGCTAGAAAACAAGCTTACAAGCAAATTGTCACAAGAAACAAGTCAGAGTAGTCATTCTAATATCAAATAAAATCAACTTTCTACCTAAAGTTATCAAAAAAGATAAAGAGGGACACTTCTTACTCATCAAAGTTAAAATTTACCAAGATAAACTCTCAATTCTGGACATCTATGCTCCAAATGCAAGGGCATCAACATTCATTAAGCAAACTATGCTAAAACTCAAAGCACACATTGTACCTCACACAATAATAGTGGAAGACTTCAACACCCCACTCTCATCAATGGACAGATCCTGGAAACAGAAACTAAACAGAGACATAGTGAAACTAACAGAAGTGATTAAACAAAAGGATTTAGCAGATATCTATAGAACATTCCATCCTAAAACAAAAGGATACACATTCTTCTCAGCACCTCATGGTACCTTCTCCAAAATTGACTATATAATTGGTCTAAAACAGGCCTCAACAGATACAAAAATATTGAAATGATCCCACGCACCCCTATCAGATCACCACAGACAAAGGCTGATCTTCAATAACAACATAAATAATAGAAACCCTCCCCCCCCACACACACACACACATGTAGAAGCTGAACAACACTCTACTCAATGATGCCTTGGTCAAGGAAGAAATAAAGAAAGAAATTAAAGACTTTTTTTTTGAGTTTAGTGAAAATGAAGCCACAACATACCCAAACTTATGGGACACAATGAAAGCAGTCCTAAGAGGCCTCCAAAATGAAGCTGAAGGGAGCATACACTAGCAGCTTGACAGCACACCTAAAATCTCTAGAAAAAAGGAAGCAAATTCACCAAAGAAGAGTAGATGGCAGGAAATAATCAAACTCAGGGCTGAAATCAACCAAGTGGAAACAAAAAGAACTATTCAAAGAATCAACCAAACCAGGAGCTGGTTCTTTGAGAAAACCAACAAGATAGATAAACCCCTAGCCAGATTAACTAGAAGGCACAGAGACAGTATCCTAATTAACAAAATCAGAAATGAAAAGGGAGACATAAAAACAGAATCTGAGGAAATTAAAAAAATCATCAGATCCTACTACAAAAGCCTATACTCAGCAAAACTGGAAAACCTGGAGAAAATGGACAATTTTCTAGACAAATACCAGGTACCAAAATTAAATCAGGATCAGATTAACAATCTAAACAGTCCCATATCCCCTAAAGAAATGGAAACGGTCATTAATAGTCCCCCAACCAAAAAAAAAAAAAACAGGACCAGATGGGTTTAGTGCAGAGTTCTATCAGACCTTCAAAGAGGACCTAATTCCAGTACTCCTCAAACTATTCTAGAAAATAGAAACAGAAGGTACTCTACTCAATTCAATCTATGAAGCCACAATAACTCTGATAACTAAACCACACAAAGGCTCAACAAGGAAAGAGAACTTACTGTTATGAATATCAATGCAAAAGTACTCAATAAAATTCTCACAAACTGAATCCAAGAACACATCAAAATGATCATCCATCATGATCAATTAGGCTTCATTCCAGGGATGCAAGGATGGTTCAATATATGGAAATATGTCAATGTAATTCGTTATTTAAACAAATTCAAAGATAAAAACCACATTATCACCTCATTAGATGCTGAAAAAGCATTCCACAAAGTCCAACACCCCTTCATGAGAATGGACTTGGAAAGATCAGGAATTTAAGGCCCAGACCTAAACATAATAAAAGCATTCTACAGCAAATTAGTAGCCAACGTCAAGCTAAATGGTGAGAAACTGGAAGCAATCCCATTAAAATCGGGAACTAGACAAGGATGCCCACTCTCTTCCTACCTATTAAATACTTGAAGACCTAGCCAGAATAATTAGAGAATAAAAAGAGATCAAGGGGATCCAAATTGGAAAGGAAGAAGCCAAAATATCACTAATTGCAAATGATATGATAGTATATATAAGGGACCCCAAAAATTCCACCAGATACTCCTAAACCTGGTAAACAACTTTAGTGAAGTAGCTGGATATAAAATTAACTCAAATCAGTGGCCTTTCTCTACACAAAGGATAAACAGGCTGAGAATGAAATTAGGGAAACAACACTCTCCAAAATAGTCACAAATATTTTAAAATACTTTGGTGTGATTCTAATTAAGTAAGTGAAAGATCTGTATGATAAGAACTTCAAGTCTCTGAAGAAAGAAATCAAAGAAGATATTAGAAGTCAGAAAGATCTCCCATGCTCATGTATTGGCAGGATTAATATAATCAAATTGGCTACCTTGCTGAAAATCTACAGATTCAATGCAATCCCCATCAAAATTCCAAATCAATTCTTCACTGACTTAGAAAGGACAATTTGCAAATTCATCTGGACAAACAAAAATCCTAACATAGCAAATCTCTTCTCAACAATAAAAGAACCTCTGGTGGAATCACTATTCCTGACCTCAAGGTGTACTACAGAACAACTGTGATATAAAGGGCATGGTACTGGTACAGTGACAGACAGGTAGATCAAAGGAACAGAACTGAAGACCCAGAAATGAACCCACACACCTATGGTCACTTGATCTTTGAAAAAGGAACTAAAACCATCCAGTGGAAAGAAGACAGCATCTTCAACAAATGGTGCTGGCACTACTGGCCGTTATCATGTAGAAGAATGTGAATTGATCCATTCTTAGTACAAAGCTCAAATCTAAGTGGATCAAAGAACTCCACATAAAACCAGAGACACTACAACTTATAGAGGAGAAAGTGGGGAAAAACCTTGAAGATATGGGCACAGGGGAAAGATTCCTGAACAGAATACCAATGGCTTGTACTCTAAGATCAAGAATCAACAAATGGGACCTCATAAAATTGCAAAGCTTCTATAAGGCAAAGGACACTGTCAACAAGACCAGAAGGCCACCAACAGATTGGGAAAAAAATCTTTACCAATCCTAAATTTGATAAGGGGCTAATATCCAATCTCTCTCTCTCTCTCTCTCTCTCTCTCTCTNTATATATATATATATATATATATATATATATATATATATATATATATATATATATATATATCAAGAAGTTGGACTCTAGAAAACCAAATAGCCCTATTTAAAAAATGGGGTACAGAGCTAAAAAAAGAATTCTCAACTGAGAAATCCTGAATGGCTGAGAAGCACCTAAAAAAATGTTCAACAACCTTAATTATCAGGGAAATGCAAATCAAAACAACCCTGAGATTCTACCTCACAGTACTCAGAATAGCTAAGATCAAAAACTCAGGTGACAGCAGATGCTGGTGAGGATGTGGAGAAAGAGGAACACTCCTTCATTGCTGATGGGACTGCAAGCTGGTACAAACACTCTGGGAATCAAGTTTGGCAGTTCCTCAGAAAATTGGTCATAGTTCTACCAGAAGATCCAGCANTACCACTCTTGGGCATATACCCAGAAGATGCTCCAACATGTAATAAGGATACATGTTCCATTTTGTTCATAACAGCTTTATTCATAGCCAGAAGCTGGAAAGAACCCAGATGTCCCTCAACAGAAGAATGGATACAGAAAATGTGGTACATTTACACAATGGAGTACTACTCAGCTATTAAAAACAATGAATTTATGGAAATTTTTGACAAATGGATGGATCTGGAGTATATCATCTTGAGTGCAGTAACCCCATCACAAAAGAACAGATATGATATGCACTCAATGATAAGTGGATATTAACCCAGGAGCTCATAATCCTTCTTAGAAGGGGGGACAAAATACCCATGGAAGGAGTTACAGAGACAAAGTTTGGAGCAGAGACTGAAGGAACNANCANCCAGAGACTGCCCTACTTGGGGATCTATCCCATAAACAACCACCAAACCCAGACATAGGCAGATGACAGCAAGAACCTGTTAACCTGTTAACAGGAGCCTGATATAGCTGTCTCCTGAGGTCCTCTGCCAGTGCCTGGCAAATACAGAAGTGGATGTTCACAATCATCCATTGGACAGAGCATCCCCAATGAAGGAGCTAGAGAAAAAGGACCCAAGGAGCTGAAGGGGTCTGAAGCCCCATAGGAGGAACATCAATATGAACTAACCAGTACCCCCAGAGTTCCTTGGAACTACCAATCAAAGAAAACACATGGTAGAACTTGTGGTTCTAGCAATATATATAGCAGAGGATGGCCTAGTCAGTCATAAATGGGATGAGAGGCCCTTGGTCCTGTGAAGGTTCTATGCCCCAGTATAGGGGAATGCCAGAACTGGGGATGGGAGTGGGTGGATTGGGGAGCAGGTGGAGTGGGGAGAGGTATAGGGGATTTTCAGAGGGGAAACTAGGAAAGGGGATAACATTTGAAATGTAAATAAAGAAAATATCTAAAATCAGTTAGCTAAAAATAAATTAGGACTATTAAGAATGGATCAGAAACTATGCCTGTTACTCTATGATACAAAACTCCTGTAAATTTTGTTCATACCTCCAACTTTAATGGTGATATACACAGTAATAGGAAGGTAGACAATTCAGAGTATGCCAGCATTCCAACTATAGCTTTAATATTTCTGAATATTGTTGGCCACAGTTATAGTTAGAAAACTACCATCACTGAATACTTCCCCAAAATAAAGAATAGGAAAACTTAGATATCTGTGCTCAGTAATGATATTAAAATTAAGGATTCTAGAAAAGTTGTGTGGAGGGTCTTTCAGGAATTAAAAGTCTTTTCCTGAGGAGGCAGCCCTGACAGGACACTCTTAGAGGAGCCGTCTAAGCAAGTTTCTGTTCATACCATGACGCAGGGATCCAGAGCTTCCTGTATTTACGCTCCAAGGTCTGCACACTACTGCATGAGAAGACAGCAGATTTTGGAGTTATATGCATGGTGCCAATTTGCCAGGGACACAAAATGAGGAAGCTACAGATTGAGGGACGTTTTCACCCATCTTTCAAAGTGAAATTTGGGAAGCCCTGAAGCACATGGAAGGGTTATGTGAGGTGTGATAGTATAGCTGGATCTAGGCATTAGTGCTAGAAACAGTGTAGACACTAGGAATGTGCAGATGCAAGAACATGGAATACCTACTAAGACAGGATGCAGGCAGTCAAAAAAGCTAGGTCAGAAGAGAGCCCTGTGGGTGTCACCCAATGAGGCTTTTGTAACTATCCAAGCATTTTAGCGTTCACCTTGTGATATGCATTCTAGAAAAGGCCACAAAGTATGGAGCAGCGTCTGAAGGAAAGGCCATCCAGAGACTGCCCGACCTGGGGATCCATCCCATATACAGTCACCAAACCCAGACACTATTTTGGATGCCAAGAAGTGCTTGCTGGCAAGAATCTGATATGGATGTCTCATGAGAGATTCTGCCAGAGACTTACAAGCTCACAGCCAAACATTGGACTGAGCACAGGGTCTCCAGTGGAGGATTTAGAAAAAGGAGTGAAGGTTTCCTGCGCAACTCATAAGAAGAACAACAGTATCAACCAACCAGGTCCCCCAGAGCTCCCAGGGCTAAACCACCAACCAAAGAGAACACATGGTGGAACTCATGGATGCAGCTGCATATATAGCAGAGGATGGCCTTGTCAGGCATCAACGGGAGGAGAAGCCCTTGGTCCTGGGAAGCCTCAATGCCCCAGTGTAGGGGGATGCCAGGGTGGGGAGAAGCAGAGGAAGGGGAAGGGGATAGGGGGTTTTCAAAGGGGAAACCAGGAAAGGGGATAACATTTGAAATGTAAATAAAGAAAATTCCAATAAAAAATCAGAATAAAGAAAAAGAGAAAGCCACAAGAATTATATAACCTGCTCAATCTTGGGCTTGTTTGTCTAATCACTCGTTTCTACATCCCCATTTTCCTATTCCATAATTTTGATAATTATCCTGAACTATAGTATATGTAGAGCATTAGATTTGTTTTTGAGTCTGCAGAGGATTGCAGCTAATAACACTGGTATTAGCCACAGTTCTTTAATAGAGAAGAATGGATAGAAGGAATATATATATATATATATATATATATATATATATATATATATATATATATATATATATCCGTAAACTAGCAATAAGTCAAATCAACATGAACATAGTGGAAAAACTGCTCACTTTGCAATATATATATTCATTATATATTATATATTTTATATATTGCTAAGTGAGCAATTTTTTCCATTGTGTTCATTTGAAATATTGCTAGTATACTGTTAATTTACAGATTTCATCAATAATAAACACTATGTCAAAAGGCCACTAGTTGAGTAACTGATGCCTGGTGGACCTATTTCACTCAATAAGTCTAGTCAATAGAGTGTCTCAATTGTGTTTTGACCTAGAAACAAAGTCATTTTCTTCTAGCTAGGCATTCATCAATAAGTTCATATGAACATGTTTCAGATGAAACAGGATATATATTCATTCACACACAGACACACACACACACAGGACTTATTTGTGTGGCTTACAATCTGCGGTCCAGTTAGTCTTACGATGCCTGTCTACCAATGGAAGGTCCAAGAATCTCCTAGTTTTTCAGTCAGTGAGACCAGATGTCTCAGGTGGTTAAGAGTATCCACGGAATCCTAAGGCGTAGGTTCTATTACCAGTGAAGAAATGGATTTTCCAGTGAGGACAGGCAGACAGAGAGAGAGGGCATCTTCCTTCCATGACTATGTAGGCTGCCTCCAGAGATGAGTTCCAGATTAATGATGGGTTTCCCTACCCCACAAGTCCTGTTTTAAAATTTGGTCTTTCTACTATAATAGCTTTAACTAAGAAAAAAAGTCCCTCATAAGCCTATCCAGTTGATGGGATTAAGTTAATTTTGAATATAATAAAGGTGACAATCAAGAGTAGTCACAACACACACTGTCTCTGCTAATATTGAATATAGACGTGTCTTTGAGACACAGGTTAATGATTAAATACATTATTCTAAAATAAACCATGACTGTACAATAACTGTCACCAAATTCTCAAGAACCTCTGAGCAAGTAACCTGGGCTCTTTCACCTTCATTTTCTTTATCTATAAAATGTAAGTACAAATTAGATTATAAGATTGTTTTAAACCTAATGAAATAATGATACTAAAATGGTCCTATCTGTGGCATATGGTTAAAAAAAAATGATTACTTGATATTCAGTACTGACAATTCTATACTAACTGAAGATTTATGAGGCAACTCCCAATAAACCATCATATATTATTTCAATTAATCCTCAATTATTTTTTCTTATTTTATCTAGTGAATAGATCTCAAAGAGCTGTAATAAAATGAAGTTTGCCTTGTGAGCAATTTGTTTTCACTATGTTCATTTGACTTATTGCTAGTATACCATCAATTTACAGATTTTTATCAATAATAAACACCAGTAAAAAGGCTATTAGTTGAGATACTGAAGCCTACTGGACGGATTTCACTCAATTAGTCTACTCAATAGAGTGTTTTACTTGTGTTTTAACAAAGAAACAAAGTCATTTCGTTCTAGGTAGACATTTATCATTTAGTTCATATGAAACAGGATGAGTTAGCTTATGTATTTCACCTTCAGCTTCCATCATATTTTAGTTACAATAAAAGATTTTCTGAACAATCATACACTACTGAGTGAAGCGATTAGACATTGCAGGCTACTATAATGTCAGGAGAGATATGCATGGTAATGTTGGGAGTATAAATAATATCATTTGCCCATATTAAAGATATGGTATTTGACATTATGGAGATAGTGTCATACAGGAAGATATATATAAAATATTAATATTAACCTGAAAGTATATATCCTCTATAATTTTAGTGAACAATTTTGGGGGCATGATTCAGCACCATTCCTGAATTTCCTATACTTGCCAATATTCTAGAAGCTAGACTGTAAGAAATGACATTTCACAGAGCTCTTCACCCTCATATTTCTGCTATAAATTCTGTCCATGAAAGATACTAACGTGAAATATGAAGGATTTTCCCTTCAACATCAGTCATGGCAGCAGGAAAACCTAATTTTAATTCTTAAGATCACAATGGCAAATGAGTCTGGACCATGGTGCTAATTAGACACACAGATGGAGGGACAGCCAGATAGGCAGCACCCACAACTCTCTCTGATTCCTCCTCTGAGGGATGGGATTTTTTTTTTCTTCAATCTGTCCCATGAATCTATGCACTCATGCTCTCCACGAGAAATACCTAAGAGGATTTCCATTAGCTAACCAAACTTATAATAATGGAGATAAGATGAAGCAAGAACAAAGAAACAAAATTACCTGTACAAAGGGGATCTGGGTTTGTGAAACAGATTCTTCCAGATCCTATGTCAGTAACCATGGATGTACCTGTACCTCCATGTATGCATATTCACTGAAGCGTGTATGCTTACATGTGTGTGGATACAAGTGGATGTGTATATGCGTGCATGTGGAGACAGTAGTGTTGGCTGTCTTCATTTTCTTACTTTCCCCTCAAAGAATCGTCTTGCAGCTGGCTAACCAGGCTTGCCTAGTTTGCTATAGGAATTCCTGTCTCAGACTCACAGTAGTGGGATTACTAGCAAGTCACCATTTCTTCTTGATTTTCTTGTTATTATTATAACCTCTTTAGTTTTTGAGAATATAATATAATTACATTGCATCATCTCCACCCACCTTTTTATCCCTCCAAAGCTTCCTTTGTACCCACCCTTGATACATACATGTATGAATTGTATATACAAATGCATTACTAAATACATCCTGCTCTTTGTGAATAATGTTAGTTGAATATATTTTCAGTGTTCACCCTTTGGTTGGATAGCCAATTGGTGTGCTCTTGCCAAGGGAAGACTACGTTTCCCTATTCTCAGCATTCCTTAGTTTCCTATAGTTATTATTTGTTTAGGGTTAAGGCTGCATGGCTTTTGCCCACTCATGTGGGCATCTCTTTCTTTCTTTCTTTCTTTCTTTCTTTCTTTCTTTCTTTCTTTCTTTCTTTCTTTCTTTCTTTCTTTCTTTCTTTTTTCTTACTTTCTTTTCTTTCTTCAGCCTAAGTTGAGTCAGTTATGTTGGTAAGACTTTGTGTATGTAGCTTTAGACACAATCTCGCAGCAAACTGCCTCATTCTTGAACTCTTAGAAGCATTCTGACTCCCTGATGAAACGAGTTGTTTTGTAGATGTACTCATCTTTTATGTGAAGCTAAGCTTATGAGCTCCAGTCTTCTTCCCTGCACAGCTTCACTTACTGAGTCATGCATAAGAACTATTCTAAACAGAGATTGTCATACTCAGCTCCATAGTATTTAGATCAGTAATGTTTCCCTATGGAATATCTTGAGTCATTACTTTTAGCATAATTGTATTTGATAGTTTGCGTCCTTTAAATATTAGCTTTAAAAAAGCAAACCTGATCATGTCTACAATGAAGGCAAAATATTTAAGTGAAATGTAGCTCAGTAATTTTTTTCTTTATTTCTTCCTCCTCTTCCTCCACATCTTCCTTTCCTTTCTCCTCCTCTTCTTCTTTCTTCTTTATGAAATACACCATCTTTCATTTTCTGATTTGTCTCTTCCTTTTAGACTGGGTCTCTTTATATAATCTTGGTTATCCTAGAATTTTCTATATAGACTAAGCTGGTTTTGAACTCATGAATAGCTTCCTACTCCTCCCTCTGGAGTACTGAGATTAAAAGCATGAGCCTGGCCAGGTTAGCGAATCTCAAAACTGAGGTAAAAATGCAAGGTGTCTTGCAGTTTTTCCTAAGGAGATTCTGGTTCCAACATATGAGCATATAGTAATTATATAATTATAATTAAAAAGCACCAATTGAGCATTATCAGACTATTTGTTTATAAATCCAATTAGCACAATCAACTATATAATTATAATTAAAAAAACCCTTAAACTTCCAAGGTTGTAAATGTGAAATTCTTATATGATATTTATCAAGAAATCAGCCAAATTGAGCAGAATAATTTTATAATTCTTATTGGAAAATGTGAACAATAATGAACATTTGATGTTTGGATTGAATAATGAAATTAAAACAAATGTATTTGAGAATACAAAATGAGAGATTATAAGATATTGTATCTTTCAAACAGCTCAGAATCAAGAGCCTTCACTCACTAAACAAAATAAAGGGAAGACAATGAAAACAAGGGCAGCATGGCAAGCCAGGCAGAGAGTACCACTGTGAACACCATGCCCAGAAGCACCACTGTGAACACCACGCCCAGGAGCGCCTCTGTGAACACCATGCCCAGGAGTGCCACTGTGAACACCACGCCCAGGAGCACGACTGTGAACACCATGCCTGTGACTTTGTACTTGGACTTATGGAATCCCATCATTTCTGAAAAGTAATTTATTGGTCCCCAAAGAAGTGATGTCCAGAATTGGTGAGACTTTTAAAATGTTGAGCTCAGTGGGAATCTTTTAGGTCATGGAGGGCATGGTGGAAAGGGAGAGTGGGACCCCATTCCTTCCTATTTTATACCTTGTCCATGAAATGAGAGAGAGAAGTCTGCCACATGCTCCCATGTGATATGCTGCCTGTCCACAGAACCAAGGCAACAAAGTCAAACAATAACAGACTAAAATCTCCAAAGGTGATAGCTAAAATAAGCCCTTCCTGTGTATATTAATTACTTCAAGCATCTGTTATTTTGATTGAAAGTTGAATAACACAGATCTTAAAAATAATTTCCTCAGGCAGAACTCACAATTTCTTAGACTAAATATAAAAACAAAAAGCAAAAAGCCTCAAGCCAATCTTACATCGGGCAGTATTATTTGTTTCCATAAGCAGAACAATATTGTGATAGACTAAAACAGTCCAAAAATTTTATTCAGAACTGAAAAATTGGCAAATTTAACGTCTTAGTAAGTCATTTATCATAAACCGAAGATCAAATAGACTAAAAACTATCAAATGTATGAATTAAAAATTGAGATTTTTATACTTTCAGGTAGCTACATAGTGTTTTAAAAATTGAGATGTTTATACTTTCAGGTAGCTACATAGTATTTCAAAGTAGCTTTTATACTTTGCTAAATATCAGTAATATATTGATGACCATTTGCTGATTGATCCTATTAATAGTAATCTATTCATTTAAAAAATATTTACAGAATATTTTCTATGTACCCCATACTGTTCTGTTCCTGTGGGTCCTACACTAAGTATAGCAGGGGATAGAAAACACCTTCTTAAAGACATAGGGGAAAGAAGATCTGATTTACACTTCCAAAAGATCAATCTGTTGACATCAAGAATAGTATAAAAAGTTAATTTAACTTCTATACACTGCACAAAAATTCTTATAGCTGTTTAAATAATATAAAGGGGCATAAAAATATAATGTATTTTATAAAAATATAAAAAGTACAATGTACCATAATCTGAATGCTTGTCTGTGCCCACGTTCAAAGGTTAGAATTCCAGCCTCCAAGGTTTTACATAGAGATATGTTCACAGGGCAGCAAGGCCTTGTTAGTGAGATCAGTTTTCTAACAACAATGAAAAAGGATTTGTCTTCTGCTTCAACCATTTGAACTTATCAAAAGCATATCATTAGAGCTCAGGATAGGCCCAGTCATTCATCTCAATACACTAGATAACAAGAGCCGAAATGGCACAAAGCAGAGTGAGATTTACACAGTGCTGTCACACTTGGAAAAAGAACATGTAAAGGCATGCAGCGGCTCCAAGACAATCTTTGGGTACTAACAGGAGCTATATGTTTAAGGAGAGGAAGAGTTGGGGAAGGATGGGTACATGTAATTCAGAAGGCATGGTCAAAGTGTAATCTGGTTGATCATTGTCTCAGTTCTGGTTATAAAATGGTACAACTTCTCACCACTGTCATCAAATGAGAAGATAAGTCTGAGTCCTATAACAGGATCACATCAGCTTCAGGATGCTGTAGCCATGCATTCCTTGGCAATATCTTCATCTGGGTTGGAAGGAGTCAGGAAGATTTGTTCTGAAAGGTTTTGCTCCTATTTGAATAAAAGATGGTTTAAGAAGAAAGGGTAACGAGAACCATTTATCACTGAGCCCCAGGCAAGGCAAGGGAAACCAACGGAAAATGAAGGCAAATGTGCCAGACTCCCCTCTCCTTGCATTACTTGGTTTGCCCAGATGGTTAACCAATGACTTTTTTACAAAGGCAGCTTTCTAGTGCTTCCTTCAATTCCCTTCTCGGTTTGAGAATTCCTTAATGTTTAGTTCCTGGCTAACGTGGTTTATTGGTTTTCTGGTCTAGTGATGAGCACGTTTATGGGAAGGAGGACACTGTGAGGATACAATCATGCTCAGGAGAAAAGCCAGGTCTTTACATCTGAATGTAGAAAGTCTACTGTAAAACAGTCTACAGAAGGAACCAGAGTCAGAAACCACCCAGTTACATGAGTTCCACAGACGAACCATCCTTGTTAGATTGGTCTCTGGGTGTGGGTGATTTAGAGTTCTAGTGGAAAGAACTTAGTGACAGAAATGTGTTCATTCAAGCTGTTTCTCCACAACCTGTGCCTTTGGTTACTCTTAGAAGGACTTGCACAAATGAATCTTATTTTGTTGTTTGAGAAGTGATCCTTACTGCATAGTCAAGGCTAGCCTCAAGTTTACAATTCCACTACTTTTGTTAACCGAGTCATTCCTGAACCTATAAGCATATTCCCTCACTCCAAGCTTTATTTACTTTTGATTCTGACACTATCAAACTCAGAATTTGCCCTGGAGATACTGTTGGTTATCATAAAGAGGTGTCACATGTGCCTTATCAGTTGGATAAAAATCTGTCCTTGGTGATTGATCCAAACCCAGTCTAGGATACAGTAATTGATCCCAAAACCTCAGTGAGAATACTAGTTCCTGGGCTGCGAGTGTCCAGAGTCCATTCTCAAGGTTCAATTTGTCTCTTGATTCCTTGATATTCTAGAACTGCTCTGATAACTTTGTGAGAATTTGTATTTCTGAAGAATGTCAAAAGAAACAAATGTAAAACACAGTTACCAAGATAAGAGTATTGCTATGAATTTGACTTTGAATATATTGCAGAGTAATTAAAACAATGGGAGACAAAAGACAGATGACCTATATTTAGGACTTTGCAGAAAGTTTGCAAATTAAAAAACAGACTAGTTATTGCATTACACATAGAATGTTGGTGAAATAATCATGATTGGCAGTATTATGTTAGGACCCTTGGGCTGCCCTAGCTTTCCTCAGAAAAGCATTTAAATTTGCTTTTATTTAAACAATGACATTATTTGTCAATAAGAAGCTACTTTTATATACTAATCCCTATTTAAGAATATATAGAAAGCTTTCTAAATAATAAAAAAAAGTTTGACAATGTATTATTTAGGTAAACCAATATCTATATTTAGTTTTTTAAAATAGAGTTTCTTTTTGGAATATATATTGTACTGGCTAATTTTGTGTCAACTTGACACAGCTGGAGTTATCACAGAGAAAGCTTTAGTTGAGGAAATGCCTACATAAGATCCAGCTGTAAGGTATTTTCTCAATTAGTGATCAAGTGGGGAGGGCCCCTTGTGGGTGGTGCCATCTCTGGGCTGGTAGTCTTGGGTTCTATAAGAGAGCAGGCTGAGCAAGCCAGGGGAGGCAAGCCAGTCAAGAACATCACACCATGGCCTCTGCATCAGCTCCTGCTTTCTGACCTGCTTGAGTTCCAGTCCTGTATCCTTTGGTGATCAACAGCAGTATGGAAATGTAAGCCAAATAAACCCTTTCCTCCCCAAACTGCTTCTTGGTCATAATGTTTGTGCAGGAATAGTAACCCTGACTAAGACATATATGTTTAAGGCACACCAGTTTTCCTTAAACCTGACAGTCATGGTAAAATTATGAGCACATGAACAGTGCTAGAACTTACCACTTTAATATGAACAAACCCATTTTCTATTGAACATGTCATATATGTGATAATGAAATACTGATTTAATCTGTTGGTGGTGCTTTTTCTTGAGAATTTCATCAGGTGTAAGTAAGATTTCTCACCTCAGGTGTATAAATTATAAGTAGCAGAAATGTCCATAGGATTTCTTAGCCTTTTTTTATGAATCAATGTTTGGCCAGGATTTGGAGTCATTACAGAAAACTGATTAATATGAATTCCTTTCCAGAGTGTCAGTAACATGGTGTATCCTCTTATATGTCTCTAAAAGCTTTGGCATGAATGGGTGGAAGGCAGAGTCATAAGTGCTCATGTACACCTCTTGCATGAGCAACCAGAGTTCCTTCTGCCTTCAGAATGGGAGAGTTCTTTGTATGTAATTTCATGTCCCCTTGCAATGTCAAATAAACACCCAGTCACCTATAGTGAGGCAAGTCTCTCCTTGGTATCCAGGAGGCCACTGTACAGACAGTGTTCCAATGGGACTGTTGCAATAGACATCAGGTTCTTCAGATTGTTAAGCTCATCATCACAGATGAGAAAGAATGGACGAGAGCATAGAGAGCTACAGAAACAATTGTCTTCTTTTACTCTGGCTGGTGCCAAAGTGGTTCAAAAAGAGTGAGTCTCTGCATCTGTCTCCATCTGCTGTCTCTCTGATGAAAATTGGGCTAGGAATCCATCTATGAGTATATTAGAATATTATTAGTAATCATTTCATTGATTTTTTTTTCCAGTCAAGTTTGGTTCTATCCTACGTCTCTGCAGTATCCAGAATTTCTATCCCATGTTTACCCCGGCATAGTACATCTTGTAGACCGGACAAATTGTAGTTGAAGGTTTTCTACAGTTGAAGGAGATCCACAGTCAAATATTAGGTGGAGCTTGGGGAACTCTGAGGAAGAGGGGGGAGGAAGGAAGCAGAGGGGTCCAAGACATGACAAAACCCTCTCAGAATCAACTAACCTGGCCTCCTAAGGGCTCAAAGAATCTGACCTGTCAAGCACAGAGACTGCATGAGATGAACCTAAGCCCTCTGCATATATGTTACAATTTTGTAGTTTGGTCTTCTTTTAGGACTCCTAACAGGGAGAGTAGAGTTGTCTCTGACTCAGTTGACTACTGTTGGGAAAGTTTCCCTCCTTCTGAGTTGTCCTAGTCCAGCCCTCATAGGAGAGGAATTACCCAGTCTTACTGTGCATTGATATGCCATGTCTGACTGATAGCCATTGGAAGTCTGTTCTTTGCTGAAGAGAAACAGAGGACAGGGAGGGGATGAGGTGGGGAGATTAGGTGCTGGGGAGGGACTGGGAGGAGAGGATGGAGGGGAAACTGTAGTCATGATGTCATGATATAAATAAATAAAATGCAAGCTAAGTTCTTTTAGTTTTGTTTTTTTTTTTTTTTTTCATTAATTTACAAGGAAATAAATCAGCTCCAGAGATCAGGGATAGTTAACTCTTACCTCAGGGTCTATCAAGTCTAAACATCTATTTTTTAATCTTACTAAATAGTGGTAGAAAGCATCCAAGGGCAGATGAAAAGATAGCAGAAAAGTCCTTGCAATAAAACAGATTTTATTTTAAGTCATCAGCAACTTTAAAGGTGCATTCAAATTATCTTTTCCACAGAGGCTTGCCTTATGACATCTGTTTATCAAGTTTAGATTGCTAAAATTGTAAACTGAGTCCTAGGAAAAAGCTGGTCTGTGGAAGTCCCAATGGGCTAGAATTGGTCACTCCTGGTATGCAGTCTAATGAGATGAATATTGGTGAAAATCCATGGATATTTATTCAATATGGTCATGTTGGGAATGATAGCAGAAATCCTGTCATCCTTTTGGCCAGCTTTGTAGTACTGACTTCAGTGTTAAGCTCTAGGAGGCAAAGACTTAGAGCAGGATAGGAAGTGTGCATAATGAAGCTGTCCTGGTCAAGGCGTGGTCTGATGAGGATTTCCTTAGCTTTAGTTCTGTCCAATGGCCCAAGTACTCTTTGTGGCTATCATCACTTGGGGCTCCAAGTTGGTTTCTACCAGCTGAGCCTCTTCATTTCAAAGTTAAACCATAACTTCATAGATAATTACCTTTGGCTCTGTCCTTAGAGGCTTTATAAACCTTCTGAAAATCTGCAGTTTTTCAGCAAGAAACTAGAAGGAAAATATGCTTTGCTCTGTGCCCCCAGATACATCTAAATCATCCTGATAAATACATGATTTGATTCCAAATCATTGTTGTATAAGAAAAGCAACTTAGAAGTGCTTTAAACTCATGTCCATTAAAGCAGGAATCTGCTGCTCACCAGACAGTAAATCCTCTTTTGCCTCTACTTCAGCCTTTCAATGTGCCAACCTGTTAGAATAAAGTGAACCACGGTCTCTGAGGCATTTTCTTATAAGGGCCAACTAGACTACAGTAGTACTTAGGTTAATTTTGCTGTAAAAAAAATAATATAACATAATATATACATAATAAACGATGTAGTTTGGGGCCACCAAGATGGCTACAGAGTAAAGTCACTTGCCACCAAGCCTGGGAACTCAGATTTGATATCTAAGACTCACAGAGTAGAAGGTGAAAGACAATATTTGTAAGTTATTCTCTGAACTCCACAGATGTGCTCTGAAATGTGTACACACACATACACACACATACACACGCACATACACTAAACAAGTAAAAATCAACCAGGATTGCATGAGTATTCTAAATAGATTAAGAAAATGGAAAGTGAAAAATATTTTCATAATATAAAATATACACTATTAAAACACATTGTTTTTAGAAAGTTTGTTTTCTCTTCATCAGTTTCTTCTTCTTTTTTGGTGATTCCAGGCTCTTGCATCTAAAAAATATCACTGCTTTGAACTCTGACACTGGAGAGCTTGGGAAAAATGCACTTGTTCTTCATATCTATTTTGGAGTCATATGCCATGGGAATGCAGAATACAGGAACTCCTTTGGAAATCAATTACTAGACTGTATTTTCATTTTAAGTTAAAGATGATAGATCCACTGTATTTCTTTAGTTTAACCCTAGAGGTAAGTAGAGAAAGAAAACATTTATCAGAATCCTTGTGCCATCTTTCCTTACAAGGAATCACCTGAAGGACCCTAAAGGGCCCTGAATTACAAATGCTTAGAACACCACACAGAACTGAAGAGACAGAAATCAATGCACAGAGCTCTGTAATCTGGAGAACAGCTTTCTCCTCTCAGTTAATCTTCACTATCTGAACCAAAAGTTCCGGCAAATTAGTGGTGGTGGTCTCAGGGTGGCACCTGTTGAAGAGTCTACAAGTCCAAGGGATCAAACCTCAAGATTATGAAGAGAAAAAACAGTGTAGACGAAAGTCAAATTATCCTGACTCTCAACCTTTAGTCTCTTTGAAAGCCTTCCATTGTCTTAGGAAACTCCTGTGATTAAAAGAAGCTTACCATGCATTCCAGAAGCTAATGATGTTGTCTAATATTAGGAGAGTGTCCCTTGCTTCATTGTAACTTTGGTAAGAATCTTTGATGCATAGCCATTTTTTTGTTCTGTAATCTAGTAAAATCTAATGTAACCACTTCTAGAATGGAATATGGTTTTCAGAATCCTTACCGTGTGTCCTGGGCCATGTTCATTAATGTTTGGCACAAAAATAGACCATATAGTAGTCATTTTAGGTGAGAACTGTGTTTCATCTTAGTGTCCTCTGGTGTGTTGTAGTGTAATTACATTCAGGCTCCATCCATCAGTTGGTATTCTGCAATGAATGAAGATAGAAAAGAGGAAGCCATCTGACTTCCAGCAAGTGGCTGAGTGTTTGACTGTTACCAGCTATCACAGATTTCTGCTGCTATGTCCTTCTGATCTTGAGCCAGAATAACCCATTCTTAAATGGTTTGCATCAGGCATTTGGTCACAAAAATGAGAGAGTAAATATGGGAGCACACTCTAACAGCTTAAGTAAACGTATGAACATGCTGAAATGGCTAAACAATAGCAATGATTACACTCAAGATAAGTTCTGGTTTAGCTGCGTATGGTGGAGGTAGAACAAGAACAAAAGGAAAATTTAGAATTCAGATTAAAATCAATTTCATTCATAATTATATTATCTTGATTACTAGAAAAAAATTTTACTTAATAGACAATGAAGATACTTTTCTTCATATATTAATAAAGATTCATTCTCTGGAAAAAAAAAACAAAAGGAACTCCAGAGGCTTGTGACAATAAGAAAATATAAGTATATTTGCACATTTGTTTTGTCTCTAGAATCTTCTTCCTGCTTATCACAGATCTATCAGAAAGGCTTATCAAAACTCCCTAATAATAAAAATCAATAGACATATTAAGATTAACAAAATTTATAGGATCCCACCCCTATACACACACACACACACACACACACACACACACACACACACACACACACACACACCTGCAGAGAACAAGTGAGTGCTGTGGGAAGAATCACTCTCTCCTGGGGATGAGCCCAATAAACATTTTGTTCATGCACACACACATACATGTATGCAACACTAATAATAAAACAAAAAGACATCACTAACTTGCCAGTGGAGCAGCTTGGAAATGAGAGGGAGAAGCAGGGCAGAGTTGGAGCAAGGAAAAGGAGGAAGGGAAGTTAAATGTGATGTCATTCTACTTCAATTAGAAGCATATTAAAATCCATTCATAAACTCTATGTGTGTTGGGTACCTCATATCAGCTGGTGTATGCTATCTGTTTGGTGGTCCAGTGTTTGAAAGATCTAGGGGGTCCAGATTAATTGAGACTGCTGGTCCTCCCACAGGATTGCTCTCCTCAGCTTCTTCCAGCTTTCCCCTAACCACAAGGGTCAGCAGCTTCTGTCCATTGGTTGGGTGTAAATATCTACATCTGACTCTTTCAGCTGCTTGTTGGGGCTTTCAGAGGGCAGTCATGATAGATTCCTTTTTGTGAGCACCCCATAGCCTCAGTAATAGAGTCAGGCCTTGTGGTCTCCCCTTAAGCTGGATCCCACTTTGGGCCTGTCGCTGGACATTCTTTCCTCAGTCTCCTCTCTATTTCCATCCCTGTAATTCTTTCAAACAGGAACAATTATGGGTCAAAGATGTGACTATGAGATGGTAACCCCATCCCTCACTCAATGTCCTGTCTTCTTGCTGGAGGTGTGTTCTATAAGTTCCCTCTCCCTACTGTCAGGCATCTAAGGTCCTTCCCTTTGAGTCCTGAGAGTCTCTCACCTCCCAGATCTCTGGTGAATTCTGGAGGATCCCTCCAACCTCCTATTTCCTGAGGTTGCCTGTTCTGCTGGCCCTCAGGGACTTCCGGGTCTGTGTTCATTCTGAGATGATGCACCTAAGCCCCAGGAGACTGGAGGCCCTAGGGAGTTTAGAGGTCAGGTGGGTTGGTGGTTGGGGCATCCATGTGGAGATGGGGTGGGGTGGGAGGAGGTGTAGGATGAGGAGCAGTGGGAGGATGGATGGGGGCAGGGAATAGAATATGGTGTGTGAAAAGTAAATTAAAAATAAAATAAATTTAAAAAAAGAAAAAATACTAAAAAGAAAAATCCATTCATAAAGCCAACATTAAATTCTCGGCTAAAATTGAAGGAATGGAGGTTGAAAAATGCTTCTAAGGAAAGTTACATGAAGGGCTTAGAATTAATTATTCATTGTAGGTTTACTAGAAAATACTAAGATGATATTTTTTATTTTTAATTTTTTGTGGTCTTACTGCTATTGAAACCAAAGAGAAAGTTCTCTCTACATTAAAAACATATACACTTAAAACTATATTCATTTCAAGAAATCTAGGGCACGCATATTTATATTACTTTACATGAAAAGGGAACATTAATTAACATAAATTTGCATCTACTGCTTAAGTATGTAAAACTAATTAATACAACAGAAAACTGTGTATGCAAGATTCACATTGAAGGTCATACAAAGAACTGAGGTCAACCAAGGCTTGCAAATGAGGAAATCTAGCTTCACCAGGGTTCTTCCCCCAAAGCAAGTATCATTTTCTTAATGCTTTGTCACAAGACAAAGGCTTCCAAATTGTCTACTCTGCGAAAATGAATGTCTGTTTCTCTCATGTTAAAGTAAGGGCGTCTAAAATTCCCAGTTTTCCTCAGAGCACTCTTCTCACAGATCTCCTTCCTGTGAGCCAGTGTTTAGATGACCTTCTATGGCACCAAACAAGTGATTAAGTTTGGGTTAACAGCCATCCATTACTCAAAGATTGGCAAAAAAAAAATATCAAAGAAAAACCTGTAAAACCCTTCACCCTGCTTTTAAATTTTCAGGGCTTAACATGTTTATAAAACAGCCTAGAAAAAAAAAATTCTTTTTCTGTTTTAAATAAGTTCATCTATGAAATTTTTAAAAAGTGCAACATCTGAAACTATATTATATTTTCATTTTCCATTTACAAGGTAAGTTTGATGAGAATTCTCAGTAATCACAAACCCATGTAAACTGGCTTCTTGGACTGCAGTGAATTACAAACCTATGATCTGCCGGTGATGAAGCACAGTTAAGTAGCTCATTAGCTGATAAACATATTTCCAGGGATTTTTCTTTCCATTATCTATTGAAATTCTCATAACAGGTTGTTCTTACAAAGTCAGCTATGAGTAGGAGCATTTTTTTTTTCCAAGAAAAGTATGTTTCTAGTGGTATAACTCATCTTATGTATCTTAGCTGTTGGAAGCTCTGGGTCATGCCCCTCCCCCAATAAAATAAAACCACCACCACCAACAAAACCCTGCTAAATATTGAGATAAAAAAGTAAGTGTAATGAAGCCACCAACTTTATGAGAACATAGGTTTTAGCACTGTTAAATGTTAAGACAATCAATATTCTTAACAGAAATATTACCTTTGCTAGAAGGTATATTTTAAAAAACGTGTTACTATTTTTGGACTTAGAATTTAACATGTTTTTGGCCTTATTTGTTTACTTATTTAGCTCCTTTCCCCGTTTTGTTGCAAATATATACTTTTTTTCATACAATAAATATATGTTGATTATAGTTTTCCGTCTGCTTACGCTTTCCAGTTCCTCCCCACCTTCTGCCTGGAACCACTCCCTTTGTTTCTCCCTAGAAAAGAACAGGTTTCTAAGTTAGGAACCAAACATGACAAAATATAATAAGATGCAGACCCACCTATTCTCACAGTCAAGAGTCCCAAAGAATACTATGCTAATAGTTCTAACATAGGTACAGAGGACCTGCTGTAGACCTGTGTAGGCCCTGTGCTTGCTGCTTCAGTCTTTGTGAGCTCATATGCTCCTTGCTTAGTTGATCCCAAGGGCCTTGCTCTGGTATTTCCTATCCACACTGGCTCTTACAAACCTTCTGCTTCATCTTCTGTGGTTTTCACTGAACGCTGTAGAGAGGAATTTGACGGAGACCTCCAATTTAGACTCTCTCTGAATAATGTGTGACTGAGGGTCTTTGAATCTGTTACCATCTGTTGCCAGAGAAATCCTCTCTGGTGATGAATGGATAAAGGACTGATTTATAAGTATAGTAGAATGTCATTAGGAATTATTTTATTGTTTTTTAACACTATGTATCTAGATTATCTATTCTCTAGTTCATGGATAGGCAAGGAGTGTCTGGTGTGGGTTCCTTCTCATGCAATGGGCCTTAGATGAAATCAGACATTGGTTCACTATCTCCACATGCTTTTGTCACCATTGTGCTAGCGTACTTTCCAGGAAGGATTGATTGTAGTTTAAAGGTTTTTGTAGCCAGATTTCTCTTCTAGTAGCTATCAGAATGCCTTCCCATATCAAAGATATTAGAAGTAGGGCTCTGTGTAGGCACCAGCTCAACTTGTCCAGGTTGACTGTGTTGTGTGGGTGTTGTTCTTGGCAATGGGGCCCTGATGTCAGTTTTCAGAGAACAGCCTTTTGTGTTGCAATAGCTTGAGTTATTTGGAAATTTCCATGTGATCCGTTTGGCCAAAAATTTAATTGAATATACCCTAGTTCTACTACTAGAAGCCTCACCTGACTACAAGAGCTGGCCAGTTGAGGTTCCATAGGATCACCTTCATAGAGTCCAGGAAGTTTCCACTGCACTAGGTTTTCACAAACACACACACACACACACACACACACACACACACACACACACACATCATGCCTCCCAACTTCAACCATCTCTTCCAGCACTCTCGCTCCTTTCCAATCTCCTGCTCTGATTCCCCCACCAGTTCCTGTCCCTATTATCGCCTACTCCTCTAGTAAATTTTACTCTATTTCCCCCTCCAAGGCAGAATCCCTGCATCTCTCCCCTAGACTGGCACTCTTTACCTAACCTTTCTGGTTCTATAGATTACAACTTGGCTATCATTTACTCATTGGCTAAGAACCACTTATGAGTGAATTCATACCATATTTGTCTTGCTTAGTTTTGGTTAATTTTCTCAGGATGATTATATTTTTTTGATGTTTGTTTATGTTTTTGTCTTGTTGTATCAATTTGCCTGCGAGTTTTATGATGTCACATTTTTTAACAGCTGGATAATAGTCCATTTTGTAAATGCACCACATTCGCTTTATCCATTCTTCTGTTGAAGAACATGTAGATTATTTCTAGTTTCTAACTATTATGGATAAGTTCACAAGAAACATGGTTAACCAAGTGTCCATGTGCTAGGATTGCATTTCCTCTGGCTATATTCACAACTGTGATAAAGCTGGGTCTTGAGGTAATTCAATTCCTAGTTTTCTTAGGAACCTCCATACAAATTTCCATATTGGCTCTACAAGTTTGTACTCCAACCAGAAATAGAAGACTGTTTGTTTTGTTCCATATCCTCTCCAGAATGAGTTGTTACTTGATATATGGATTGTAGACATTCTGACAGGTATAAGATCTCAAACTTTTTTAGATTTTTTAAAAATTTTTTTTAAAGATTTACTTATTTATTATATGTAAGTACACTGTAGCTGTCTTCAGACACTCAAGAAGAGGGCGTCAGATCTTGTTATGGATGGTTATGAGCCACCATGTGGTTGCTGGGATTTGAACTCCAGACCTTTGGAAGAACAGTCGGGTGCTCTTACCCACTGAGCCATCTCACCAGCCCCTCTTTTTGATTTTTATTTCCCTGATGGTCAAGTATGTAGAACCTTTCTTTCATGTACTTGAGATCCTCTATTAACAAGTCTCTGTTTAGATCTCTACCTCATTTTAAATTGGATTATTTGCTTTGTTGATGTCTAGTTCTTGAATTCTTTATATATTTTGGAAAGTATCCCTTTATCAGATGTGGATTTGGTGAATATAGTTCCCATTCTGCAGGCTACCATTTTGTTCTATTGACTGTGCCTATGTCTTTCAAAAGCTTTTCAGTTTCATTCTGTTATAATTGTTAACTGTTGAACTAAGAGTCTGTGCAACTACTGTTCTGTTCAGAATGTTGTCTCTTGCATCAATGCATTCAAATTTATTCCCCACTCTTTCTTTTATCAGATTCAATGTATCTGGTTTTATGTTGAACTTATCGATACTGTTTTCCTGGTTGATAAGCTGGTGTATTCACAGGGAAAGCTCTCCTGTGTTGGAGTCTGGTTAACTAGGATGAGTTGGGGAAAGGAATGTTAGAATAGAAAGTATTTGTGATCCATTGGAATGTGGGTCATAGTGCAAAGGGAGAAAACAATAATTTTTTCAGCTACAAACGTATGGATGAGACTGGGAGTTCTATCTCAGGAGCAGGAGAAGTGTGGATCTGTCTCCAGGCTACTTATTGCCTTGGGAGGAATAGCCCTTGGGTTAGCAGGGGCTGCTTACTGAGAAATATCAATAAGTTTCAGGGGAATTAGAAGAAGACAGATTGTGGCATCCACAGGAGATATATGCAGGGATATAGGAAGGCTGTTGCTGGTGTTCTGTTGAAGCCATAGGGACTAGACTCCGGTATTGAGCCTGGACAAACAGAGAGAGAAGGTTGGAGTGTAGCCTCCTTAGTTTTCGTTTCTTTCTAATCATTCTTGCATTTTTTTTATTTTTTGAGAATTTCATTTTATATATTAAATACAATATATACACAATAATATATCAAATTTCTTTTTTTAATATTATAATACAATTATTTTATTTACCTCTTTTCTTTCCAACCTCCTAAGTAACTCATATATCTCTCATTGACCTCTTTCAAATCTGTGGCTTCTTCTCCTATTAGTTGTTGTGACATGAATGCATGTATGTGCATGTGGATGTGGATGTGTGTGCATGTGTGTGTGTATATGTGTGTGTGTGTGTGTGTATACAAATATATTCCTAAGTAGAAACTGCTCACTTGGTATAATGCTATTTTATACAGATTTTCTGGGATGGCCATTTGGTATTAATAATCAATTGGCAAACTCTTCCTTGAAAAGATTATTTATCCCATCATCAGCATTCATTTCTTTCCTAGTTCTTATTTTAGGATTGCAACTTCATGGTTGTACTTTGGCATGTTCTATTGTTGTTGTTATTCTTGTTTTGTCTTGTTTTACTTATGTTTAGGCACTCACATTGATGAGATTTTGTAAGTGTAGGTCCTGACATTGCTAGAAAACA